>NW_026585797.1:21310777-21405739 GCF_907164565.1 Psammomys obesus
TATACATATACACATATATAAATATGTATGTACATATATTATATAATTTTAAGAAGCAGGAGGTTTAAATAAAATAGTAGGTTTTCATGGTCTTTTCAAACATCTTTAGTGTTAATTATTTCTCTCCTTCCTCCTCTGCCCTACCCTCTCATCCCCCTCTTCAATTGAACCTCAATATTCTCCTTCTACCCTTCATATTATCTAAGTTTTGCTATCCCATCGTTCGTATTTCCTTCAACCTCCACGTGACCCCTTTCTGGTTTCCTATCTTTTACAGGTACTTCAGGCTAAATGGAGCAACCTAAAGATTCACAGATAGTGTTCACATATGAAAAAGCACACACACCATTTGCCTTTCTGGGCCTGGATTATCTCAACCAGTATCATTTTTTTTTTCCAGTTCCATTTAGTTGCTGCCAAATTTCATTTTCCCTTATAGATGTATAAAATCCCATTTTGTATATGTATGGCATTTTCATTGTCCATTTGTTTCTTTTTGGACTCCTATGCTGATTCTGTTTCTTAGCTATTGTTGATAGAGAAGCAACGAACACGAATGTCCAAGGATCTCCATAGTAAAATACGGATACCTTAGGGCAAATATCCAGGAGCACTGTGGCTGGTTCATATGGTAGCTATATGTCTAGGTTTTGTTTTGTTTTGTTGTTGTTTTTTGTGGCAACTTCAGACTGATTTCAAACATGGCTTCACAAGTTTTTATTCCTGTCATTTATTCCTGTCACCAATGCGTAAGTGTTCCTTTTTCTTTATAACTACTTGTTGACATTTGTATTTTAGACCTTTTAGCTCGTCCCCTTCTGTTTGTCTTTCTGGGCCTGGTTGCGCTAGCAACAAACTGCTTTTTCAGTTTATTGGCCAGGAACACAGAAGTGCTTCTGTCTACTTGTCCCCACGGGCTATAGGCAAGGAAGCCTACATACAACGTTGCTGACTCAGCTTCAAGAGTACTTCCTGGCAGGGAGTCCAACAGCTGCTGTGTAGATGCCAAAGGTTACATTACCTGTAGTCCGAGAGTTGGAGGCATTGCGGACATCGAGTGAGTGCAGAGTGTATGGAGTGTCTTCAAGGAATCCAAGAGATCAGCCCTCAGGGAAAGGAGTCAGCATGGAGGGCCCACCCACATCCAGCTGGGATTACTGTCTTAATTAGGTTTTCTATTGCTGTGAAGAGACACCATGACCATAGCAACTCTTATAAAGGAAAACCTTTAATCATGGCTGGCTTATGGTTTATCATTATTGTAAACATGGCAGTGTGGAGGCAGCCATGGTACTGGAGAAGGAGCTGAGCAGTCTACATCCCTATTGGCAGGTAGCAGGAAGGAAGACTGAGCCGCTAGGCCTGGCTTGAGCTTCTGAGATCTCAAGGCCTGGCCCCTAGTAAAACACCTGCTCCAGCAAGGCCACGCCTCGGAACAGTGCCATTCTCTTTGGTCCTATGGGGGCCATTTTTATTCAAACTACCATGCTGACATAGGCGCTACTTCAGCAGGGTCTTCTCTGTTGTTGCTTTTCCCCACTCCTAGCTTGTGGCATGGTGAGAGTGGAGGAAAGAGAATGGGGCTGGAGATCAAAGGCCCCTGGCAAAAGTGCATCTGGGCTGGGGTCTGGAAATGCTCTACTTTGAAAACATGGAAGCATGTTTCCGTTGAACTGCACGTTAAGCACACACCATTGTGTTTGTTCTCATTGCTAAACATAACAGAAAAAGCCAATAACCGTTTGAAGGTTGGGGGGCGGTGGCCTTATTTTCTGTTCCTACCCTGCAAGCTGTGATCAGACAGATTGTAGAATTAGGAATGTCTAGCATTAACTGTGTGGGGGCCTCATATAAGGGTGACTGACAGCTGCAGACCAACAGGAAAATACATCCCACTCACCCCCACCCCCCATTTATACCAGGCATCTAATGTCTTCAAAGGATGTCGAACAGCCTCAAACGACCGTGGAAATGCACAACTCCTTCCCTTTGCCCACCTCCCCCGGTCAATTGTTTTAGAATACCTAAGATGCTTCCTCCATATCCTCTCATCCTCAGGAACATACCTTTTGCCACCCAAACCTAAAGTTTAGAAATTTTCCTTAAATAAGAAAAAAACTGGTTTATTAGAGAAATTTTGGGTTCATAGGAAGAAAAATCCAAAAAGTAAAGAGTGTTTTCATATTCCGTAAATTTCATACATTGAATGTGTATATAATAGGCATTATATGTTATTTACCTAGAGACAGGGAGAAATAAATATATAAGTTAATGTGTTAGCCATCTTTTTTTCCTGTACAGTTCACTGGCGTTAGAGGTGTTCATACTGTTAAGACAGCCTGCACCTGCCCCTTTTTCCAGATGTGTTCTACATTCTAACAGAAAACTGCACATGTTAAGCAGGAATCCCCCGTCTCTCCATCTCTCCTCCCAGCCCTTAAAGCTACCACCCACTTCCTGTCTCTCAGGCGTTAGCCATCCTAGAAATCACCTGTAAATGAAATCATATGGTTACCCTGTTGTCTCTGTTTCATTTAGCACAGCGGTTCTCAACCTTCCTAATACTGCAACCTTTAATACAGTTCCTCATGCTATGGTGACCCCAACCATAAAATTATTTTTGTTGCTACTGTAATTTTGCTACTGTTTGGGGGTTGTGACCCACGTATTGAGAACCTCTAATTTAGCATTCAAGTTGTACCATTTATCAAAATTTTCTTCCTTTTTTTAGAATAAATAATATATGTGTGTGTGTGTGTTAGGTCATATTTATATACCAATTTATTTAGGGGAGGCATTTTATGTTGCTTTTGCTTTTTTGGAACCTGACAATAAGTTTTGTCCCATGACCCAAGAAGCTTCCACTGACTACTTTTCTTAAAACAAAACCCTGATGCTTTTGTTCTTTTCTGGGTTTCTTCTTCCTAGTGTTTATCAAACAGCACTCACTCATTTTTAATTTAATATTATTTAGTGTGTGTGCGGTGGGGTGCATCCCATAGCACACATACAAAGTTCCTCTGTAGTCAGTTCTCTTCTCTCCTTGTTACATGGGTACTGGGAGCACAAACCCATGCTGTTGCTTGCACGAACTTTTATTTACTAAGCCATCTTCCTGACATCATTTATTTATTATTTCTGAGAACCCACCAGGGTTTTTGTCATTCAGACTACAGAATCCAAAGCATTCCTCTTTACACAAAACTTGACACTAGATAATATAAACTCCAACTCTGCATAAAATCATCTGGAGAGAGGTTAAAAAGATGTCCACAATTGGGCTCTTCCTGTTATGAGGTTAGGTCCACCAGAGAACACACACAGACTCTTAAAGCCAAATAGAAAATCTGTATTGCTGACCGGCAGTTGCAATGCCGGAGCACATGCCCAAACCTTGTAGCCCTAAGCCCCAATGTTCTTTGTCTTTTTGTTTGTTTGTTTTGTTTTTCGAGACAGGGTTTCTCTCTGTAGCCTTGGCTGTCCTGTGCTCGTTTTGTAGACCAGGCTGGCCTCGAACTCACAGAGATTCTCCTGCTTCTGCCTCCCTAAGTGCTGGCTCCCACCACACCCAGCTCTATTTGTCTTTCATATACAAAAACTCATACTCTAGTTGACACATTTCAATTTGGAAGGACAGTTAACACGAAGCAAAACTACAGCTGCCGGAAAGCGGGATTAGAACATTTAGGAACTTCCCTGGAACTATGGACCAAGTCTTTCATGGATTAAGTCCTTGTCCCAGTTTCAGCAGGTGTTGGAATGCCTCTAGTATGACATCATCCATGCTAAGGGCTGGTTCCATTTCTTAGAGCAGCTAAATCAGACTGTATAAAATGCCACAGTAAACCTGAAGTGTGCTGGGGTTGAGTATGCCTTGAATTCTCTGTCTACAGCTACTTTGCTTTCTGCTTTGCTCCTTCTGCTTCTCCCAGCTGGTTGCCACACACTTCCCAACACAGGGTCATAAAATTTGCTGCTGCCCTTGGTTTAAAGTTTTTTCTATTCATATTGTTCTGACACCATGACACTTCTTTCAGGATACTGCTTACGGAAGCTTTCCATAGCCACCCCAAATTAAGTAGTACCCAAGGCCCACATAGCCATTCCTTTTCCCTCCTGGGGCTTACCACATTTCTAAATATTCATTCATTTGCTTGCTTTCGGCCTCTCCTTTGAGACTGTAAATGTTAATAGAGCAAGCACTTCACTCATCAGCATTTTCCTAGTCACTAAAATAGTTTTGGGCACAAAGCGGACTTGGAATAGCTTTTGAACACATGAAGGATTATTAACCAAGAAAACTTTAGGAGCAGAATAAGAACACACAATTCAATTTGAGGAATCCTGGGATAGGCTAATGTCTAGGACTTAAAGTCTTAATGCTTTACACCATGGGATTTCGGAAAGAGGTTAATGCCACCAAACGACAGCCATCAGTGCCTCTCTTTAGTCTTCATGCATCAGAAGGGGCTGGGTCCTGCTTTCTGGAGATTGAAAATTTCTGCTCTGCCTCACACCATTTGATGGCTTGTCATTGCTCTTGACTCCTGCAGCCTGGCCTGCACGGTTGCTGATGGAAGCAGAAGCCATGATCAGGTCAACAAGTTTCCTAAGGCTATGTTTACTGCTGAGAGGCCAGTCAGTGGTGCAGAAATTCTACAGGGAAGCCACGTCATGCCACAGAGCAAAGAATAAGGAGGTGGAATTAATGGAGTAAAAGATAGGAGGTTTGAGCTGGGGAACCAGCAGTGATCAAATTCTATACGTGTGACTCTTGCTAGAATGCAACAGAGGGAAACTAGAAGAAATATAAAATAAATTATAAGAAAAACAATGCCCCTGAGTAATAGTAGATTTATGTGCACAGGTCAACAGAGCACACCATGTTTTAGGAAAGGTTATTAGGAGAAAGACACACACTTTCACTTTTTGCCAGAGTGTTATGAAAGACTGGATCTCCCTTCCCACATCAAGAAAAGAGAAAAACAACCAGTAAGTGTGCAACAATGGTAAGCCCCCAGCCAGGAAGGAAATGAAGCAAGTTCTGTGATTGCCCACAGTTATTTACTGTCTAGGGCATTTGGGTGTTTGATTAAAGTTTACTCCTCCCTCTCCTTGCTCCTTTCCTCTCCATTCCCTCCCCTTCAACTCCATTTCCTCATCCCCCTTTACATTTCTAATAGCTTCGTTTAGGTATAATCTCCTTATGTTGAGATTCTTGAAACTTAAAATGAAAACCTGTAAGACAGGAAGAGCAGAGGATGCCAGAGTGAAAACAAAACAAAACAACAACAACAAACTAGTACATTTTTCAAGAAAAGAGAGGAGAGAGAGAGAGAGAAAAAAAAACCTATAACACATAGGAGGAATCAATAGAATTTCTGTTGGACTCTGAAATTATAATAGATTACCACACATTTTAACTATTGATTTAACTGTTAGGAGAATATAAAATAGAGAAGAAATTCCACATTATCACATTTGAAAAGGTAATGAAGACAAATTTGACGTGGGCAGAACTAATGAGGAGAGAAAATAATACCAGAAGAAGAATGAAATCTAAAGAAAATATGGAACACAGTGAATAAAGCAGAACATTTCTCACTAAATTTAACATGGCACATTCCAAACTGATTTGAAAATAACATTTATCTGAAGTGAAGTAGTGAAGAAATATTGAAAATGGAGTTACAAACAAAACAGAACAGCAAATACAAACAAAATAAAATACAGCTGTTGAAAATCAATCAGCAGTGAGGTAAAAATATTAAAATGAACAGAGAGGCATTATTTAATGGCTAGTGACACCATTCTCATAGACTCAGAAAATTCTCCATACTTCATGAATCAAATTTTATCCACAAAACAACAGAGACATAAAAAGAATATGAAAAGATTTCAGAAGTACCGTTCAACCTTTAGAGATAAATAGTGGGAAGATTTAATATATCTTTCCTTGATTTTGATAGATGAAAGAGATAAAGTGTAAGTAAGGATGTAGATTATCTTAATAACACAGTCAACAAGCTGTATGAAACAGTGTCTTGCATGTCTGCTTAGGCCTCTGAAATACTTAGAGAGATCAATTATGTTCTTGGCCACAAAGAAAAAAATAAATTATAAGAGGAGAGACTTCATGGACCCCATTTCTAATAATAATTCAACATAGAGATAAAAAGGATATAATCATCAAAAAATTAGCTTCTTGGAAATGAAAACGTGCTATTAAAAAAAACTAAATCAAAGAGGAAATCAAAACCACAGGCTAAAAAAATGATCTCAAAAGAAAAATGTGAACCATTAATATTCAAACCCAATGGATGGTATTCGGAAAAGATGTTATGGCTCTTGAAACTTTTATTAAAAGTAAAAAGAAGGACAAAATATAATTTAATAACCACTGAATCTGTGACATTGTACAAAGTGTTCATTATTTAGAATGTTGTTAAGAGTTCTTGAAATAATGAAGAAAAACAAAAGGTTTTTCTGCAAAGACCTATGGATAACTGGTAGACAACACATACTAAGTAAAAAACATAATATGAATCACACTAAATTAAAAGTGACAGAAAGATATAATCAGAGACAGGAATACAAGTAAAATTAAACTGATTGTACAAGACCATTGTGTCCAATTCCGTGGTAATGAATTTGCTAATCTAGAGAAACTAGATTATTTCCTGGCACAGGTTCACACTGCGGCAGACCTCTTCGATTTCCTCATTGTTTCCTCTGCAAGGACCTAGACTCTCCCGCTGGATTGAGATCCTGAGGCTGAGAATCCTGGTGATAGCAGCTACTTTGATGAGACTGCGTGTAAAAACGTGGAAGATACACATTTGAGATAGCATAGCAGCAAGCTGGAGCCATCCCCTACTGTGAAGGCAACCAGTAACAAGCTGTAATATTAGGCTTTTAAAGGTTAGTGCCTTGCCACTTTTCCTGACCAGTATATCTACAGCACCTGACCAACAATAAATAAAAACTTGAATAAAAAAAGTTCTACATACATTTGGAAAGATGAATACATTAAAAATGTAAAGAGCATCAGGATCTTACTGACTTTAATATTAACACTGAAATAGCAGATAATGTTCATTTTTACTAAGCTGACTCATAGGAGGGAAAAATGGAATAATGCTAAGTAATTTTATGAAACCAATTTATCTTCAGTACCAACATCTAGTTCAGATAGAGCAATAGGAGAAAGTGTAGTCTAAAGAAAATTCACTAATATATATACAGCTACAGATTTTCTAAATAAATTTTTAACAAATGGAATATCAGTATAACAAAGGAATGCTACACAGTCTGTTTCAAAAAAAAAAAAAGAGGAATGATTCAAAACTTTAAATACACTTATTCTACAAATAATTAGTAGAGAAAAATCCATGTGTATATTATGTATGTTAGATGTTTTGATCAAGAAGGTCCTAATGCTATCTTTAAAATACGAGAAATGAAACTTACTGAAACATAAAACTCCTTGTCAAACCCTGTTTTTCCAAATAATAATGCAATACTTTGTATCAACGCAAAAACTGGGGAGACTGCTTAGCCGACAAAGTGCTTGCCATTTAAGTGTGAGCGCCAGAATTCAGATCTTCAGAACCAACGGTGACATAGTAGCTTTAATCTCAGAGGGGGAGGCAGAGGCAGAGGGATCTCTATGAGCTGGAAGCCAGCCTGGTCTACACAGCAAGTTCCAGGCCAGCTAAGGCTATCCACTGAGATACTGCATTGTCATTCCCACCTTTTCAGGTAACTTCTCTGACACCCAAAAGCCTGGAGGCTGAGCAGGGTTCATGCAGGCTCAGATACCCCTGGACTCAGGATTTCGTAGCCCTTGCTGGGAATGCTTTGTCCCAGTGCAGATTTGTTGTTTATAGTCCCCTCGTGCTTATGATGAATTATTTTTACAGAGAAGTCCATTCCTTCATTCTCCCAAGGAAACTGAAAGACGCTCCGAAGGCCACCTACCACTTCTTAGGCCTGCACAGACTTGCTGGTGTCTCATAAGGAGACACAGAAGCTCAAATTGAGAAGGCCCGCCCTGCCCCCACCACACATTCAGATTGCTCCTTGTTTATAGAAACCCGGTTGTGTTGGATACATTCTTCATTTTGCTTCATAAACCTTTTCTCTGTCGAGCATGGTTTGCTTGCCACTAGAAAAGCGGTTTTCTATTCTTATACGGAATTTAGTTTCATGAATACACCATCACATATTTAACTAGATTCTTATTGTTAGGCTTAGAAATTTCCAATTTTTCTGTAAAACAGAATTGCAAGAACACCCTTTAATAATAATAATCTCCTGTTTCTCTCTGGTTACTGCTACAGAATAAACACCCAGGAATGCTATTACTTTATCTTAATTTGTATATCACATTGCTTTCTAGATAGTTTGAAATAAGTTTTTCTTGCCTGCAGTGTGAGAAAATGTCTCATTCACCATGTTAGCCATACTGACCATTATAATGCATTAGTATTTTCCAGTTTGTTACGGGGGGGGGGGGACCAAACCTAACACACTATCTTATCTAAACCTGCAGTTCTTCTGATAAAAATGAATTTGAGTATTTCTCCCTGATGACTAGCAGTTAGCTTCATTTTCTGTTTTATCAAAAATAACATTTTTTTTCTTCGAAACATTTGAGACAATGTTTTAAAAGATTAAATAAACAGTGAAGTGTACAAAATTATACCACAAATGTTAGAACAGTCACACCTGTATGCTTTTCCTAGCTCATAAAAAGCCAGCAGCAGAGATGTCCCCATGGGTGCCTCCCGAAACACACTGCTCTCTTTAGCACCCACAAGATTACCTTTCCACATACAATAGGTGCATAGAATTCACAGTCACATGTTTGTGCTTCGAATTGTGAATTAACTGCCCCAAGAAGTAATATGCTCTCTGCCTTTTCCTTATGGAAAATTTCAAACATTAACCAAATATTTGTGTACAGCATTGCTTCATTGGTATCCTGAATTCATCCATCCTACTCCTGTATAATTGTGAAACAAATCCTAGATATCATTTTGTTTTATCTGCAAATGTCACAGAAGGTACCTTTAGGGGTTGAGAATTAGGTCAGTGGTTAGAATGTTTGCCTAACATGCTTGAGGTCCTGCATTTGACCCCTAGCATTTCAAAATGACCACCCTACTTTTTAAAGGACTTTTAAAACTGTGTCTACAAACACCATTATTTGAATGTGACAGTGTTAATTAGTAAAAACATCAAACATGAATTATTGAAAAAATGTCCTCTTATCATTAAAATACCAAGTATTAAATTTTCCACTTGTCTACTTTTAATTATTTATTTAAATGTTTCTTTATTTCAAGAAGTTGCTTCTCTCCTTCAACCTTTATCTTGGTTCCAAGTGTTGATCTAAGATTGCCAGGTTTGTTCAGCAAGTTTCTTTACCTATTGAACCATCTTGCCAGCACATAATTACTTTATAATAGTTTCTTTCCTGGAATCCAGATCTTAATATAGTTCATACTTGTGGGTTCTTTAATTTATTTTAATGATAACACTTTAACCTTTTTTAATTAGCTCTTAAGAATTATTTGTACAGTATACACATTTCCTATTGTGCTGTTAATAGTATTGCATTATTTACATTTGCTCAAGTTCTTATTCATAGAAGCTAAAAAGTCATTACCATATCTTCACTGCAAAAACAATAATAGATTTCATTATGACATCTCTGTACATATATGTGTTGTATTTTGATCATTCCTTATCCTCATTACCTTTAATCTTTTCCTCCCTCCATACAGTGGCCTCCTTCCTATTCCCAAAGAGACTACCTTCTATTTTCATGTGTTAGTTTTTAAAAACCTATATCTTACACATGAGAAATTCATCTACTATTATTATTAGTGACACCTTGTGACTGGAGAGTTGACTCAGTGGTTAAGAGCACTTGTTACTCTTGCAGGAGAGCAAAGTTTGATTTCAAGCACCCTCCTGTGCTCCCAACTGTCTGTAGCTAGTTTCAGAGAGAAAGATGCCCTCTTTTGACCCCAAAGGCACTGTGTGGCTGTCTGGAACTCCCCTCACTGTTGATAATAGTAACTAGTAATAAAAATGATAAAACCATCATGCTTTTCTGTGCTATATTGACTAGATTACACAGATATGACATAGTTGGATCATTCCCTTTCTGTTTTTTCTTTGGGGCCCTTTGTACTGATTTTCATATGGCTTGAATTGATTTAGATATCTGCCATTAGTGTTTAATATTTCTTCTTTCCCCACATTCTCTCCAGTTCATCATTGTTTCCTTGGTGATCCCATTTTCACTGGGGTGAGGTGAAACCTGAATGGATATTTGATTTGCACTCTCCTGATGGCCAAGGATGGTGAACATTTTTCATGTATTTCTAGGCCATTTGTACTTATTTTGAAAGCCGTCCGTTCATTTACTAATCAACTGAATATCCCCCACTTTGAAATGTTTCCAATGATGTTTCTCCTTTCAATATCATCCTTGCTTTACTAGTACTTAAATAGCTTTGTTTCTATATTTAACTTTTCCTGGGTCTAGGACTTAAAATTATATGTTATGAATTAGTGCTTCAATAGATTTATTTCCAAAATAGCTTATTCCTAAGACACCATCAAGATTTAGGTATGGAAATTAAATTTTGAAGATTCTTATTTTTACAAAGCTAAATAAAATCTAGAGGTAACCCTTTTTCTTACTCAGCCAAGTTTATCACTACAATCTGCTTTTTTTCCCTCTCTCCTTCTAAATTTTATGAAAATGGGAAATTAGGTGGTCTGGCAAATGTTTGACACTGTGGTGATCTCAGAGACCTTTTGCTGGTGGCACACACTTACAATCCTAGTACCCAGGAAGCTGGGGCAAAAAAACAAAACAAAACAAAACAAAGCAAACGGCAAATTTCAAGGATAATCTGGGCTACATGGCAAAACTTCTCTGGAAACCAAACCAAACCATCACCACCAAAAATAACAAACCCCACTTGCTTCCAACAGATCCCATGCACTTTGGCCCCAAGGAAAAGATTATCTCATAGAACAAATGCATCGCTCTAACCCAGGAAGCTGAGAGGATATCCTGGACTCTTCATCAGCATCCATATCAGAGACAGATATGAAACACAGTCCTCTGTATCAATAAATTCTGCCTTTGGGATATCAGCCAAACTCAGGTCTAAAAAGAAGTGGAAGGAAATTAGCCTGCGCTGTCTGTCTAGACTTGTCCTCATTGCTATTCCCTTAGCAACACAATACAGTGATATTCACAGAGCATTTACATTGAACTAGATGCCGAGCGAAGTTACAATCCATCCCTTGTGGAGACCAAAAAACAACTTTGCCATTTTTTTTTTCCTTATAAACTCTAGTTTAGGCTTCAAGAAAACAAAATCTTTAAAAATCTTGGTTAATAACAGTTGATCCCAATTCAGTATTTACAGGGCACATGCCAAGTGCTGTTTTTTTAGAAACACACATCGATTTCCCAAAAGCTATTAGCAACTTCGAGATGTAGCCTTTTTCTTATATCTTCAATTAACAGGCAAGGGAATTGAGGCATATAGAAAGAAATTAATTTACATGTAGCTGACAAGAAGATTGCAATCAAAAGTCAAATATTAGAGTTCATGAAAACCTACTTATGTTAATGGCGATGAATGGCTCTAAGGCAGTGGTCCCAGATGCAAGTTCAGCTGGAACCGATTTTGGAGAAATCTTGAACTTTCCATGCTTGTCAGATGTGTTTATTGCTGCTCAGACAGAGGGATACATTCTGCCTGAAAACGGTGCTCTGCTCAGGCCTGACTAGCAACATAAGACAGGACATGCTTTTCTCTCAGACATGAAAATAAGATTCAAATGCATTATATTATAAACTCTATAGGAAGATCACTAGAGAAAACACTCAAAATATTGAAACCATTTGCTATAGAAGCAGATAAATAATGAGAGCAAGAGTGAGAATTATTGAAAAATTGAGGAGAGACAAAGAGCTGATGCCACACATAGCTGGCAGTTTTATTATGACTGTAAGAGTCGAGGCTTGCTATAGGCCATGAACTTTATGGGTTTACAGATTGAATTTTATTTTGATCAAAAGCAGATATTTTCTCAAGCAATCACCAGCCACAGCCTTCTTGGCTGCAAGACCAAATGGCTGGCTACTCGTGTACTGTTGAACGTCTGAGCATGTTTAGAGAACTGAGCATAACAGGGGAAAAGTCACAAGTCAGCCTTTTTTTTTTTTTTTTGCTCCTGTATCAGCACAAGAAATAAGCTTACATAATGAGCCCTCGAGATCGATCCGAAAAGCCTGCGCTGCACTGCCACAGCCCGCGGCCCCGCTGGGCATCATCCCTCTGCTGAGCTGCTAAATGAGAACAAAAAATGAAGAGATCGCTTCCCAAAGGGGGAAACAGCATAGTTAAGAAGCGATATGGAATTTTTTAAGCACTGACGTTAGGTAGTACTGGTGGAATTTCAAGCTTGGACTAAGTTACATGTTTGAGGAGGGACCTTTTTCTCTTTAAAATCTGTGGCTAAATCCTTTGAGGGAAGCTATGGCTTTCAGCAGCCATAGATAGATACTGAAATGCACCTAAGAACTGTATCCAATCTTCCATTTCATTTTGAAGTAACACCAGAGGCTCGCTGAGTCCACACACAAATTCATAGCAGTTAAGAGAGATGACAGGTAAAGGGTGAGGAAATCGAGTGATGTCACCATTTTTTAAAATATATTTATTCATTATACATATATATATGTATATATATGTGATATATATATATATATATATATATATATATATATATATATATATATATATATCACTCTGACTGCATGTACACCTGCATACCAGGATACCAGGAGAGGGCATCAGACCCCAGTATAGATGGCTGTGAGCCACCATATGGTTGCTGGGAATTGAACTCAGGACCTCTGGAAGAGCAGCTTTTAACCACTAAGCCATCTCTCCAGCTCAAATCTTCTTCTTTAAAAGTTTTGGGAATTTTGAAGAGCTACCTAACTTCTCTGGGTCTTGGATCTTCATGATCAAATCAGGGAGTTTTATTAATTTAGTTCTCATCAGTTCTTATTGATGTAGGATAATCAAAGAAATTTTTAAAAGGCCATTTCCAAATGTTTAATGTAAAGTTTTTGTATTGTCACTTTGCTGCACAGAGAGAAACACATTGCTTTGGATATGTGTATTTTGAAAGCCTTCTTCATGTGTCCCCTCACCGGAATCTTTAGTAGCAAGTATTGTTTGCCCAAGTAAGATGGAGATGAATGGGCCAGGTGTGGTGGCGCATGCCTTTAATCCTAGCGCTCACTCTGTGAGTTTGAGGCCAGCTTCGTCTGCATAGTGAGTTTCAGGACAGCCAAGGCAAGCCCTGTCTTGAGAAAAACCAAACCAAATAAATAAATAAATAAACAAACAAACAAACAAATTAAATGAAGAAGAAGAAGAAGAAGAAGAAGAAGAAGAAGAAGAAGAAGAAGAAAAGGGTGGGTCCTAGTGCTCAGAGGATGCAAGTCCTTGCATGGCGTCCTACCGAGCAGAGCTGGGTTTCCAGAGGCTGAGACTGCAGTATTAGAAGTAATGCTCTTGATACTACCTGGCCGCGGGAAGTAGGAGGACCTCTGACTGCTGAGCAGACCCTAAACAGGACACGAATTAGCTACTTTGTAGACAAAAGCAAGCATTAAAGAGGTCCGGCTCCTTGTAAGCGATATCCAGAGCAGCAGAGTACTCCAAATTTATACTCCTCCCAGGATTAGTGGCTATCTTAAGGAGACGTTTATTAAACAGGGCTTATCTTAAGGGACAATGGTTTCCTTTTTTAGGAAGTCTAACCTTTGCTCTTAAGGTGTCAGCTGATTGGCTGAGGCTTTCTCTCATCGTGTGGGGTAACCGGCTTTCTACAAAGTCTACGGTCTTAAACATTAATCACGCGGTGTTGAAGAGGCGCTCCGTACTGGCTTCTTCCTTAAGAGCGCTGGCTGCTCTTCCAGAGGACCCTGGTTCCACTCCCTGTCACTCACACAGTGGCTCACAGTTATTTGTAACTCCAGTTCCAAGGGATCCGATGCTCTCTTCTCCCCTCTGTGGGCACCAAGTATGTATATGGTGCACAAAGATGCATGCCGGCGAAACACCGATACACAGAAATAAATAAATAATTAATTAAAAACAAGCCGGATGTGGCGGCGCACACCATTGATCCCAGCACTCTGGAGGCAGAGTCAGGTGGATCTTTGTGAGTTCGAGGCCAGACTGGTCTACAAAGAGAGTCTAGGACAGTAGAAACCCTGTCTCGAAAAACAAACAAAAACAAAAACAAAAAATTAAATTTAAAACAAATATTAATCACGTATAAAACATACATTTTTATTACCCTGTCTTCCTTTCACTAAAATGCTTTCCTCCTTTTTTATGACACACGTATTCCCACAGTTATAAATTTAAATACGGATTCTCCATACAAAAGAAAGCAAGCAATCTTTGTCATTTTCCTTGTCATCCACTGGAAGATATGTAACTGGAAAACATTGTGGTAAGCGAAATAAGTCAGGCACTGCAAGACGAATATTATGTGTTTCCCCTGATTGTGTATAGACCCTAGAATTCTTTATAGACACATAAAATTATGTATATGTATGGCATAAAACTAGAAGGGTAATAAATGAGGAAATAGGAGAAGCCTAGTGGGTGAGCGGACTGAAGCAAAGGGATGAGAGCATGGTGAGCATGCTCAAGTATATAATATATATATATATACATATATATGTACATATACATATAAGTATACATATATATATACATGCATACATACATATATGTATGTACCTTTACAGCAACATTTAGATTGGTGACTGGTCACACAACTGAACAGCATAGCTTAGCCCAGTTGACAAATTACCAATCAGAAGACTTTGACGTATGGCCTCATGGCCACCTCCCCTAGATTGTATATATGGGGCAAAAGGACTGCTCTTCCAAATAATAGAGCATGGATTTTAAATCTCTTGGTAGATGGGCCTGACAAAAATTGATTTGACTTAGAAAAGTTAAGAAAAATAATTTTTTTTCTCATGCTCAATGGTAAGGGAACAAATTTAAAAAGTCATGCACCTACAGTGAACTAAAAGATCTTCAAGGAATTCCTAAGCCTTGGTGCTTATAGAGTGTCACGTGATAGCCCCAACAAACACTTACTCTGAGATACTGTGAGTCTGCCCAGGTTCTATCCTGTCTTGGGTAAGCAGGTTAAATCTCAGTTAAAAGTCATTGTTCATTTTTCCAGATATAAGCATTCAGAGTGAAAACTAGATGAGCCAACTTTTAATGTATTTTTAAGATTGTATTGATTACTATTGACTTAACCTGAGGTGGACAGATTACATCTTCTGAGAACCTACAACCTGAAAACATTCTAGATTTCTTATAGTAGTAAGAGAAAACTGTTGCGTATTTGAATAAAGTTTTATTGCTTAGATAATTAAAAAAAAGTTTTGTGAGAAAAAAAATACATACAGAGTTGTATGTATACAATAGGAACTGTTTTAGCAAACACTTTCGTGGGACTACTCGGTGTCACTTTAGTTTATAGGAACAGGTTTAAAATGAACCTCCACGCTGCAAGTTTATGTATAGTTTATTGGAAATGTAAGGAAACTGATGTCAACACAAGACATAAACAGCATAATCAATGACAGGAAAAACATCATGTCTGGTGAGACACAGTGAACAAATGGCTTAATACCAAGTTGTATTTTAGGAAGTTCTTCTGCGCACACCACAATTTAGCTATTAGGCTCAAGGACTCGTGGTTATTATGCTGCTGGAACAAAACAGAAAAAGAGGCCATTGTACCTTTCTCTGGGAATAAACAATCTTATTCTAGGAAGCCAGTGGCTTGCCAATTTTCAGTTCTCTTTAACCCAGATGTTAAATTTTAAGACAAGTGAATAAGCCCTACACACCTACCTTCTCACATCCATTCCCACCTGTATACATATCCAATTATAAGTAAGTTTCCATCTTTGCCATCTTTTCCATTGCACAGATATTAAAAGCCAGAAGTGCCAATCATGTTTACGGCGTAATAAGAGATGTGACACACTTCAGTTTATCATTCTCTTAGCGGACACAGAAAAGGAGGTGAGCTATTCAACATAGATCATAGAGTGCTTGTATAGTGATGTTTATTTTATGTTGGACAGTGTGACACTTTCTGTCTATGCCAAATAATGTTGGACTTCTTGTCAACTTGTTTTGATCCCAGTGATAGCTACATGGAAGATATGAACAAAGCAAACAGCCTGAAAGGTTTGGAGAGGGAGCTCTCAGGAAAAGGTTCAAGTTCCAGTAGAATAAACAGGGACCTGTTCTTTCAGGGGTCCTGCTACTGATCTCTGTATTTCTGGTTTGTGATTCAATAATTTACTTGTTTATCCATTTAGGAAATGTTTACAGAATACTTACTAGGTTTGAGATAATGGAGCAGAGGCCTTGTTTTCCTCCTGACTTACGAAATAGCCACACATATATAACACTCAATTGATAAAGGAGGCACACAGCAAAATGATACCACAAATGTACTGCTAATTCAATCCTTATTTTTCAATGTCATTTACTTGTTGGGATTATGTAAATTTAAACAGAGAGAGATGAGCTAAAAATGGTGAGAAAAGTTAAGATGTATACATATTCCTCCTCACATTATACCCTTAAGTAAATGACAAAAATAGCTTGCTTTTTTTGTTTTGTTTCCAAGAACAAATCTGTATCAATGGTAACAAAAACAAAAATTTCTAGGAAGAAAAATAGAAAGGAAACAGAATCAGCTTGATGAAGAAACAAGGTCAGACAAAACCTGGAGCAAAAACAGGGGTAAGAGAAACTGCAGTGTTGAAGGAATTTGGTGATTATCCAGGCTCAGAGTCCACACATTCTTGAAATTGCTAGGCCAGTTGGGAATCTTAGTTCTCAGGTCTCCTTCTATTTATTATGAGTAACAGGGATTAGCAGCATGTCCCAGGATAAGGGGTGAATAATCTATCGCGGGACACCAGTGGCTCCTCAGAGAATTGCCTGCCTTGAAAAAGCCCAGTAGAGATAGGGCAGCTACTCTATTAATCCACCACAGGTTAGAGAGGAAGGAAGGGGGCGGGGCATGGGACTAAAACAATTCATGGGATCCGCCACAAATGAAAGCCCTTTTGAGTTTTGCAAACAGCAGGGAGAAGTCACCAGCTTTCTCAACTTCTTGTGGAGAGTGAAGCATAGTAGTCAGAGACCCCTGCCAATTTCACATGGAAAACTTGGGTCTTGGAGAAGAATCTGGATGGCGAGGAAAACCAAGACAATTCAGTAGATGACCCTTTCCAGTCAGCCGATATTTTACAAAAATCACCGACACAAGTAATGGATTAAGAAGAAAAATAGGCTATTTTCATGTAAATAAATTTGAAAATCTCAGTGAGAGGTGAAGATTTCTACAATGTGATTCTGTTAATTTGATGAGGAAGTGTAAAATCAGAACAGGCCAAAAAACATAGAAAAGACTGGCCATTAGTAGAAAAAAAATTCAATCTTAGGAAGTCACCAGACCCAGCTGGTTTTACGGATGGGTCTTCTAACCTTTCTGTAGGATTTTTTTTCTATAGAAGATTGGATGGAGGTTGAAACGGCATCAAAAGAAGATGCGCTGCAGAACTATGTCAGGAGATATATTGCTTATCTAAAAGAAAAGAGTCTTTTAAGCCATCAGGGAAGTTAAAGACTGCCCCAAATCAAAACCTAATATAAAGGGGAAGCAGTGGAAGCAGAGCATGATGCCATAAAAGTAGAAAAGCACAAGCAGAAAGTGAGATCTGGAGACAGGCCCAGGAGAAGTGGGAAAGTCCGGTTTCAGTGAAGGAGCATCAGCTGATTCCCTACATCTGATGAAGATGATGATAATGATGAGGTGATGGCCACAGTGACATGATGACGACAGGCAGGCCATGTAGAAAGGAAGCAGCTTCTTACGTAGACACCACCATCATGGCTAGATTAGCTTTACAGGTTATACTTTTGAGAAACAAATCAATGTTTACAAATTAAAGAACATTTTAGTCAAAACACCCACAGGCTTTCCCAAACTTAGAACACACCCAGTCTTTTGACAAACGGCAAGAAAGGTGCCTTCAGATATGGTAAGATAAAAATATTTCAGGGGCTGGAGAGATGTCTCAGTGGTTAAGAGCACTGTCTACTCTTCCAGAGGTCCTGAGTTCAATTCCCCACAGTCACAGGGTGGCTCACAACCATCTATACAGGGATCTGATGCCCTCTTCTGGCATGCAGGCATACATGCAGATAGAGCACTCATCTACATAAAATAAATAAATAAATAAATTTAAAAAAAAAGAGAAATATTTCTTAGCTGTTTTTTTAGTAAAGAACATCTTGACACTGCAAAGGGACTGACTAACAGCATGCATAGGTTGCTTAGAAATAAAAATCAGTGGCTAAAACTAATATAAACAAAATTAAAGCTGGAATTGCTATTGTTTGCTAAATATGTGGCAGATTAGTAGATTGTTTCCACAAATTATTATTTTTTTAAAAGAGCATAAAAACAAGAGATGAAAAAGAACATACATGAGTTGAGAATCCAAAGGAGAGGCCAGCATTGATGGTAAGCATATCAGGAGACACCAGGTGTCACAGGAAAACAGGAAACACAGATCATACAGCAAAAGGACAAGACTAGTTTTTACAGCCCTAAATTATCTGAAACAAAAAGGGATTGCAGATGTCTAGTATTGGCAAAATTAGGTGAAAATTGACATTCTTTTAAGCTACTAGTAGGAATCAAGTAATTCCAGCTTTTTCTGGAGAACCTTTCTGTATTATTTGTATTATTTTTTGAAAAGGAAGAAATACTCACATAGAAACACGAAGAAATATGGAAGTATATTCATTTTAATCTGCTTTCTTTTTGGATGGTGTGTTAGTTACTATTTTGTTGCTCTGACAAAGTACCCAACAAAAGCAATTTAAGAACAACGGGCTTATCCCGGCTCAAGGTTGGAAGGTGCAGTGGATCATGGCAGGAGAAGGAAGTAGCCAAGGGGCAGGATGCTGAGAGTCAACCTTCTTCTTACTCAATGCAGCAGAGTGGAGCTTCGCACTTCAATTAGCCGAACTAGATAGCCCTTTACTGACAGGTCCAGCCATATAGCTCCAAGGTGCTTTGAGATCTTGTGGACAGTCTATAAAAAGCATCACAGAATCCAGGGCTTCATTGAGATAAAAATTGTAATATATACTGTTGAGTTACACCCATAGTCCTATCACATAATTTTTAATGTTGAAAAGAAAAAAGAAAAACGTTAACTATCCACTAATTTTTAAACACCTAAATTACAGTATGTCTGAATCTAGAATTCTATGCAAAAGTTGCTAAGTCTACAACTAAGTGGTGTGGGGCCATCATAACACATATCTATCTATACATTAAAAGAAGTCAAAGTTCTAATCTCTATACTTTGAGTGCTAATTAATTTTAAAAAATTACAAGTTATATACTTTTAGATGTAGATACACAGAAAACAATTCAGAAGGAAGCAGAACAAATTCTTAACCATAATTTTGGAGAAGCAAGTTGAACTACAATAGGTAGCTGAAGGGTGGTTTTATTTTTTTTATTCTGTATATGTTTTTTAAATAAGTTTAGCTCAATAATAAATAAGTACTTCTATACTGTCTTGGGTTGTTGAACAACACACAAAACCATGACCCTAGATAAATACGATAATTCAGATGTTGTATCATCAGAATATCAACTTTTCTACCCACTGGTCTATATTGTTGAACTTTTCTCCTTGTTAAAAAAAAAATGCATCTGTATATTGCTTGTATACCTTTGAAAATGAATTCATTAAAAATACATAGACCTAACCTATAAGATATACGGTTAGGTGACAAAAGAAAAACAAATAGCAGAATTATACCTATACAGAAAGATTCCCCCAAGGAAAAGGCCTAGAAGTTTATAATATGGGTACCAGGAAAATGCATTCATGTACTACCAATAAAATTCTCAAAACGAAAGGAGTATAGTGAAAATTATGCTTTGCGTGAACTCAGAACCTAATGTTGTCATCTGACCGCAGTAGACAAAATTCACAAGCTTCAGCGGCATCCAGAGGGAAATCAGAACACACGGAGTTTTACCAGGTGACTGCCTATACTCTTTGTCAACGGATAGCTGAGTCAACCCGGGATAATTAGCTACCATCTTCCCTTACCCTGAAAGCTGAACAGGAGGAAGTCTCTTCCAGGAGAGGAAGAAGTGCAAGTCCATTGGTGGAGAGCCAATGAGCTGAGGCTTCTGGGAAAGAAAAGGACTTTTTGTCTTCCTAATTCTTTCCAAGTCTCCTTGCTACAGTTCTTGCTCTTACACTATGTTTGTCCTCTTGGGGTAATATCTTCTCTAAATCAGTATAATTACTTTAACTGTGATATTTGCAACCCAGTGGAAAAGGCACCAGGTTGACCATGAGGAATTTGTTCCAGTAAACTGGGTTTGTCAGAATTTCTGTCTCCTATACTATGTAATGGGCTATGATAGGAAGAATATATTCTGTGTGTATCTATATATCTGACACTATTTCAAAGCAAAATAATAATAATAATAGAATTATATTTAATAACAAAAAATGTGTCAGGTGTAGAACACTTTCTGTCTGTCCTTTCTTCCCTTGTATGCCTAAATAATGAACATTTAAAATTTCAGGCTGTAATTTTCTTAGGAAATTACTGTATACATGCTCAAATACGAGGCAATTTTCCTCTCCCCAGTATGTTTCCTTTCAGAAGTTGGCTGTTTAGGATTGTGTTTCTCCAAGAACTATGAATTGCTGTTTAGTGACAAAAGCCTGTTTTAACAAGCACGTGCCTAAAATACCCTCAATCAATTTCAGAACCATATTGAAACAGCCCAATATTAATAGACCTCTCATAGCACATAAAATGGAAAAGAATGATGTGTCAGTCAGAAAAAAAGGAATGACATCAAACTATGTTTTGATGTAAATTTTGTCTTGAGGAATTGTGAGCAAACAACATTGAAAATACTAAAAAAAGCATAGTGTTCTCACTGTGGAGGTAGCCACTGATGCAGGCTCGGCTACTTAGCCCTGACTGGCCTCGAACTTACAGAGATCCACCAACTCATGCACCCGCACACCCGGCTTATCTCAGGGCTTTGACAACCCTTCTTTTGATATGTATTTCAATTTTTGAAAAGAAAGAAGAACTTTGTGGTCAGAAATTTGCCATGAAAGTTAACATATAAAATTTTCAGATGTGATTCATTCCTAAGGAGGTTTCTGCACCTCAACAGGATTAATGTGTAAGTTTCAAACAACTACAAATAAGTTTTTATTTATGAGTTACGATTTAAATATTAAACATTATCTGCTTTATATGCTCTTAGATGTCTTGTTGCCATGACAACAGCCAGGTTAATAGTAATGTTACAGAAAAACAATCTATGCTTAATCCTCATATAAAAATTTTTAAAAGAATATTGACATGCAGATTTTCAGATGATTTGGCACAGTTTTCAATTCTGTAGAGCACAAAGTATTATTATGAAAATTGAGTAATTACTGGTATTTTCTTTTCAGAAAGTTATTGCATATCAAGCAAAGGCTTAATAATTGGTCAACATTTTCATGGATATTTCTATGTCTACTATAATTGCATGTTTTAAAACAAACCAAGCAGTTTAATCTGTATTTAATTTAGATTCAAGTTATTAAAAATAAATAGAAAATATTTTTTGAATTATCTAATGCAAAATAATGTAACTGAAAAACTGGAGACCAGGGGAAAGGCTTGAGCTCAGAGATAGACTCCTTGCCTGGCATGCATAAGGACCTGGATCTAATCCCCAATGCCAAAGAGAAAAAAGGGAGGGGGTGCTTAGAGGAAAACCGTGCAGTGCTAAAATCAAAATGGTTTGGACATTTATTGAGGAAAATGAATTGTTGTTGTTGTTCTTGAGAGGAAGAAAGTTTAAGTCAGGCTGAGTACCAACCATGTCCTTTCCAAAGATGAGGACAATATGCTGAAGCATTCAGTAGGCTTTAAATAATGGCTGGCTGGCCAGGCTCCGAGGTGCCTTCCGGTTATTCCCTCATCTCTCTCAGGAGCTTGTCTCTCTGTCTTTGCTCATTCTCTCTTTCAGCCTAGAACACCCATTTTTCCCTTGGCCCCTTCTCCCTGGCCCCAATCTCCCCATGCTTCAATAGGAAGCTTTCTCCTCTTCTCCTCCACAACTTTTTCTGACAGAAGTGGTGAAGTCGTCTTTAAACAGATCTGTTGAAGCCCCAAAGGACTTCATTCTGAGAATCCACTAACAGATTCTGATCCCGTCATGCCTACAGCTGGGAAAAGAACATCTCTCTGGGTTTGGGGCTCATGACACTTTGATGAGGCTGTTTTGATAGTCATTTTGAAACCACCCTTTTGAAAAACCACCAGGAGCAGCAATTTTGACTTCCTAGACTGAAAAAGTCATTTTGGCACAGTGTTTTTCCCAGGCAAGGACATTTGGATGAGATGTTTGGATAAAGTCTCATCCTGGAAAATTCTTTTGAAAATCTGTAGGGAAGATTAAATGAGTTTGCCCCACCCTTGGGAAAACATGTACCTGTTTATCTCTCCTGATGAGACATGAAAACTCAGATAGAGAGAGCCAGAGACCAGAGGAAAAGAAACACAATCATCCCAATTTTATGTTTATCAAATCTGTTCATTTCAAAAGAGGCAGCTAGTCATTCCAGCTAACATGCTGGTTCATCCGTAAGAAGTAACTTATATCTAGGATGAGCTAAATACACTTCTTCTGCCCGATCCTTAAAGGGAAAACTCAAGAAACAGAAAATTAGTTCCACATGGTTGATGGTCCTTGTTCTCAGTTTGAATGACACAAAAAATCCCCAATTAAATTATTACCATTTCTCTCTTGCCTTATTGCTATTGGAATTTTTTTTTCTCAGTTATGATTTTGGGAGACAGGAGTATTATTTCTTCACTGGTAAGACATTCCCTAAAATTATGAGAAAATATTTTGTTTCAGTTTATAAAGTTATATAAATATGAAAACGTACAAAATGTATCAGATGAAGTAATAAACATACATCCTGGTGTATTTGGAAGCAGAGGAAGATTCAGCGGTGACAAATCCACAAGCCAAACAGTTGCTTTACAACTTTGACCGGCTATCAAAATGTCTCCCCTGCCAAACTCACCTAAGCCACATGTACACATCCAGTTGCTTGAATGGTTCCCATGAAGACTGGTTGGATGGCATATGTCTGTAATCTCAGAACTTGGGAGGCAGAGGCAAGCGGATCTCTATGAGTTTGAGGTCAGCCTGATCTTTATAGTGAGTTCTAGACCAGCCAGGACTGAGTGAGACCTTGTCTCAAAAACAAACAACAAGAAAATCCCACAAAACCCAACCAAGCTTGTTTCTGGGGGCAGGGTTGGAGTAGCCTCACTCCTCAGCCATTCTGTGTACTGTGTTGTGAAGTGCGGCTGTGTTTGCCGTCTGGCATACGTAGCCTTTTGCATAACCAGGCATCAGGCCATATCCAGGTGTGGCACTCCCCTTCGCTCAACCAGGACTACCCTGCTGTAGTTATTGTTTGGTTTTTCTTCCTGTCTTGCTCATTGCTGAAGGCACAGGTTTCTCCTCCCCATCCCTCTGTGTTCCCAGATAGCAATGGATATAGAGAGTTGATTGACAGGCCACTGTGTAGGCAGATGGAGTCGGTAGATGGGGGCAACTACAGTGACGCCTTGAGTGCTGCTTCAAAGTCTTTCCCCTCGGACTGCTTGGTTACTGTAAATGAATTTCCTTTTATAAAAAAAAAAAGCACCGACTCTAGAGTAAAATTAAAATAGATCACACAGGAGAATCTTCTTTTAAATACGGAGCTGGGAGAATGTAAGGAGGATAGAATATAAAAGTGGATGCATTTTCCATGAAAACACGCAAGGGAACGTGAGTGACTTTGCCTCTGTCATGCTTTGTTTCAGCTGCAAGTTGAGTTGAGAAGCTTTGATAATGTAAAGTCTTAGAAGGAAACAATATATCATTATCATTACAGCCTATTTTCATGAAAATATTTTCTGCTATTTGAATTCAGTGCCACCCAATAGAAGAATACCTTATTCAACATGATTACACAGAAATGATTTTTCTATTACAGGCTTCTCTAAAAGAAGTGCTTGGGCCTTATTTCACTAGTGGAAAAGAAGCTTAAAATTATGATTAATTTACCACTGCTCACGGTAAGAGAGTATCAGAAAGGTGAAAATAGCACAAGAGTAATCTTTGTTCTTTCAGTAGCCCCGAATCCTCCCCTGAAACATGCAAAGAGCCTCAAGAACATGAAGCAGTGACGTGCTGGACACATTAAGTTCCAGAGGTGAGCGCCATCATATTCCCGGGAGCTCTGCAATTCAGCCAGCCAGCTTTCAGGAAAGCCCTGGAGCATATCAAACCCGGACGGAAGTTCTGAAAACGCAGAGTGGGACAGAACACGCGGGTGCTGCTCTCAAGCAAAGCACAATCTGGTAATTTGGGCACATTGGTGCTCCGGTAAGGAGCCTAAACGGAACCGCCTGTATGCGAGTACGCACAGGCTCTGTCAAGTCACTTGTGGGATCTGGTGAGAGGGAATGTCTTGGGAAAAGTGCAGACATAATTTGTAGGGTTTTTGTTTTCATTTTTGTTTTTCTCTAGGACGCTATTTTTTTTTTAAGTGTATAAATGCAGGTTTATTGGGAGTAGCTCTCAGCCGCCATGCAGGGGGAGGGGCAGAGAGAGAAAGAGAGAGAGAAAGGTAAGGGTATAGAGAAAGATGAGAGAGAGAAGGGGGGGTGCAGCTGGCTCCTTTAGAAGCACCTCGGTGTACTGTCCTTACTCGGGGATGACCATATGTTGTCTGTCATCCCGGGGTCGGGCTTTGTGTTTGAATCTTCCCAACGCGAGGAAGACTGAGTTTCAGCTGGGGGAGTCTAGGAGATGGAACCCTGGTTAGCCTGCCAGAGTGATCCACTGTGCTATGGCTTGGTGATTTTAGAAATACTTGGTATCTTGCGAAGAGACTGGCTCTTGGCCACCGAGATCTTCCTCCCAAAGAGTCATCGCCAGAAACCGATACAAAGAAAACAGCAGACAAACCAAGCCGAGGTGCAGCCCGCCAAATATCACCCCAGTTCCCTAAGGAAATGCCGCCAAATATCACCCCAGTTCCCTAAGGAAATGCCAAAGTCCTCAACCACGAGGAAAGGCTGAGAAATAACCACAGCCATGAGGAGCATGAGGAGAGTAAGACACAGTGACTGGGATGTTATCTTGAGAAGGATCATGGGAAAGAATATTAGGAAAAACAAAGACACTGAATAAGAAATGAACTTTAATTACCGATATTTGATTTCTAGTTGTGACAAAGGGGTTTCAGAAATCTTAGATGTTAACAAAGGAATTTGGGTTTAAGGTAGGTGGAGACTTTCTTCTTTGAATTTATTTTTGTGAATAAAAATAGTATTTAAAGCCAAGCATTATGGCACACTTATTTAATCCCAGCACTCCGAAGGCAAAGGCAGGTGGATGTCTATGAGTTCCAGCCTGGTGTACAGAGAGAGTTTCAGGACATCCAGGACTACACAGAGAAACACTGTCTTAAAGAAAAACAAACAAACAAAAAACTACAACAAAAAAAAATTTAAATTGAGAATTTGATTTAAAAGAAAAAATGAAATGCTTAAGATCAGTAAGAGATGATCCAATTACCTTTTTATTTTAAAAATTATATTTATTTATTTTATGTGTATGAACGTTTTGCCTGTGTATGTGTATGTTTACCATGTGTGTGCCTGGTGCTTTGGAGGTCAGAAGAGGGCATCTGATACCTTGGAACTGGAGTTCCAGATGGTTGTGAGCTACCATGTGGGTGCTGGAAATTGAACCCAGGTTCTTTGCAAGAGCAGCAAGTGCTCTTAACCACTGGACCATCTGTCTAGTCACACAATTGCATTCAATAAATGGAACATAAATGCTAGAATAATAAATTTGGCATCATAATTTGGTTTCTGTTCAGTATCTCATTACTGAGTTGGATAGTGTGCCTTTCAGTTCAGGCTAGGTCCTGTGTAACCTGAAGAATCAGCAACAGTAATACTGTGACAGCAACAGTTGTTATTTCTCTTCCTTAATGCTGGAACCTTTTACCCATGTCTGCTCCTACCTCCCACCTGCCCAGCCCCAATTTTAAAGACTTGAGACATTTTGAAAATTTTATAGCCATATGGCTTATAAGCCTGCTGTACTGTTTTGTTTAAAATAGACATTTATGGAGTAATTCTCATTATTATAGTTTTTCCGTTTTTTTTTTTCCACATGATTGACTATTACTGTATGATAACTAAACAGTGTTAGATTTAAAACTTTCCTGTTTGTGGACTGATTACTCAAATCTTATGCAAATTTGAAATGATGAAAAGTAAGCAAATCGGTGAAGTCTCTCTTTATGTACCTTGAAGTAATGTTAACTCCTCAAATGGAAATCCCATCTCAAAGCCTGACAGGGCAAATGCATTTGGAACTGTTCGTGCTACTGCCACATGGTGGCGCTATGTCAGCTGGTGAAAGTTAAGCTTTGGCAAACTTTGGATCAGTCGCGAATTGACTCAGAACTGTTTGATCTTCGCAGGGAGGCAGACTATGCTCTGGTCTCCATTTCACAGAAGAGATAACCAGAGTCCAGACAAGTAGATTGCTTCTCAAAGTCCACCCGGAAGCCTGCTTCTGAACCAGGAGTAGAATGTACTTCCTGTCACCTGGCTCTGTGTTCGCATCTTTTTCTCCACCCCCACCCCCATCACATCCCTCACCCCTGGTTTAGATGGGGCGTGCTTGAAAGAGTGGATGTGGAGGCCAGAGGTCAACACGGGGATTCTCCCTTAATCATCTCCCACTTATTTTTTGAAATAGGACCTCTCACTAAACAAGGAGTTTGTTAAATCATCTAGACTTCCTGCCAGGAAGCCTCAGGGGGCCATCTCTCCAGAGCTGGCATGGCAGGGGTGCACAAAATGTGCCTAACCTTTAAGCACGGGCGCTGAGGATCTGAACTCAGGTCGCCTGGCAGCAAACACTATTAACTGAACTATTTTCCCAGCATTTGTGTCTTTTTTCTTTGTCACCACCAACACCTATGTTGTAAAGGTTAATATATATAACAACATTGCTAAATTTCCACACAGAGAGGATTTTTTGTTTTTGTTTTTGTTTTTGCAATGAATCTCATAATATTATTTTAAAGTTCTTAGTTGTTTTAATTTGTATAATTTTCCTTTGCTGTTTCGCTTACAGCATCTGTGCCATGCTTATACTTAACAAAACGTTTCTGGGGCAACCAAACTTTCAGCATCACTGAAAGAATGAGCTTCATAGTTGGAACTGTACAGTTTGACTTGGAAGTATTTTCATATGTTGTTGTTAAGTGAAAACTTAAAAAGAAAAGAATTCTATTAACATCACCCCAGGTTTATAAGTTAAATGATGGCAAAACATCCTGTATAGCCTGTATGTAAATGTACATATCTATACAGAATTATTATGGGCTGTCATGTGGAGTCTCGAACACGCGGTACTTCCCCAGAGAAGTGGAGTGCGCTCATTTATGTTTCGGGGGAACATTAAAGAGAGGAAGAAAGAGCCATGAACAACGGAACACTTATATACCATAATCCCTATGTGTGATCACATTTAAAATGACATTTATGTAAATATACATAGAAATAGATAAGTCAATCTAAAGACTTACTTCTATAGTTACTATAATTAATTACAAAGAAACATGAATTTCTGGAGAGGCTGCGATAAAAATAACATATAAGTTACCAAGTCGGTAATTTCCCCCTTAAAACAAAAAAAAAAGCTAAAATCAGAAACACATAAATACAGTAGTTTTTTCACCTCTAAAATGTACTGGCTCCGTGTGTTCCACTCCTTCTGAGACTGTGGATCAAATCCAGAGCCTTAAGAATGCTAGGCAAATCCTCTGCCACTGAGCTGCAAGCAAAAACATGCTTGTTCATATTTAAAAATCAGAATGATGCAAATTAAAACCACAATGAAATTCTATTTAGAATTTATCCTATTGACAAACATTGATACATCCTAATGTCATGTCTTGGAAAGGACAGGACCTAAGAGCTATGCTTCCCCATTGCTTGTGAGACTACAAATGGGGACAGTTACTTTTGAATGCAAGCTGGCAGCAATTGCTGAAGTCAGGGAACCCAAAGTGGCCACTGCATCCACTAGAGTGGAAACTTCATTCATTCATGCTCCTGAGGCACTTGCAAGAGTGTTTGGAGTCACACAGTCGAAAAGAGGAAATGTCCTGGCTGGTTTTGTGTGTCAACTTGACACAAGCCATCAGAGAGGAAGGAGCCTCGGTTGAGGAAATGCCTCTATAAGATCCAGCTGTAAGAAATTTCTCAATTAGTGATCAGTCGGGGAGGGCCCAGCTCATGGTGGGTGGTGCCATCCCTGGGCTGGTGGTCATAGGTTCTATAAGAAAGCAGGGGGGGCATGCCAGTAAGCAACACCCTCCAGGGCCTCTGCATCAGCTCCTTCCTCCAGGTTCTAGCTCTGCTTGATTCCCTGTCCTGACCTCCTCCAATGATAGAAGAAGAAATCAAATACGCCCTTTTCTCCCCAACTTGCTTTTTGATCATGGTGTTTCATCACAGCAATAGAACCCTAACTAAGACATAGCCTAAATGAATACCAGAGGTGGAATCTATTCATGGTAATAAATTTATTCAATAAATTACTAAGCAACGAAATTGCTTTGAGCTATGTAAATAGTATGAGCAAGTTCTCACTAAACAATGTTAAGAAGAAAGCGCATATTGAGGAATATACACACATACATGTATAATAGGATGCTAAAGCAAGCAAATTAAATATGTATATATACTATGTATTCATATTCATAATTTGAGGCTACATATGTTTTGTAAGATACAAATAAATACCTAGAATTATAACTAACTCACAGTAAGTCACAAGTATTTCCAAGATGAAACAGAAAAATTTAATTAGATATAGCATTATCTTTCCATTACTGTGATGAAAAAGCAACGATTAAAAACAACTCAGTGAAGCAAGGGTCTATTTTTGGCTTACAGTTCTGAGGGACTGAGTCCATAATGGCAGGAAGTCATGTTGGCTGGAGCAGAAAGCTGGCTTTTCATGTTTTCACCTACACAGGAAGGAGACAGGGAGAGAGAGAAAAAAAGAACAGGAAGTGACACAGGCTATGAATTCTCAAGCTCTACCCTCAGTGATGTTTTTCCTCCAGCAAGTCTCCACCTCCTAAACCTTCCATAACTTCCCCAAACAGCACTAGCACCTGGAGCCGAGGACACTCTCATCAAGCCCCGCCATGCCAGGGAAGGTAGAAGCTGCTTCCATATGATTTAAAATACATTGTTCATCCAAACGATGCACACTTATATGATTCGCTATTATGTTTATTAGCACCTCTATTATAAATACAGTGTGTTTACAATTATATTAATGTATATATTATGATATATTATATATTACATATAATTTAAAAGAATATCTTAAAATGTGTGAACAGTTTATAATATTATACAACACTGAATCTTAACTTGTTAAAATGATGGTGAGAGATTATTTTTCACTTGTGGGAATGCTAAAAACGCAGATTTCAGCCGTTTGTGCTGACCAGCGTTCAGGGGGCACAGCTCTTTTAACAGCTGTTGGGTAGAACTTCCCCCTATGGATGTAGTGATGTAGTCATTTACATCAAAATTAAATGCCCTTACACCCCATTAAATTAACTCATTCACTTTGTTTCCCTTGCCCCCCTCCCCCCAACACCAGAGTAGCAATACCAGGCCCTTCCTATAGAGGACAAGAGCGCTATCTCTGAGCTTTACATCTCAAGTCCCCATACACTTTTTTTTCTTCTTCTGAGCCATGAATTTCCACTCCTAGTTATGCACACAAAACCAAAACAAAGCTTAAGACAGAGTGACAAAGACGAGGAAAGAGGTGGCATGGGCGGGGGTGGGGCTGTGGAGATATTGAAGACGGTAACGATGTGCTGAAAGTCTTGGAGGTGTTTGAAGTGACTGACCTATGGGACTTTCCCCACACCCAGTGTCTGAATGTGCATGGTGGTTCTACATGAGTCTGTTGTAGGCATCATGGGTGGGTGATATCAAAGCTGATGTAGAGCAGAATGCAGGTACCATGCGTAGGTGAGCTACCTGGAGGAGGAAGACATGCTAAGACAGTGAGCACAAGGACTCACAAAATCTTTGGGAAGGGCTAGAGTCTCCTAAGCCAAGGAATTCAGGCCCCAGACAGCTTTAACAGAGCTACAAGGGCCTTATTGTAACTTTCTAACCCTGCTTCCTACTTCCCTTCCTGTCTTCCTCCTCCCTTCCATCTGTACCTCCTCTTCTTCCTTCGTCCTCCTCACCGTCCTTTCTTAGTAAGAAAAAAGAGAACCAGGGTCAAGTGAAATGAATTACTCAAACTCACGAGGCACCCATAGTGTAAAGATTGGGTTTAAATTGTCAGTTGCGTGCTTCCAGGCCACAGCCATTTCCTCTGTGCCAAATCCTGATTGCTCTCTCTATCAGCAGAGGCTTGTGGGAATAGAGCCTTACTCACTTTAAGGAACTTATTCTTAAGATGTTCCCTGGCAAGTACACGAAGGTGAACATACAAATGTGTTGTTACATTTTCTGGGATAGGAAGTGACCAGAACCCACATTGTAAAGCTGCCAGCTAGGTAAACAGTGGTTTACCCTTGGTAGGTATTTTGCAGGAGATTAAAAAGAATGTAGTACTTCAAAAACTGATACAGATGAGTGCCTAGAATAAGTAGAACAGAGGGGAAAAGAAACAAAGCAGAGATCGTTGGCCTGTGGACATTCTATTTGGTAACCTGGCTCACCTCTACAATTTAGACGTGGGGCTTGGGGGACAGAAGCAGGAAAGACGGGTCTTACCAATGTGTCCATTTGTTCATCCTGGAGCTTCTACCTCAGACGCAAATTACTATCACTCAAAACCCGAGGCAACAGAACAAACAAATAAATGAAAGAATAATAAAAAGATTAAAGATGAGCCAGGTGGGATAGTTCACACCCATAATCCCAGCACTTAGAGAGTGGAGCAGGAAAATCAGGAATTGAAGATCATTGTCAGTCATCCATAGGGAGTTTGAGGCTCAATTGGGCTGCATAAGAGCATGTTTTAAAAAACAAACAAACAGCTCAACATCCCTAGTCATCAGGAAAATGCAAATCAAAACGATCCTGAGATTCCACCTTACACTCATCAGAATGGCTAGGACCAATATTCAAGTGAGAACACATGCTGAAGAGGATATGGAGAAAGGGGAACCCTCCTCCATTACTGGTGGGAATGTAAACTTGTACAACCACTTTGGAAATCAATCTGGCACTTTCTCGGATAATTAGAAATAGCGCTTCCCCAATATCCAGTATACCACTCCTAGGCATATAACCAAAACATGCTCAAATATACAAGGACGTTTGCTCAACCATGTTCATAGCAGCTTTATTTGTTATAGCCAAAATCTGCAAACAACCCAGATGTCCCTCAAATGAGGATACAGAAATTGTGTTACATTTACACAATGGAATACTACTCAGCTATTAAAAACAAGGAAGTCATGAACTTTACAGGCAAATGGTGGGATCTAGAAAAGTTCATCGTGAGTTATCCCAGAAGCAGAAAGACACACATAGTATATGCTCACTTATAAGTGGATATTAGACATACAATATAGGATAAACATACTAAAATCTGTACACCTAAAGAAGTTAAGCAAGGAGGAGGACCCTGGGGAAGATGATCAATCCTCATGCAGAAAGGCAAAGGGGATGGACATCAGAAGAGGGAGAAACAGGGAACAGAACAGGAGCCTACCACAGAGGGCTGTTGAAAGACTCTACGCAGCAGAGTATCAAAGGAAATGCTGAGACTCATAGCCAAACTTTAGGCAGAGTGCAGGGAATCTTATGAAAGAAGGGGGAGATAGTAAGACCTGGAGGGAACAGGAGCTCCACAAGGAGAGCAACAGAACCAAATAATCTGGGCCCAGGGGTCTTTTGTGAGACTGATACTCCAACCAAGGACCATGCATGGAGATAACCTAGAACCCCTGCACAGAAGTTGCCCATGGCAGCTCAGGATCCAAGTGGGTACCCCAGTAAGGGGAACAGGGACTGTCTCTGACATGAACTCAGTGTCTGGCTCTTTGATTACCTCTCTGTGAGGGGAGAACAGCCTTGCCAGGCTACAGAGGAAGACAATGGAACCAGTACTGATGAGACCTGATAGGTTAGGATCAGGTGGAAGGGGAGGAAGACCTCCCCTATTAGTGGACTAGGGGAGGGGTATGGGAGGAGATGAGGAAGGGAAGGTGGGGTTGGGAAGGGATGAGGGAGGGGGGTGTAGCTAGGATGCAAAGTGAATAAACTGTGATTTATAAAAATATAAATAAATTAAAAAGCAAAAACCAAAGAAACAACAAAACTAAAACCCTAAAATAAAAACATAAGCAGACATGTTAAAAATTGTAATAAGGACAAGAGCCAGTTTCCACGCATTTCATTTCCTTGACACTTGGTACTTGGTGTGTTTTAATCAAGATGCATCACGGCTTTCTTTGAAGGCTCAAGGCCTCAGAGAATTTCAGAGCAATCTAGTGGCCAAAGGAAAGAAGTCTTATTAAAACATGGCTACCAGAGGGAGCCCTAGACCCAAGGGAAGGAAAGATCCCTTACCAAGACAGCACTCTTCCAACTCCTTCTCAGGGGGGAATTCAGGCTCTGACCATAGCTGTACTAATTAGACTTTAACCATGATTGCCCTAAAAAAGATTCCAAACCAACTAATTAATAGACTCAGTAATAACTTCAGTGTTTTTTTTTTTTAAACGAAGCAATTATCCAGTATTTTTGATCCCTCCATGGACAATTTATTAATTCTCGTCTTATGTGCTCCACAGGAATATGACCACATGCACAGAATCTTAGGATTGTCAAAGGTTTCTTGTTATAAATTGCTTCAGTACCTTTTGCCTTAATATCTGTCATACCAGCTCTCTATTACTTTTTATCTGCATCGTGTATTTTTCTCCGATTCTTTCAACTTTTCTGTTTTGTTGTAAACAGCAAATGGTACATGGTGACAATTGTTATTTTGTAATATACTCTGATAGTCTGATCTTTCAAACTTTTATATGCACTTACAGTCCATTTATAAGTGTTTGTAATTATTTGCATTTAGATTTATTTACATCAGTTTACTGCATGGTCTTGGTTTGTTCAATTGCTTTATGCTTTGATTTTTCTCTGTTTCATTTCTTGTGCTACTGGGACTAACTCTGACTTGGTCATGGTGTCACTTTTTATACATAGTTCAGAATTTAGGTAATTCCAACATTTGTTAAAGAACTAGATATCTATGTAGAAAATAATATTATTTTTGTTTCCTTCCTCCCCCCTTTTTTCTTTTGTTTTTTCGTTTTTCAAGACAGGGTTTTTCTGTGTAGGCTTGACTGTCCTGGACTCACTTTGTAGGAGCCCATGCTGGTCTTGAACTAAGAAAGATCCTCCTTGCTCTGTTCCCTGAGTGCTGGGATTTTTATTATCTCCCCTTCATTCTTCCTTTGATGTCCTTCCTTCTTTAAGTTTTGATTTTCAAGACAAGATCAAAGTGTAGTCCAGGCCAGCCTACAATTCATGAGACCTCTTCTTCAGCATCCTACATGCTAGTCTTGCAGGGTTATGATGTCATCATTGACTTCTTTTTCTTTCAAACACTTTTTTTTTTTTTTTTTTTTTTTTTTTTACAAAGTGTTTCCTTTTTGGTCAGTTTGTCTAAAATTTCTTTGAGAGCAAGCATTCCTCCCGGAAACATTTGGATGTCAGTGAGACTACTTAGGCCCTTTTCTGATAATTAAAAAAGCTAACAGATAGAAGACTATTCAACTATTCAAACTATTGTAACATTATACTCATTAAAGTTGCTTGCTGGTATTATTTCATAATAGTTTCAAAAACAATCTATCCCACACTGTGGCATTTGGGGGAACTTTTTTTGTTTTCTCTGATTAAGTGGTCCCTTTCTCTTAAATTGTCGCATTTACTGGCAAGGATTGTTTATAATATCCCCTCAACTAAATGTTTATAGGCTCTACAAAAATACTTGCTCATTTCCAATATTCAGTAACTTGTCTGTCTCTTCATTGAGCAGTTTGGCTAAGACTGTATGAATTTTCTTTGTCTTTTTAAAGAATGAAAGTGTACATTTATTAATTTTCTCCCTGTTAGAGTCTGTTTTCGTGTAGGTGTGTGTCAGCATGATACAAGTGAGAGTAACAGGGAAGAGGAAACCTCAAAAAGCTTGTATTACATTGTCCGTTAGGCAAGTCTGTGGGGACATTGTCTTGATTAATGATTTTTGCTGGAGGGCTCAGCCCTATTGCAGGATATTTGATCCCGTTGTGAACCCTGAGATTGTGAATTCTAAAACCCTGTTTTTTCTTTGGTGTGTTTCAGCCCTAACACACACCTTTAATCCAAGAACTTTCTGTTTATTGTAAACAGGTGATTATGGTATGGCTCGGCCTTAGCACACTTTTTTTTTTATCTTTTTTTTCATAATTTATTCATTATATATCCCAATTGAAGCCCCCTCCCTAAACTCTCCCAGTCCCACCCTCCATCCCTCTTCCCCTCATCCCCTTCTTCTAGTCCACTGAAAGGTGGAGTTCCCTAATATTGCCATCTGCCCATAGCCTGTTAAGTCTCATCAGGACTGCCTGGATCTTCTTCCTCTGTAGCCTGGCAAGGCTGCATTATCAGGGACAAGTGACCAAAGAGCAGTCAACTGAGTTCATGATAGAGGCAGCCCCTGCTCACCTTACTCAGAGATCCACATTGAGATGTGCCAATAGGCCACATCTGAGCAGGGGGTCTAAGTGCTCTCCATGCATTGCCCTCCATTGGTAGCACACACTTTTAATTCAAGAGCTAAATAAAGTCAACCCTTGGTCAAGAGCAAGTAACCAGATGACAGGGATTACTAGAAAGGAGGGAGTTTGAGTTGAAGGGTATTTAAGACAGTATGGAGAAGAAGAAGGAGTTCTTTGGCTTTTGGCTTTTCCCTCCTGGGCTATCAGTTGAACTAGCAAGCTTTTGGCCTTGGGCTTTTTGCCTTCTTCTTCTTCTTTTTTTTTCTTTTTTCTTTTTTCTTTTTCCTTTGGGACATGAGCTGAGTAAGATCAGTTGGGTGCTTTTTCTGCCTCTCTGAGCTAGCAGGTTTTTACCCCAGCCTCTGGCTCGTGAGTCTTCACTGGTAAAATTGAACAGTTGGGATTTTCTTTCTTTATAACAACACAGCCCAATATGAGAGGGATAATCTCCGGGTAGGTAGTCCTGGGGTGTACAAGAAAGCAAGCTAGGCAAGCCACAGAGAGCAGGCCAGTAAGCAGTGTTCCTCCAGGGTCTCTCTCTCAGTTCTTGCCTCTGTGTTTCTGCCTTGACTTCCCTTCATGGTGGGCTATCAGATGTAAGGTGAAATAAATCCTCTCCTCCAACTTGCTTTCAGTTGTGGTGCCTATCACAACAGTAGAAGGCAAAGTCGAACAGGGCTCTTCCTTATTCCTGTACAAAAGTACTTTTTATGTATGTACACTGTCTTAGTTAGGGTTCCATTGCTGTGAAGAGACGCCATGATCACGGCAACCCTTTTAAAGGGAAACATTCAGTTGGAGCTGGCTTACAGTTTCAGAGGTTTAGTCTATTACCATGATGGCGGGAAGCATGGCAGCATGCAGGCAGACACGGTGCTGAAGAAGGAGCTGAGAGTTCTACATCTTGATCCTCAGGCATTAGAAGGAGACTGTGCGCCACACTGGGCATAGCTTGATCATAGGAGACCCTATGTACCCACAGTGATGCACTTTCTCCAACAAGGCCACACTGATCAACAGTGCCACTCCTCATTGGCCAAGTACTCAAACCATATACCTATTCCAACCATCATACATGCACACAAGTCTATACACACATAGTTTTAAAGCACACATAGGCAAAATAATGTATACTTGTCTACACCCCAGGAGCACAGCCCAGTGGCTGACACTTTGTGGTATTTAATATATGTTCAATGACTGAATGCAAATCCAGTAATTGTATGTAACACAGACAAAGCAGACAGAGGCTGGATGTGACCATATACGCAATGTTTTCACTAAAACATGCATCTTTTGTAGTTGGCCATGAAACTAGACTGCATTTTCTGATGTCTCTTATGGTTAGCAACAGCCACGTGTGAATTTCCACCCGGAGAATCTGTGTGGAGTGTACATGTGCTGCCTTCAGGCTCTGAAATTCTGCCATTCATCACTGCCTTGGCTCATCTGCAGGCTAGAGACATTCTTCTGCCAGTGCAGTGGAGACTCTGAGACTCAGGGATGGCAGAACTGCAGCTATGTGGAGCCCAGATTCCTGAGGAACTAAAAGGAAAAATGCTGACTCTGCCCCATCCCACCTGTACACAACTCTGATGGAAAAGTGAACTAAACCTTTATTGTGTATTGAGCTATGATACAAATGTGAACTGCATCTTTATTGTGTATTAAACTATGCTGCGAAGAGAAACTAAATCTTTATTGTGTACTAAACTATGATGTGAATATGAAATAAACCTTTACTGTGTTATGCCTGTGAGGTTCTTCAAGCTTTTTTTTTTTTTCACAGCAGCTAACACAACCTGCCTCCAGTGAGCTAATAGGAGCCTAGCATAACAATTGGTTCAATGGGATGAGCAAGTCCTAGTCTTGAAGAGACAAAAAAAGAGGGAAAAAGACAAGAAAATGTGAGACAAATTCTTTATTAACAATCAACAAGACTGTGTGTTCTGTGTGGATAGAGAGTAAGCCTGGAAAGAAGTCTAATCAACAAGATTATTGTAGAAATGAGCAGAGAAAAGCAATCAGAACGTTAAAAGATGATGTTAAAACGTTAAAGGTGATGTTTGTATTTCTGTTAGGAAGAATAATGCTAAGGTGTTGGCAGAGCACTACGCTGCAGTGCATCATGGGTCTGCTGCAGTGCATCATGGAACTGTCAACGGCAACCGTCATCCATTGGCCTGCTCTGTTCCCACTTGTGGGAATTTGGGTGACTATAACTGCTTCACTGGAATTTGATTGGCTAGTTGGAAGCGTTCCTCTGAGGACAGCTCACTTTTGCTTTATTTCTACTGTTGGAAAGAACAGATACACGTTTCTTAGTTTGCAGAGCTGAATCTCTTGTCTTCTAACACTTTTCAAACAAATTTTAACGTGGTCTGTATCTCTGGTTGTCGTAGGAACATACGTATGTATGTGACACCAAGCGCCTATGACCTGGAAGCTGTCTATGTCCTCTGTCCTCTCTAACTCTAGCACACTTGTCACCTCCAGCCCCTTCCCTAGGACTCAAAATCCAGCATCAGAAAAAAGAAATCTGGGGTTTGTTTATATGAAGATATAAGTGATTACATACGACTCTTACATATGTCTAAAGGTGACTTTTTCTATGGAAATTATCAAATTAATAAGAATTACATTTCTATGATTCAAAGGAAGATTTAAAGTATACTGGGACACAGAACAGGTAACAGTAATACCAAATAAAAATCTGAGGGCTGGCAACTTGGAAACAATAAATTGGAAGTGCCATTAGCTGATCTAACCAAGGGAAAAAGAAAAGCCTGCCAATTAGGAACGAAAACAGGAAAGTATAATTAAATATAATTCAAATAACTGTGAGGGATTATTTTAGTTAACTCTAAAATAATAAATTAAAAACCATTGTGATACCTGCTTGCTTTTACAGGAGACTGTAATTACCAAACTATCTCGGAAGTAGAGAATGTAAATAAAAATGGTGCAGATCCCACAGGCATGGTGGCTCTTGCGTATAGCCTTAGCACTTGCGAACACAGTTCAGGAAGAGTCTGAGGAAGGATTGTGCCTGACTTACACAGTGAGGCCTTGCATACCTGGACCACATGCTGAGACCCTTATCTCAAGCAAACAGAACAGCAGCAACAACATTGAGAACAAACATTGAGAATTCACAGAAGGTTGTTTTATTCCCCTTCTCTCCAAAAAGGTAGAAAAGTCAGGTATTTTACAAATATATATTCTGAACTTCAATGCCAATTAAACTATCCCAGAACATAAATAAGGATCATTTTAAAAATCATTTCAAAGAACTAGAGTATCAAGGTAGACATTATAAAGACCTGACATAATTACCATAAAACCAGAAATCATCAAATAAACTTTATTACTATAATTGGTCTGTAAAAGTCTAAAAGCTAGCAAGTAAGATTGATTATATTTTAAATAAAATTGATTTAGATTAAGATGGGATCATAACAGAAGCATAAGAATGTTTCATTAAAAAATCCAGTGATATATTTGACTACATTATCAACTGGAGGGAGAAAATGGCATACTCAAGTTTGCAGATGCTAAAAAGATAGTTGACAAAAATATCAAACATCTACTTGTGATAAAAGTTGCTAATAAAATCTGGTGTGCATTTTATTTTATTTTTATTTTTTTAAAGATTTATTTATTTATTATTTATACAGTATTCTGCCTGCATGTGAGCCAGCAGACCAGAAGAGAGCATCAGATCTCATTATAGATGATTATGAGCCACCATGTAGTTGCTGGGAATTGAACTCCCGGACCTTTGGTTGAACAGCCAGTGCTCTTAACCTCTGAGCCAGCTCTCCAGCCCCCCTGGAGTGCATTTTAAAATATACTTGATATGAAATAATTTAGTAAATCACTGATTATCTTGATTGTGCCTAGATTAACTATCATTTTTTTATTGTCTCAGTAGAAAACCAATTGGTTTTTTTTTCCCTAAATGTATGTGTGCACGTGTATAGTTGTGCTCACATAAGTGTGCTTGCAGGCAGGTGTGTGGAGGCCAGAGGTTGATCTCAGATGTCTTTCTCACTTGTTCTTCAACTTATGCACTGAGGCAGAGTCGTTCTCTTGAACCTGGTGCTTGGTAATTAGTTAATCTAGCTATCCAGCTTCACCCAGACAGGGATCTCCTGTCTCCATTTCCCAAGTGGCCATCATGCCCACATGGAATTTAAATGGCATCTAGAGCTATAAGCTCTCATCCTTGTGCTTCACATCAACCTCTACCCACAGAACAATCTCTCCAGCCCCAATCAATTTTTTTTTAACTGAAAAGATAAACATACAAGAATGGTGAAGGGCGTTCTGTGAAAACTGTCCGGTCATGAAAAAAGATTACCACTTATGGTATCTGAAGTTATATTGCAAAAGGACAGGTGCACACAGTCGAAGACCGAGTTATGAAGTGAACCCTGAAATAAGGTTAGCGAATGATACAGGTGATGTTTTACATCATTAGAGAAAAGCAATACACTCTATAAATAATTCTAGGATAATTGTGTCTCTTAAAAAGTCGTTCAATTTTTACTCAGCCTACATCAGAATAAATTCCAGATGGATCAAATATTCAAACTAAAATAAAACTATGACATGATTAGGGGAAAAAAAGGCTTTTTTTTTTTTTTTTTGTTAACATAAAGGAGGAAGCTTTTCCAAATTTAAATATATTTAAATCTGCATGTGAAAAGTTTTTTGGCTATAGTCCATAATATTTATCATGAATATTGATAGTGTTGTATATAAAAAAAGTTACTATGAATAATTTTAAAGACCACTAATGCACTGGGGAAAGTTTATAAAATACTCCTGCAGTGAAAATGGAAACACAAATGTTAAATGTTGAAAACATGCTCAATATCTCTCTGAGAATACTGGCAGTTAGAGTGGAAATTAGATATATTCTACCATGTTTCATTCTAATTCTATTAAAGATCAACAGATGTGATAGCACTTTGCCTTGGCAAGGGTGTGAAGAAGCTGGCAACCTAAAGCCCTGGGTGATACTTTCTGGAGGTTAACTGGCATCTATTAAAGTGGTTTAAAATGCACATGCTCTATGGAAAATCCTTTTCCTTCTAATGATTAAAATTTTAAAAATGTGTTTGCACATACAAGCAAAGAAATGTACAGAGCATTCTTCTTACTGTAAAGGAAAAGAAACAAGAGAAAGGTGTAACAGAGGCAACCTGGTAAAGAGCCTGGGCTAGCAAGCACAATTGATATCAGAATGGAAGGACGCAACTCTGGGTTCTGTTGTGAAGGTGTCTCCAAAATATATCACTTCTGTTTGTGCACAACATTTTCCTGTGTATGTGAATAAATTTGCATATACTTGCATATTAATGGTTGAACTCTGGAAGCGTACCAAAGACACTGGTTGCTGTTGGGATGACCTTCCCCTCACACGTTGTATCGAACAGCTTGTAAGTAGGTTCCTGTATTTTCAACTGTTAATTGCTATGCCTGCAGAGAGCTAAGTGCTGGCAGAATATTTGGTATTGTCCTCTCAATAGTCCATTACTAGCTTTCTATATGTAAATGCTTGTCCCGCCTCAGCTGTCTGAGAGATGAATCTCTGACATTATCATGTTAAAAAGCAAGCTGCTCAAAGGAGGTCACATAGCCCTCATTCCAGCCAAAGAGCAACCCAAAGAGACAGATTAGGCATTGTCCTGCTGCTGATTGGTTCAGCCTGAAATGTGGCTCTTTGTTGAATAAGAAGCTGATTGCCAATAGCAAGAGCAGGAAGTGGAAGGTAGACCTTCCTGAGAGGGAGAAAGGGAGTCTGGGAAGAAGAAAGAGGAAAGGTCCTTTCAATAAGATGCAGACATGACTACGGGCCTGGAAGGTCAGCTAACCATATGGTGGTGGGGTTGGTAGGTCAAGTTAACTTAAATGAGCTACTTGAGAGTCTGCCCAGCGAAGGCCTAAGCTTTGAAACATTAAAAGGTCTTGGTGCCTTCATTTTTGGCTGGTGGGCCTGCAGGGTCATATAACAGGTTACCAGTCAAAGTCCTTGAGAGGACCCTGGGTAGTTAAGGGTTGAGATTAAAGGATCAATTCGCTGTCAATGATTCACGTTAGATATCTGTGGAATCTTAGACTAAGTGTATAAATGGCACACTCAAAGCTTAAATAATCATCTTAGGTCTATCAATGCAGTGTGTAAGCACATTCAAGAACAGACAGATTAACATAATCTGATTGGCCTGCTCTTTGATCACCTCCCTCTGAGGGGGGAACAGCCTTACCAGTCCACAGAAGATGACAATGCAGTCACTCCTGATGTGATCTGATAGACTAAGATCAGAAGGAAGGAGAGGAGGACCTCCCTTATCAGTGGACTTGGGGAGGGGCATGAATGAAGAAGGGGGAGGGAAGGTAGGACAAGGAGGGGAGGAGGGAGGGGCTTATGGGGGGATACAAAGTGAATAAAGTGTAATTAATAATAAAATAAACAAATAAATAAATAAATAAATAAATAAATAAGTAAAATGAAAAAAAAAAAGAACAGACAGATTAGTATAGAAGGGAGGTTTTCATCTGTTCTTTTTATAATTTCATTTGCTACATATTTGCCTTCCCATTATCCTGAGGAGTCAGGATCATGAAAAAGACTAGGAGTGCTAGTATGAATACAGCTGGGGAAAAATGCCCACCAGGAAGGGGAGAGGGTGATCCAGAGGTTAGCCATTCCATTTGCTGTCACAGTTACCACTTCCGTTGTTTGATGAAATCTGAGTCGGGGCCTTTGGTCTATAAAAGTTGTTTCTGAATTTTCTTTCTTCTTAAACTACTCAACTCTGAGCCATCCTGTTTTGTCTCTGTGTGGAGACATAGTCTCAATATGTAGCCCAGGTTGGCCTTGAACTCATCATCCTCTGCCTGCCTTCCCTAGTACTGGGATCACTGGCTTGTGCCACTGTCCTCCATTTAGGATACTGGCTCTGTAAGCACAGCTTGAAGTTCTTTAGGCCACAGTGCAATGAATCAGCAGTTTCTTCAGAAGGAAAAGAAGATGGTGAAGAGCTAAAGATCATGACAGATAAAGTGATAAAAGAAACTGCTTACTCTACACAACACAGAGGAATAATTAGGACCAACGAGTATAGATACAGGAAGAGAAACCTGACTTACTTTAAGAATGGCATTTCCAGTGATGAAAATAATTAAAAATGTCCATCCCTTTTTTTTGGGGGGGGGGATTTGAAATATGCTTTCTCAGATCATGTTCTGTTTGTCTACAGAATAGGAGATAACCACACACATTCAGAACATTTCAGCTAAAAAAAAAATGTAATATTTGAATAATGCCTTAAACATAAAATCCATGAAGCAGCCATTTATGGTCTCTTCCTTTAGGAGACTAAGAAAGGACATGTTTGGAATGGTAAAATAAACAAACAAACAAATGGATGAATAAATAATAAAAGCTCAAAATTTATTTATTAACAAATCTTCCAGGTCAAGATGCTCAGAAATACAATAGCTTATTCATGAAATAAATGTGTATGTCTTGTAATTTTAGTTGATTTCTTTGACCGGATTGATGTCTATGTAATGCTGTTATTGACATGCTGTAGGTTCAGGATGGTCGGCTCCATTTGCCATGTTTTGAACTCTGACCAAACTTGTAAGTTAATGGACATGGAAACAGAGGCTCAGTTACCTTAAGCTATGTGACAATGAAAGGAATTTTGTTCATTCACATTTGGAATTTTTAAGACATAACCTTCTCAGCCACAGCATTAGTGCATTCAAAGCAGAAGAATGTCCAGAGATCAACATCTATAATTTAGTCTTGCCTCAGGAGCATACTCTTTCTCCATTTACAAGAGAATTTAGACAGAGAATATCATCATCCCAAATCGGTGACTTAGCTCACTGTTCTCCACAAAACTGGCTCTTGATGTATTTTCTGCTAATATCAACACTTTTGTATTCCTGATTTCTGGATTCAGATTCTGAACTCTGTGTAGTTAGTTGTCAAGTTCACAGTGAAACTTGCTTGGGGGTGTAAGACCCTCTGTCCCAAACCCATCACGACATCTGTGGAGAAGCCAAGTTTTAAATCACGTGACTGGTACTGTCTTCACCCCTATCCTTATCCTTTCACTGCCTGCTGCTGTTTAGATAATTGATCTCTTCTACCAAAACCACTCCATCCACATCCTAGCCTAGGATCTGGGGAGAAAAAGCCATTAGAGCCAATTAGTTGTTGCTTGTAGAGATTTTTGAAGTAGAAAGCTAAGCCTACTACCTGTGAACCAGAGAAGTTAGACCTGAGGGTTCATTTGTAAGAGTTGAGCTGTAAGCAAGGCCATGTTTAAATAATAGGTTGGAAAGTTCTGGGTTAAGATAAAAAGCAGGCAATAGATGAAGAAGGAAGTGGACGGGAGACACAGAGGTAAGGAGTCTCCCTGGAAGTATGGGGCATGAGGCAGTGAGGGCTTCTCAACTCCAGCTGGTAGGAAAGTGCTCTGACTTACAGCTTTCTTCCAAGATTCTTGTATAAGGTGATCTTAATTTACTCCCCCAACTTTTGTTTTAGTTTGACAAACTGGATTTATCCTTTTAATTCAGAGTTCTATTTGGTATCTTTCACAGCCATCCCCAATGCTCCCTTTCTGTAAACGTCACTCTAGTCAAACCCATTACTGTAGATAATCTCACCAGCAATCATCACTCTAGTCAAGACCATTGTTGTGTATAATCTCTAAGAACCTCAACAGTATTCTTGGACATCCTGAAAATCCCTATACACTGAGCTTTCTGCTTCCCACTGCCGGGGAAAAATCTCCAAAAACCAATTTCTACTGTTGCTCAGAAACCTTCCATAAATCTCTGTTTTCTAGGTGATGATTACAAAATACTTTCATTTGAAGTGCAATGTTCTCCACCACTTCTAAATCCAGAGAGAACAGTGTGTTTCTTTTCATGATGAGTCTGCATGTATGTGGACAGCTCTCAAAGGACATTATAGTGCGGCTGTCCCACACTGCACAATAGGCACATTGCTTTCCGCTGTTCACCCAAAACCCCAAGCAAGAAAACAAATGAACAAAAACCCATCCCACCAAACGAAAACAAAAACAAAATACCCTCTGGATCATTATTTTTCAGGAGCGAACTGACTTAGTTCATTCATTTCAGATGACATGAAGGTGTTTTGTATCTCACTGCTTCTCAGAGAATTAGCCAAAATATTCCCTATTTGGGAGAAACATAATGTTTACTGCCTACTTAAAGCTTGGATATTGTCTCTGTCTTTCGAAACACTTCTTGTAAAACCCACTATAAAATTCACTTGAAATTTTTTTAATTAATTATTTATTACAATTTATTAACTTTGTATCCCAGCTGATGGCACCCTCCCTCATCTCCTACCAATCCCTCCCTCCCACTTCCTCCCTATGCCTTTCCCCTAGTCCACTGATTGGGGAGGTCCTCCTTCCCTTCTATCTGACAGTAGCCTATCAGGTCTCATCAGGACTGGTTGCATTGTTTTCCTCTGTGGCCTGGCAAGGCTGCACCCCCCAGGGGGGAGTGATCAGAGAGCCTGCACCTAGAGAGGCAGCCCTTGTTCCCATTACTAGGGAACCCACTTGGCGACTGAGTCTATGGGCTACATCTGAGCAGGGGTTTTAGGTCTTCTCCATGCATGCTCCTTGGTTGAGGTGTCAGTCTCTTCAGGACCCCCAGGGCCCAGTTATTTTTGGCTATGTTGGTCTCCTTATGGAGCTCCTGTCCCCTTCAGGTCTTTCTTTCTCCCACTTCTTTCATAAAATCCCACTGAGACATTTTGCTTTATGAAGTCAGCGCTGGTTTTGTTTTATGTACCAAATCCCCTCACTTCTTATATATTGTATTTATTTTCCATCACCTTATGTTCGTTCTTACATTCTAGCTTTATTTCTAAACTGCAATACCGTTGGAGACAGGCTTTGCATGCTATTTCTAATGCTGGCCCCGAGGCACCCAACAGTACTCATGAAGTTCAGCAAATGGCTTGTGATTTCATTTGTTTAATTCACATTGATCAAATGTACAGGAGTCTGGTTAACATATAACAAGCTAATAGCTTCAAACATTCTACGTAACAGTGGTAGCAAAACTAGTGTCAGCTATAACATAATGCTTTCAAAGTACAGACAGGACTGCAAACGGTACTGAAGAAAACTAAAGCCCTCCTACCTGATCAGTGTGTGTTAATCCTACTTTTCAAAGTATGTATAACCCTCAAGAATGATTAGATTCTCAAGAATATGATATATTCAACAGACGGAAATGACTTCTTGGACCATGAAGATACCAGTTTATATCAGTCAAGAAGTTTCTATAACGTGGCAACAATTCACAAAGCACTGACTTGAATCCTACGTGGAATACAAACTTTGAGGGCATCTGCTACGGTCTGAAAAAAATTCGAAATTTGATCTGGCAAACGGAACACGGGCACCTGAAAGTGCTCCAATAGAGCAGCATGTTCGGTTGTTCTGCTTATCTCCCGCTCCGTAATAAACCACCTGTCACCGAGCTGCACTGAGCGCGGCCCCTGCATATTGACCCTTCTGTTGTTTACGTCTTCATGGGAGCTTGACTGTTAGCTCAAAAACTGTCAACACTCAACTCAAATTTTTACACATTTAATTATCTTTGCTCGGTATTGTACCTTATTTAACTTGTTAATGAAAACTTTTGTTAGGTTACCAAATAATAGGTTTTATTAGAATATTTTTACATAAGCACACAGAGAATCATTATTGCTTGTGCCCACGCTCTCACACACGTTGTCTCTTTTCTTTTCACTTCCCACCTAGTAGCTCTGCTACTTTGCATATATTCAAAACTATACTCAGTATATGGGAACCATGTATGAGACACTGTCTTTGTCAAGTCACTGACCCAACGCTACTGCTGAGCCCCATCACTCACACGTCCGTGTAATTTAGGCGTGTGCTAGTGAGACTCACACTAAAGACCCACTGAAAGATGGCTTCCACATTTACATATTTGGTAACAGTGTTTTCTTCACCCAACCCCCTACCCACATGGCATCTCTTCCTTCAGGACCTTGGTACCGACTTCTTTAGTAGCAGTAAGCGCAGGGTTGTCAGATTTACAACATTGTTGGAACACGATCCAAGAACGGGAGTCCTGTGAGGAGCTTTCTTAGTGCTTGGGAGAAAACTCCAGGAAACCAAGAGTCTTGTGGGCTCAGTTTCTCCAGAAGAACAGAATTCATGTATTGTGCTTTTGTGCCCCTCCCGAGTGTATTGGATAGGAGTGGGTTTACTTCAGATGATTCACTAGACCTGGCTATCATTATTTGTGTACATGCCTCTATGGATAAACATGTTTTTGCCACATGTGGCTTTTCCACCACGTGTGGCTTGCCCTTGTGATTGGGCACCTCACCCAGGTGCCTCCTTTTGACCTCCAGAATATGAACTGTCTGAATAAAGTTGGCTACTGCAGGACACTTTAGTCTGCCTCATTCATTGGATCCGTTCTCCCAGGTCTCACCACATCTGGAGTGGTAACAGTACATCAGGTTTTGAAAGGCTCAGGAGCAAACTACAGATGTATGTGCCTGTGTGGTTTTGTTTTGTTTTTGTTTTTATCCAGTCTGACAGGACTCAAAGCAACATGTACACAGCATTCTGTTGGGAGAGAAAACCACAGGACAACCTCTATTCAAGGTGGAAGCTACCCAGACTCCACCTTTCAACAGAAGTAGAAAATAGTTGGTAGCTACCTTTATTATAATTATTATCTGTTTGTCTTCATTGTATCTTGGCTGACATGGTCTAGAATCATCTGGAAAGTGAGTCAAAGTCATGTAGATCAGGTGATCCTAGGGGCATGTCTGTGGGGGTTGTCTTGATTATATCAACTGATGTGGGACAACCCAGCCCACTGTGGGTGGCATCATTCTTTAGGTTGGACCCTGGGCCATATAAAAGTGAAAACTGAGCAGAGTAAAAAGATGCATGTGTTTCCCTCTGCTCTTCATTGCAGATGTGATGGGACTAGCTGTCGTGTGTCCCTGCTGCTTTTACTTGTCTGGAAAACTGAACCTATAAAGTGGAGCTGTGCCTTAAAGTCAACCTTTCTCCCCTAAGCTGCTTTGTGTCAGGGTGTTTCATCACAGCAATTACAATTTACAATTGTTCATACTCTAATACAGGGGTGAGAAAAAGACAGTCTGTGTGCCACATACAGCCCACTAGGTGAATTTATAAAGTTTTATTGGGACATAGCCACATTCTTGGGCTTATATTGTTTCTAAGTGACCAGTCACACCTGATACTATGTAACTTAAAACATTTTTAACTATGGCTACAGTGCATTTTCTTTCCTAGAGTAAGTTTCTTAATCTTTGCCCTAAAATGTGATTGCATCTTCTGTATATCTATGAAGGGCTAGACTTTAACTGCTTCTTTTTAGGAGCACTTCTCTGGAGAACCTGCTGGGTTCATCAGTTGACATACTTGTAACCTACGTGCCGCCCTTGGTGCCAGCTGAGTTGCTCCTGCAATCGTGGTGAGCCCCCTATTGTACTGCTCTGGGAGCCAGTGAGCACCCTGCCTGCACCAACAGATGTTGCTGTTCACACTACCCTTGACTGTTGGGCTTGTGGGGCTACAGTATGTTTGCTGGATGTGTGCTTGGCTTAATAGTGTCCCGACAATGACTATCTTACCAAAAATTATTGAATTAATGTTTTTTCCTGCCTTCACTCTAGCTCCCCCAAAATGATACAGAGACTTATGACATTTATTAATAAACATTAAAGTGCTATACCTGGGTAGATGCTCATCTATTCTAACCCGTCTACACTGGCCTTGGCCTACTTTTCCGCCATGTGCCCTGTTACCTGTCTTCTCATTTTGCCCTGGGGCTTCTGCTCCAACTCTGTCCTCAGGGCAACTCCCGTATGATGCCTTGAGACCTTCTTCCTCACAACCCAGCCTCACAGCTTCATCCTCATGACCACCTTCTTATGGCCACCTCCTTATGAGCCAGTGAACTTCTCTCCTCTCCTCTCCTCTCCTCTCCTCTCCTCTCCTCTCCTCTCCTCTCTCATTCTCTCTCTCTCTCTCTTTCTCTCTCTCTCTGCCTTACCTGGAAGACCCCTCCTAGGATTGTAAGTCTTGCCTTTACTCTTCTGCCTACTATAGGCTATTTAGATCTTTATTGACCAATTGGAGATGATGGAGAAATTTTTTTACACAACATTGAGACAGATTCTTCAATAGTAATGGCAAAACCAGAATCTGCTAGCATTTAGCTCACTGTGGGTTCAGCAATTAACAACAGGACATACAGAGACACACCTTAATACAACGTGAATGCATGTCTCTCTACAAAAAAAATAATAATAATCATAAAGAAAGTGTTAAAATGCTAAGTGGGAAACACAAAGCATAAGAACAAGAAGATGTAAAAATGTTTTAAAAGGTAAACGTGACATAAAAAATACGCTTGTTATTTGTGGGTGTGGGGCAAATCTCCACATAAGAGTCTTTAAGCTCAGAGTCAACAGCAGGCAAAACAGCAAAATGACACTGTGAAAAATGACGCTCGGGCTAACAGGGCAGTTGAGTGCACTCCATTCCTAAGCCTACTGTGTACTCTGGATGTGATTATTAGGCGCTAAGGAGCTGAAGGCCACCTGTCCTGATGTGCCTGTCTTGACAGTTTTGGTAGGAGATGTATTTCCATAGTTTCAAGGCCTCAGTGAGAACTGTATAAAATCACAGTGAGCAGGGACAGGAGGACACAAAAACAATCCCTACAGTATTTACACAGATCAACAAAATGGAAAGGTTTCCTCTCAGATGTTTTTTTTTTTCCAAAAAAAAGATTTTATGTGTATTATAAACATACGTAACACATGCATTGCATATACAATATATGTGCTTATATATTGCACATAATGCATGGATTATGTATAATACACATAAAACATATATACATATATTAAAAATATACAGTTATATGATTGACGGCACACATAGGTTCAAGCTGGAAGAAAGAATATATGCTTTTTTTTCTTTTCTTTTTTTCAACTCTGCTTATACAGAACATCGACTTGAAAACTGTAAAACAGCCTGTAAACTTGGATTTTGTGAAAATCTTTTCAGAAAAGAATCTTTTTAGAACAAAAGACATCCAAAACAGTACAGGCTATTACTGTGGCCCTTGGCTGCCTCCCAGGATCTGATTGTAAGTTTTTTATCCTGAAGAAACCACATTCTTTGAACACAAGACTTGGAGGAACTGAGCCAGAATAATCCTGATTCTTAAATATGTTTTCCAATGTTTAGGTCTTAAACAAGCACCCAGACTACATGTATGTACATTCAGCACAATGGCTAAGAGGAACATGGCGCCACAGAAAACCTTGAGGAAACTCCCAAGTCGTCTTGATGTTCTTGATCACCAGCTTGGCCATTCCCAAGAAACTTATTAACAGCTTCCACTTAATTTTACAAATCAAACCTTTTCATCCTAATAAAAGACAGAACTGTATTGAAATCTGAAGATTTTTCAATATCAGTGACACCTCTATAGCCTTGTGGTTTTCATTGTTTGGGTCTGTCAGAAATTCTAAATACTAGCTTCAGAAAGAAGTGATTGCTCGGGGGACCGGGGGTGGGGGGAGGGAGGATAAAGGCATTTGTTGCCAGTTCTAACATCCTGAGTTTGATCCAGGTAACCCACATGGTGGGAGAAAGAACCAATTGCCACAAGTTATATTCTGACCTCACATGGGCACCACAACACAGACACACACAAATAAATAAATAAGTAAGTAAATAAATAATTAAAGTAATAAAAACAAAACACTGCCTACATTGATATAATACACAGGGATTCCACAGGTTTCCTTTGGGGGTAGCCTTCTACTGCTAAAAGCTTGAAAATTATAAGTAAGAGATGATTCTGAAGATATTGCAGCAGAGAAATTTCATAATGAAAGTGGTGTTTAAGGAACATATTAATCTCATTGTGTGTCAAAAGGATTGCCCAGAGACCGGTTAAGAAGTTACTAAAACAGCTCCCTGTGAAAACAGTCTTCATCATAAGATAGAAAATGGAGCCAGGACTGACTGCGTCTGTTGGACTTAGGAGAGGCATCTAATGAAATGGTTGAAAACGTGTGTTTACACACCAAAGAGACAGCCATGAAAGCCTTCCCACCTTCAAGGTCTATAATCTCCTCAAGTTTTGGCTCAAATAAAAGTTGTAAAATAAGAAAGAGGAATTCTGTAAAACATGTTCATGCTGACTACCAATACAGGAAGGGCCATCTGACAATTACAAAACCTTCTTCTTGCCACAGCCGTGTTCATGAAGATGGACAACTTCTTCAGCTGAACTTGGACAATAGCAGGCTCTTCTCTACCTTGTTTCTACCCAAAATATTTTTCTTGACCTTACAAAATTCCTTTTCAAAGCCACTTAATGTTCATTATGGAGTAGTTATACACCTATATATTAGCACTCAAAAAAAAAAGTTCTGAATTCAGAAAGTCACATACTTAATGGCCTAGTCTCTCCAATATTATTCTATACGTAGTTTTAAATTTTAACTTTTTGTTTTACGTATGGGTGCCTTTTCCTGCATGTGTGTCTGTGTATCACCTGCATGCCTGGTATCCACACAAGCCAAAAGAGGATGCTCCTAGGACTGTAGTTATAGATGGTGAGAAGCCATGTGGGTGCTGGGAATAGAACCTGAGTCCTCTGGAAGAACTAGTGGTTTTAACTGCTGAGCTATTGCTCTAGCCTGTTCCCAGCACAGATTCTTACCCAAACAATAAGATTTCAAATAAAGTAGAATTATATTATATACTGAACTCAGTGTTTCAGAAACGTGCTCCATGTATGTTTTGGTTAAATATTTAGCAACTAGGGAATAATTATGTAATAGATATCAAGGCCAGAAATCTAGCAGTCTAATAATTTTAAACAGACTACCCAGGAATTTAAGCTTAATTATCTTTTCCCATAATAATAAAATAAATGTTATTCATTTCCAGTGGTAGGGTTTCCATAAAGGTGTTTCGAGGAAGCTGGGGAGACGGCTCACTGGGTTGCTTGCTGCCGAAGCGTGAGGGTGAGAATTCATGTAAAAGTTGGGTTCGGTGGTGTAAGCCTGTAACTGAAGTGCTGGCAGACAGAGGCAGGGGGATCCAGGGGGCTTACTGGCCAGTAGACAAACCTGAAATGGCAAGATTCGGGTTTGTGGAGAGACCCTAACTGGAAATAATAGATGGATGGATGGATGGATGGATAGATAGATAGATAGATAGATAGATAGATAGATAGATAGATAGACAGACAGCGTTGAGAGTGATAGATAGGATTCCAGAAGCCATCTTATAGCCCTCACACGCATATGCTCAGGCAAGCATCCCTCCACCACATGCAAAACATAAATGACTTTTTTGTGTGTTTAGTGTGTCTACACATATGCCTGTGGGGTGTGTGTGTGTGTGTGTGTGTGTGTGCTGCCGCTAGATGCTGAGTGTCTGCCACTCTCTGGCTTAGTTTTGAGCCCTGCCTCTCAGGGAGCTCACTGATCTAGGCTGGCTGATGAATAGCGGCGACACCTCTGCTTGGGTCTCACCACTGCTGGCCTTATAGACACAGCACTTCTTTTTTTTTTTTTTATATTAATCACAGGTTATTTCCTTTGTATCCCAGCTGTATCCCGCTCCCTCATTCCCTCCCAATCCCACCCTCCCTCCCTCATCTGCTCCCTGCCCCTTTCCAAGTCCACTGATAGGTGAGGATCTCCTCCCCCTCCATCTGACCCTAGCTTATCAGGTATCTTCAGGACTGGCTGAATTGTCCTCTTCTGTGGCCTAGCAGGGCCGCTTCTCCCTTGTGGGAGGGGAGTGGAAGAGCTTGCCGTTGAGTTCATGGATATAATCTAGAACCCCTGCTCGGAGATAGCCCATGGTAGCTCAGTGTCCAAATGGGTTCTCTAATAAGGGGAACAGGGTCTATTTCTGACATGAACTCAATGACACAGCTCTTATAATAAACGTGCTTGTAAACACTGGGGGGCCATAATGGCTCCGTGGGTAAAGACGCTTGCTGCCAAGTGTCACAACTGTGGGCGGAGCCCTGAGATCCGTCTAGCGGAACGAAAGAACCTACACAAGATGTTCTGTCTTCCACACACCTGTACAAGCACAGAAGTATAAATACATAAATAAATAAATGTAGCTAAGTGTAAATCTCTCTTTTTTTTAAACATTCATACTGGCTTGACCCACTTTCAATAGATTTCTATCCCATGGGTGGTTTTGAGCAGTTCAGACTGCAGTGAACCCTAGGGCATAATCACTTCATCCCCCCCTGACATTGCCTGCTTAACATTTCTCATCTAGGATGTTGCTAAGGCACAGATGTTACTGGTTGGGTCAGCGCTCTGTTCCGCATTTCTGCAGAATAGCTATTGCCTCTGCTGATGCTCTCGCTGTGTGGAGCTACTGCGCCCATGTGGTTCAGTGTCAGGGTACTGATCAGCTGTAGTCCGATCAGGGCCTAAATTCTTGCTGCTGCATTTCCCCCTGAAGGGCAAGGGCTGTTGCCACTGAATCTACATCTCACGTGAAAGGAGCTACGGTACAAATCCCAGAAGCCCTCATTAGCACAGCTGCTCTTCCAGCAGTAATGTCGTGACGTGGGATCTGAGGACACTGCAGCAAAGATGCCATACCGCACTTAAAAATTTAAGGACCGCGCCCAGAAAATTCTCTTCTAGATTGTTCAGGTAGCCTGTGAGCTCTGCTAATTAAAATTGGATTTATCAATACCTTTTCTCTTTTTTCTTTTCCCTTTCCTTTCTTTGTTTCTTTTCTTTCTTTCTTTCTAACTATTTGAGCTACAGCAATAAAAACATTCAACAAAACTCTGCTTCACAGACCAGAAGGTAAAAGGTTCTTACCTATGTTGCTGGTGGCAGACACAAGGAGACAACCTCTACAAAGGGCATTTTGATGTTCTTTTTAATAGTAACAAATGTATTTACTCTCTGACCCACCAATCTCACCTCAGGGAATGTGTCACACTGACACAGCTGCACACATCAAAGTCCTCTATGGCCAAGGTTACTAAAAATTGCATTGCACATAAAAGCAAAAGTCCAGAAATAATGCAAGTGTCTATCAGTAGAGGAGTGGGTAATTAAATTATGATACATGCACACAATGGAATATTAGGTTGCTGTAAAAAAAAATGAGAAACCATGATACATTCTGATAAGGAAACATCTCCAGGAAATACTGCTAAGGGTGAAACTAAAAGGTCAGAGCTCATTATGTGCTCATGAACATTTCATGTAAGAAGTGGAGTGAGCAGGGAGAGCAATGAATTCACAAGTTAACTGGTGCATGGGAGCAGGGAATGAGATAGTGACTGGAAGGAAACAAGTCACCTGGGCTGAAGAGACGGCTCAGCGGTTAAGAGTACTGGCTGCTCTTCCTAGAGGACCCAGGTTCGATCCCCAGCACCCACATGGCCGCTCACAACAGTGTGTTCCAGGGGAACCTGACACCTTCCCGCAGACATACATGTGGGCAAAACACCACTGTACATCAAAATAAATATATTTTTTTTAAAATCACTGAATCCATTGCCGATAAGAATAACTTGAAGGGGAGAGGGGCTGGAGAGATGGCTCTGAGGTTAAGAGATACTTTTTTTAAAATCTTATTCAATTCAGACCAAGGAAAGTATACCTTGAAATCCCTTTGCTTTAATTGTTTTGGATGGGGGTTTGAGGTATTTTCTTAGTTAAACGCCAGTTTGTAAGAAAAAAGTTGAAGTGTTAAATGATTTATTTGCTGGTGGATCAAAGACCTCAACATAAAACCAGATACTCTAAATCTGTTAGAAGAAAAAGTGGGGAACAGCCTAGAACTCATTGGCACAGGAGACAACTTCCTGAACAGAACACCAACAGCACAGGCTCTAAGAGCAACAATCAATAAATGGGACCTCATGAAACTGAACAGCTTCTGTAAAGCAAAGGACACTGTCATCAAAACAAAACGACTGCCTACAGATTGGGAAAGAATCTTCACTAACCCTTTATCTGACAAAGGACTAATATCAAGCATATACAAAGAACTAAAGAAGCTGAAAAGCAGCAAACCAAGTAATCCAATTAAAAAATGGGGAACAGAGCTAAATAGAGAATTCTCGACAGAGGAATATCGAATGGCAGAGAAACACTTAAAGAAATGCTCATCCTCATTAGCCATCAGGGAAACGCAAATCAAAACGACCCTGAGATATCACCTTACACCCATCAGAATGGCCAAAATGAAAAACTCAAGGGACAACACATGCTGGAGAGGTTGTGGAGAAAGGGGAACCCCCTCCACTGCTGGTGGGAATGTAAACTGGTACAACCACTCTGGAAATCTATCTGGTGCTTTCTAAGACAATTAGGAATAGTGCTTCCTCAAGACCCAGCTATACCACTGCTAGGTATATACCCAAAGTTTGCTCAAGTACACAAAAGGGATATTTGCTCAACCATGTTTATAGCAGCATTATTTGTAATAGCCAGAACCTGGAAACAACCCAGATGTCCATCAATGGAGGAATGGGTACAGAAATTGTGGTATTTTTACACAATGGAATACTACTCAGCAATCAAAAAGGAGGAAATCATGAAATTTGCAGGCAAATGGTGGAATCTAGAAAAGATCATCTTGAGTGAAATATCCCAGAAGGAGAAAGACAAACACGGTATATACTCACTTATATAGACCTATAAGATATAATAAACATAATGAAATCTATACACCTAAAAAAGATAATCAAGAGAGCGGACATGGGGTAAGATTATCAATCCTCATTTTGAAAGACAGATGGGATATGCATTGAACATTGACAGGAGTCTACTGAGCGCATTGGAAAGACTCTAACTAGCGGTGTTTTCAAAGCAAAGACTCATGACCAAACCTTTGGCAGGGTGCAGGGAATCATAAGAAAGAAGGGGAGTTAGACTGATGAGGAAAGGATAGGAGTTCCACAAGGACCAAAGATATCTGGGCACAGGGTCTTTTCTGAGACTGACATGCAACCAAGGACCATGTATGAATGTAACCAGAACCTCTGCTCAGATGTAGCCTGTGGTAGCTCAGTAACCAATTGGTTTCCCATAGTGAGGGGAACAAGGACTATTTCTAACAGGAACTCAATGGCTGGCTCTTTGGCCTCCCCACCCCCCAAGGGAGGAGCAGTCCTGTTAGGCCACAGAGGAGAGCTTTGCAGCCAGTCCTGAAGATACCTGATAAAACAGGATCAGATGAATGGGGAGGAGGTCCCCCCTATCAGTGGACTTGGCAAGGGGCACGGTGGAGAGGAGGGAGGGAGGGATGGACTGGGAGGGAATGAGGGATCGGGACACGGCTGGGGTACATAGTTAATAAAATGTAACTGATAAGAAAAAAATAAAATACGAAAGAAAGTAAAAAAAAATAAATAAAATTAAATTAAAAAAAATTATTTGCTGGTAATCTTGCTCAGTTATCACCATGGAACTTGCTCTTTATGGCATTAGAATATCCCTGGATTCACAACACTGACTTGTCTCACATTCTGACTCTGCCTTTTCTAAAGAGTGTGATGGATTATCAGGATCTGTCTGTGCCAAGTCCATCCGTGTTGTGTCCGAAAGAAAAATGGAGGGACTATTAACACTCCAAGATGGTTAATCATTATTTTAATAAGTACCACAAGCCACAGCAGAAAACAACATGATTAAGCTGTCATGAAGAGAATTGTCAAACGATTTTTAAAAAATTATTCAAGGTTCTTTATGCAGCAAAGCAGTAATTTGATTAGAATGAAAGGGCCAGACTGGATAAGAAGACACAGCTCATTAGTGTGACAGCATAGCTTCCAAATATTCACTTTATATGTGATTTTATAGACATACTTTGATCCTCAAAAAACATGAGTCATCCTACTTCAAGTAAGAATTATTTTTTGTAATAAGGTTTTGAAGCGGAATACTGCTTTCACAAAGAGAGATAATTCTTGCATTATTTTCTGTTGCTAGAATTGCTCCTTATTACTATAGACATTATCATTTTATCTAGTTTGTTTTGTTTTTGAGACAGAATATCATGTATCTAAGGTTGAAATTACTATACAAGGAAGGAAGACCCTGAGCTCTTGATCCTCCTGCTTGTACCCACTAAGTGGAAGTCCCATCATACCTGGCCACATTGTTATTTAAAAGCAAGCAAATAAGCAAACATTAACTGTGTGGCATAAAAGCATCTTTTATGTGCCAGCTATACCTGTCATCTTGGAGGCTTACTGCTGATTAAGCTCACCCTTTCTATCTCTTTCTGAATTCTGGCTGTCTGGTTCAACTCAGTTGTTCTAGCTCAAAACAAAGCTTCCTCTCCAAGCTGACTGATTCAAACTGGCTTCTCTTGGCTTCTGACTGAATTGGTCTGCTTGGCCTCATACTAACTTTACAATATGTTCTAATCCCCTTGCTCATTCTCATTCTCTGGCCCATTCTGTCTTGCTTGTTCTCTTTCTATGAAACCTGTCTCTTCACAACTGTCCTGGTAAAACTGCCACTTACTTACTGACTGACTCTCTCATTCACTGACCGACCTCAACTTAACTGAACTCCACTGTAAACTGACTGACTGACTCCCAACTGATTGAGCTCAGCTGAACTGACTGAACTGATTCAACTCCCTGCAGTCTCTTGAGGTAGTTCCTCTTTCTTGCTTGTTCTTGTGAGAGTTGTGTGTATTCTATCTCTTATTCATTCTGTCAAATCTTTCTCTGATTAATCACTATGTCTATCCCTCAAACATTTTCATATTCCTCACCCTCTTCTTCTCTTCTTCTTCTTTTGGTTTTTTTAAGGTAGGATTTCTCTGTGTAGCCCTGACTGTCTTGTATTTGCTTTGTAGACCAGGCTGGCCTTGAACTCACAGAGATCTGCCTACTTCTGTCTCCCTGAGTTCTGGAATGATAGCAGTGTGCCACGGCACCCAGCTTAGACATTTTCAAACATGGTTGCTTCCTTCTACAAACTAACCTTGCCTACATAGTTTGGGATGAAAGGTGTACACTACGGGTTTATCTGTATTCCAGCCAGAGGAATTAAAAGTGTGCTGGATCAAAATTCCTGCACAGTGTGCAGTTCAGAAAGGTTAATCATCCATCCCTGTGCTTCAGTTTCCTTATTGTTCCTTGTTGACAATACCAAGACCCTATTCATGCAGTACTGCAAGGAATAAGTTAGGTAAATTCTCTAACAGTGTCCTTATGCTTCACTCACAGTGAGTGCTCAGTCAGGGGCAGCAGTTGTTTTGATATCACTGCCTGTCAGTAATCCTACAAGATAAAATATATTGGTTTTACTGGATTTAAAATGTATGACATAAACTGTAATAACAGAAGAATGGTTGATATATGCTAATTGTAAAATTGGGATATGAAATTCAGCAAACACCATGAACAAACATCTCTGGTAAAATAACGAGACACACAAACACATCCACAGCTAAGTTATTATCAATTATTCATTTCCCTTGTTTCTAAGGCTTTTTAAAAGATTGCATGTTTATAATGACAACAAAAAAGAATATAATAAAGTTGGCAGGGGACATAAATGATAAAATAAATCGTCAAACATGATAGGCCATCTTGACTTAAGTTATCGTTGAGTATCCATCCAATCCCATTCTGACCACAACACCCAAATTCATTGTAGGCACAACTGTGGGTGAATGTCAGTTTTTGTGGTCTGGTATGTAACATGTGGACAGTGAACTTCATCACAAGATAAAAGAAGAAAAAGGAAAGATTGCATTTTCCACCTGGGTCAGAGAGCCAGATTTTGCTATGATGCAATGCATTCTGCTAAATTTCCAGCCTCTGGTGCAGCTAGAGCTGTATAGACCCAGGTCTGACCAACGGAACCATTAGAAATCTTAGGGAGAGACACATTGCGTTGCTTCGACTTTTGTCTCCATACTGCTTCTGGGCTGGGAAGTCAGAAACGTTGCTTGGCCCTAGCAGCCATGTGACACTTGTGCTTTTGAAAGTCAGAAATGAGGCATAACAGGACAGAACCATGTGAATCTGGGCCCTCACCAGGCTTGTCAAATATTGCTCTCTCCTGACCCAGGCTTCTCATTAGACTAACAGCACAACCTGATAATGGAGAGAAGTGTATTCCGTGAGAACTGTCTGCATGTTTACAAGCAAACAAATCTTAACGGGATGCCTACAGGGAACTGGAGGGAAAGGACAACCTTCTTCAGACGTGGCACGAAACAACGTCAGTGTTCAGAAGATGAGAACAATATGCTTGGGGCCCATTTCCTCACAGTGTCTGTTCAGCCATGAACGCTCATCTGTAATGTCACGAGGGTCAGCTGCACCTGCGACCTTGGTTTTCTTTCCTTTTTCTTTAAGTGTGGAAAAAGTATACATTGTAAACATCCGCACATGGCATATGTTCTTCTTATTCCGGAGTCAGTGTCTAAATTAAGCCCTTGAGTTCTGTTTGTGAATGTCAGTCAGAAATGATTTAAGCTGCTCTGAGAGGAAGGTGTTGCCCAGCAGAGTATCACAGGAAGTGGTACACCGTCAGTGTTTCCTGCCAGGAAGTGGGGACACTTTCAAAGAATATTTTACCTGGAAGCTGTCTTCTTACCCTGAAATTCAGTCCTGCCCTAGGATGCTCCCCCCATCAGTACAGGACAGCAGATAAAGTATGCAGAAAACTCACAAAAGAGAGGTGGTTCCTGCAGAAAAGGGAGCTATGGCTTGCCCTATGGTTCATCAGCCAGCACTGAGCGCTGCTGAGTGGCTGCTCCTACACGCCTGGCAGGAGAGAGCCAAGACCTAGCCAGTTACATATGAACGAGGCACAAGGCCTCGTTTTCTCATTAATGACTGTGTGAGGCATGAAATAAATGCAGCAGCTGTAGACCAAGAGATTAAGAAGTGTCCCTGTGAAAAAAACAAAACAGCTTGCAGAGAGTGAGATACCTTGGAACACTGAGCCCTAAAAGGGATGTCTTTATCAAATCCCCCCTCTCAGGGCTTCCTCGTGGAAGACAAGGAAGGAAGATTCTAAGAGCCTGTGGGGATGAGGGACACCGAGGAAACAAGGCCTCCTACAAACAGGACTAAGAGACATATGAACTCGTAGAGACAGAGGCAGTATGCATGAGGCCTTCCCCGTCAGACCACAACCTGCCATCCCTACCCCAACTGATAACTACTCCAAACAGTTAGCCTTCTCCAAAGAAGTCTCTGCGGGTATATCAACCACACTGGGCAGACCCTGTGCCCAGCAGTAGGTGCCCAGCAGTAGATGCCCGCACAAAACTGCGCATACTCAAGGGCCTTTTTGGAGGGCTTTTGTTTTGTTTTGTTTTACAGATTTTTTTTTTTTTTGCTTACATATTATATTTTCTGTTTTTTTTATTGGGTTTCTCCGTATGTGCAAATGTATGTGTCTGAACATTTCTTGAGCTTTTTCTTTGGCTCTCTTTTTCTGTTTGTTTTTTCCCCCTATTCTAGTTTACTTGTATTATTATTATTACTTTTTATGAAGATGCCTGTTTGTTTTCTTATATTTATGGTTGTGAGCCTAGCTTTTAATAGCTGAGCCATCTTTCCAGCCTGCCTATTTGTTTTCTAATGAGAGAAGAAACAGGTATGGATTTTGGCTGGTGGGAAAATTTGGAGAATCTGGAAGGAACGAGGGGGGGAGGAAGAAAACCACAATCGCAATATGCTGTATGAGAGAAAATCTCCTCTCAATTTAAAAGATTAAGAGGTGGCCACCCATGGCCTATAGGACGCATCTCTGTAGCCCAGTATGGCAGCGAGGAGGGAAAGTGTGTCGTGAAACACAGGGAGAGGTGGGAGGGCTGAAGCAACTATAGGAGAAGCACAGGAGAAGCAGAATTACCTGTTCCCTCCATGTTTCCCCATAGGTATGTGTTGCCTGAGATCAGCCAAGCCACTGCCTCCTAGGAAGAGAGCACAGATCGCAAGTAATAACCACAGTCCTTTGGATTCGATAAATTAATATGCACCGGTATCTCTGGAGGAGCGACATCCATGATTTGGTGATGGCAGAGCTTCGCTTCCCTCACCAGCCAGCACCCCGGCAGGTGGCTGTGAAACCACCAAACTGCGTAATTTGGAGAGAGCTAATTAAGAGACTGCCAACAATGTGTGCAAGTTTTAAGAAAAATAACAAGTGGTGGGATAACGGCCTGAAGCAGGGGGTTTTCAACGCCTCGCTCGCTGCCGGGGCATATGAGGGTGTAAAGGGGCAGTTTAAGTGTATGAATGGAATTCCCAGTAGAAGCTAGGAACACTGAGAGAAGGGACATTTTGTTGGAGACGTTCTAGCAGTGAGAGGGAGATAAATACCCTAACTCTTCTTTGCACTTTTTGATTTCATGCTGGCATCCCTCCTTAACTGATCCATTGAAAGCCTTTGCCTAGGAGACTCCATTAGGCAAGTTTGCATGGTTCATCTTCCTGGGGTACAAAATATGGAGGAGAAGGGTGGAGGGGATTTTTAAGGACAAGCAGAAGATATCCAAGCATATTCCAAATGGTTTTGATGAAGAGACATAAACAGGAGGCTAGAGAGATGGCTCAATGGGTAAGTTCTTATCTGATGCTGTTTGTGCGTGTGTGTTTTGTTTGTTTGTTTTGGTGGGGTTCTTTTCTAAAGGACCAGAGTTCCTTTCTCAGCACCACATGGTGTCTCACAACCATCTTTAACTCTGACCCCAGGGACTCTGACCTCCTTCTCTGGCCTCTGGTGACACTGCATGTGTATGTCACAGAGACATCTATGCAGGCAAAACACTCACGTGCATGAATAAGTAGAGACACAGATAAAAGGCTAGACCTGGATGTTTTGGCAGAGTTAGACATGAAAGGTAGATGTTACAGCCCCAGGTGCTAGCAGCATGGGAAACTTCCACCCTGGACGCAGAGGGACAGGTGATAGAAAGAACGTTATTTTAGTTCTGTTGGGGTTGCATTGTGAAGGAGGGGAAAAGGAGAGGATCATTTCAAGGAAAGTCAGCTCCTGTCAAAGATACAGCTCTAGAATGACTGCAAAATAAGGACACTCAAGTCTTTCCTATTCTCGAGGTTCTTGCCAATGTTCATATTGATCCACCTCTACCAGAAAAGAACCAGGAAGGGTCCCGTAGGTAATGTCATAGTTGTAAGCTTCCTAAAATGTGAAATAATGCCTGGAAGGGTAAACAATACTTGGGAAATGATAACTAACAGAGTAATCCAACAATAAATAGAAGTTGTTCCATCTTGCTTTAGTTTCCTATTGCTGTAACAAAGTACTTGAAGCTAAGTATCCTACGAAGCAGCGAAGTTTATATAGCTCTCACTTTGTGAGCCAAAATTTTCAAAGTGTCTGTTGCTGGCAGGAGTAGGAAATCTCATGTGGAGACAAGTCAGAGAGTGACCTGGGATTGCTCATTTGGAAATTTCTCTTTTGAAGCCCAACTAGGATCTCAAGAAAACTACACTAATCCCTTCCAAGGACAATGACCTAAATGAGCTACTTATTTCCTACTAGGCCCTGGATATCAGAGGTCCTCCCCACAGCCCCAAGCACTGTTCCACCGAGAACCCAGAACCCAATGCATGAACCTTGAATTTTATCTTGGTGTTATCATGTCATGCCTCTGGGGATTACAAATTCATCTGTATTCAGCATGTATTCACTGAGTTCCTTGTATGTATCAATCACTCCTGAGCCAACAGAGATCATGAAGAAACATGGAAGCTTATTATGCAATGAGAGGATGAAAAAGAACCATCAAATTCAGAACCATATATGCAAAATAATTTTAGATGATGCCCACTGCTATGAAACCAACAATGTGCGGTGGAAAGCTGGGAGGAAGTGGAGGGCTTGTTTCTAAGGAAGGGTCCTTTGAGCTGATACCAGAGAAGAAAAGCTAGCCTTGAAAGAAACCAGAGAGGTGAAGCATTCTCGTTAGAAGAAAGAGTGACTGGGCTTAGAGAAAGGGAAACCAATTGGAGTAGGAGGTAGCGGACAGGATGGACCCAGGAACGCTTGGAGGCTGTGTGCGTGAATGCAAAGGGAAGTTGCTCAGCGAATCACTTCAGCAGAAGGCCATGCTCTGGCTCCGATGGGTGACCCAAAATATCACTCTCCTGTGTGAAGAGCGCACTGGGGCGGGAAAAGGGCAAAGAGGTACAAAAACAGGAAGCCAGCGGTCCGCAGCTCTTGCAGAGAAATACCTGTGTCTCCATGGCAAATGTTTTTTTGCAGGGTGTTAATTCATTGGGGTATATTTTACAGCGACAGACAGGCAACTTCTTACATCCTCATATTGTGTAAAGAAGGGAAAGCAGCTCTCGTTGCCGAAGCTCCACCCCCATGAGGTAACTTCATCACACATGGCAAGATAATGGACTGAGAAGATGCCCATTGTGTGGACACACAAAACCTATTGAGTTATGGGAACCCTTGTAATATATACTGACACTCTTTCCTGTAGGAATCATTTTGTCTAAGAATGTACAGTATAAATATTTCTTTTTGGATACTTTCATTGTTTTTTTTTTTGTTTTTGTTTTGTTTTGTTTTGTCTACATTTACTTGAGGTGTTTGCTGCAAATAGCATGGATTGCGTTCTTTGTTCTTTGTCGCCTCTGTCTTTTAACTGGCTCATTTAGTTTATTTACATTTTATAATATGCTGTCCTAGCGGCAGGTGTACGTTACTGTGTCCCTTGTACTTTCCATTTGCCTGTGTCATTCTACTCTTCTGACTTTTGCAGACTGCTCTTTTCTTCTGGGCTGATTACGACAGGGTGCATGTCTGTTTTGTGTTTAAGTAACCATGCATTATTTTCAACCCCTGGTTTGGATTTATATGCTTCTTGTTTTCTTGTACTTTAAAAATATTTACATTGTATACTTAAAATCAACAAAGCGTAGACGTACTTTTAAGAACATTTGACCTCAATTACTCCCTCTTGGTTCGCATATTTCAGATGTCACTTAAGTTTACTTTTTAAAAGTTCCGCTGTAATTGTCAGAGTTGACTGTGATCAGTCCCATATTTGCCATTTCTACTGTCTTCTTTTAGCATGTCAGCCTGCCTCCTTTTCACAAAGTAACGGTCCCTAGAACCTTTTTCAGCAAAATGTGTGTGAGCAGTAAACTTACTCTGCAGTTATCTGGAAAAAAATTTTATTTTGGCTCTGTTTTAACATGTGTTATCACTGCGTTTAGATTGTAAGTTATTTTCTTTTGATACTGGAAATGCCAATAACTTTAAAGGTATCTATTACTATTATGGAAAATCAATCTATTGTTGTTGTTTTGAAAGAAACCACCCTGTGCTAGGTTGAATCATAGTTCTCAAAAACAAAGCAAAAGAAAACCACACCCTTACATAGCAGCTGCATTATGCAGACAGAGCAGGTTGTGTTTAAATATTTAGGGGTTTATGTATGTATATGTATTGTATGTATGTATGTATGTATGCCTGTAACAACAATGATTGGTAAAAGAAACTACAAGTTTGATAGAAAACAGGGAGGGGTATGTAGTAAGGTTTGAAGGGGCGGAAAGGCAAGGGGAAAATGAACTTATATTACAATCTGAGAAAAATAAAAGAAATGCTTTAAAAATTCACACCCAAACTGAACCTCCAAATGTGATCCTGTTTGGAAAAAGGGTCTTTTGCAGACATGTGGTTAAAGAGCTCAAGGAAAAAAAATGATCCTGCATTTACAGTGGACCCTTAAATAATGACTTTATTCTTTTAAGAAGGTGAGAAGATGGGCAGAGACAAAGAGAAGTAGACACTCTTTACAGCAGGAAGCCAAGATGTGAGTGATACATAGTAAAGCCAAGGAATACCTGGGCTTTCTAGCATCCACCATTAGCTGGGGAGAAGTATAACAAAGATTCTCCGTTGACACAACCAGGTAGATGGAACCTGCCAATCACTTGACCTCAGACTTCCATACTTCAGTTACCAGGAAAAAATACATCTGTCGTTTAACTTTTTATTAATTTGATTTATGCGTATGGGTGGTCTTCACTGCATGTATGTCTGTACACCATGTTTGTGGCCGATGCCCACAGAGGGCAAAAGAGGGTGTCAGATCCCTCGGTACTTTATTTCAGATGGTTGTAAGTAACCACGTGGGAGCTGGAAACGGAATATCCTCTTTTGGAAGGAAGAGCAGCCAGTGCTTTTACCTGTCGAGCCATCACTCCAGCCCCATCATTTAAATCGTTTCAACCATCAAGTTTCTTGTACTTGTTACTGCATCTCTAGGAAGTTGGGACTCAAGGAGTTTTGGTGCAAAGCTCTAAATTTCTTCTCTAGCAGGTTCTTTAAAATATCCTAAAAATATATATATTCTAAAATATTCTAAAACACATCTAAAGCTGTGGAAGGACTTCAGACTGGGTAATGATGACTAGAGAAATTTTAGTATTTGATTTTTAAAGACTGTAGGCTGCTTGAAGAGTCAGTTGGTACAGGTATGAGTGTTAATGATGATTTTGGAAGATATTAGAAAGAAAAGGGGCTATGTGATTAGATGACAAACAGGTGTAACACACAGAAAATCTGGCTAAGGTGCCCTGTGGCTGGGACAGAAGTGGAACTTGTAAGTTGGATATTTATTTAGCTGAGGAGATTTCCCAGCAATGTATGGAAAGTACAGTGGTGGGAAGGGATCACTTGGGAAAAGAATAGTAAGGCCAGAGCGTCTAGCTCTAACTGTGCTAACGAGCCCCTCACAAGACCCTCATATTACAATTTAAGAACTTTACTGGTTCATACTGGGAAACAAACGAACAAGGAAACAAAACTAAGTCCTGGGCTGGAAAGAACACAAGGGTAGGGCTATCAACCTTTTGCCTGAGTTGAAATAAAGTCGCTGCCATAACCAGAAACGAGCCAGAATATCAGAATATTCAATGGAAAATACTCAAGTCTAATAGTGTGAACCTCACTGACACCTGCAAAGTTCTTGAAGATGTCGTGTGTGACGGCTTAACTTGAGAAGGACAGAGATTGGCTAAAATGAAACATAAGGAGAAGGCGAAACAGAGACAAACACACACACAGACTTTCAGATGAGGGCTTTGGGTACAGAAATAGAACGAAGTGGGACCAGCACCTGTGAGAGCCAGACAGTGTGCTGGGCCACATAAGACTCTCTTGGGCCTTGAAAGCTAATAGAGTTTGTTAGGAACTTGCTTGGTATCAGTGATTCTTTGAACCATCTCTTTTTTTTTTTTTTCCTCTTCCCCTTTCAAAGAAAAAAGGTTTATTTGGGCTTTGAAGTTTATTTGGCTCAAGATTCCAGGAAGATCACAGACTGTCATGCCTGAGAAGCTACAGCCATAGTAGCTGAGCAGCAAACTGAGAGTGTACAGTGTGAGCTGTAAGCAAGAAGCAGAGCAAACTTGATTCTTTCAATTCTCCAAGCCCTCCTCCAGGCACTTACTTCCTTCAACAAAGCCTCACCTTTTAAACCTCACCTTTTAAAGGCACCCAAGGTGTCATCAACCGTGAACCAAGCATTTAAATGCCCGAGACTGTGTGGGACGTCTCTCATTTAAACCACCACACCAGGAGGTGACTGCGTTGCCTCGTATTTTTCTTTCTTTTCTTTTCTTTTTTTTTTTTTTTGCATTGACATATTCTTTTTTTTATTTAATTTTATTTTTTTCTTATCAGTTACATTTTATTAACTCTGTATCCCAGCTGTATCCCACTCCCTCATTCCCTCCCAACCCCACCCTCCCTCCCTCATCTCCACCGTGCCCCTTGCCAAGTCCACTGATAGGGGGGGACCTCCTCCCCATTCATCTGATCCTGTTTTATCAGGTATCTTCAGGACTGGCTGTGAAGCCCTCCTCTGTGGCCTAACAGGACTGCTCCTCCCTTGGGGGGTGGGGAGGTCAAAGAGCCAGTCATTGAGTTCCTGTTAGAAATAGTCCTTGTTCCCCTCACTATGGGAAACCAATTGGTTACTGAGCTATCACAGGCTACGTCTGAGCAGAGGTTTTAGGTTATATCCATACCTCTGTTTGGTGCTCTGCTGCTCCACTGTGTCACGGCTGGGGTAAATGTTCATTCCTTGGGAAGCGCCTCCCAGTGAACCAGACCTGCACTTACCTTTCTGTTAGGCTTCTCAGTTGTTTCTCACATCACTTCTGGTTCTGATTTTTCTACTTGATTTTGGCCTGAAAGTTTCTTGTTTGCTTTTGGCCTTTTAATGCTTAAAGGCGTTTTAAAAAAATGATTTTTCTAGAGGCTCTGATTGTTGTGGTTTTGTTGTTGTTGTTGTTGAGGAGCTGTGTAACTAGCCTGGTTTGGATTTAATAGAAGGAGAGGTCTGTGTTAAAGTGATCCTTTAAGAACGAAATAGGTCCTGGCAGTATTTTGCTTAATGCTCTTTGATGGCTTCTTACTGTGCTTACCATCCAATCCCCAAAACCATACCTGGCCCTGATGGCCATGCTTCCATCAAACAGTTGAGCCTCTTCCTGGAACAGCCTCCTGCACACTCTGCCCAAGGCCACACTTCTTCAGAGTCTGTGTTCTTCCAGATGGTTTCTGCTGTAAGGAAATGTCTCACTCTTCTCTGGTCTTATTTCCCCAATTGAATATTAATCATGTTTCACATTTTAAAATACAAGATGCAGAAGACTTCATCAAAGGACTTTCGAATGACTTGGAGAGTTATTTCTGAACAGAAGTCTTTTGTCTGTATCCCACGTTACACGGTACAGACAGTGTTATGTCTACCTCATTTAGTGCAATCAGATTTATTGAAGCGCTCTCTTTATTAAGTATTGTGTTTGAATAGGAGGGTTGAAAGGTGAGCATGGGAACTTGGGAGACAGCTTGCAAGGTAAGTGCAGATGGACTGGAATTTGGACTTCCAAAACACACATGCGTGCCAGTGGGAGAAGGCAGAGATAGGAGAACCCAAGGGCAAGTTGGCTTGCTATATCAGAAAGACCTGAGTTTGACTGAGAGACCTTATCTCCTGAATGAGGTGAAGATCAACCAAGGATGAGTCCTGTTATCAAGCTTTGGCCTCCAGCTGAACCTACACCCATTTGTGCCTACACACAAGCAAACATGTCTATACACATACCTGCACCAATACACTAAAAAAAAAAAAAAAATGGAAAAATAACTACCTCAGGGACTTACAGCCTGGTGAAGATAAGATACCAATTCTTCTTCTTCTCCTCTTCTTCTTGTTAGAATAAAGGTCTGTGTGAAGATAGAGAGCCCTGAAAGAAAGTACCCAAGCCTAGGTAGCAGTCCAGGGAAGGCTTTTCCATATCTTTCCACCAGGTACATTGCCATCCAATAGCCCTAGGATATGGAGCCAAGTTTGCTTTGATTAAATTGGGCAGCTGGGAAGGTGCTGTTAGCAACAGAGATGCTTTTTGTCCTTTGGCAAGAGCATAAGCATTTATATTAATTTAGCCAAGAGCTTTCTTTGTACCCATGATAACTAACGTACTCCTGTCCACATGCCTCAAAAGAACAGCTTGTAAAATAATGAGAGTGTTTTGACTGGGAAGTGAACTGTGATAAACTTGTAAGGTGAAACCCTGCTGCTTGTCCCAGAAGGGAATGGTGCTGATGACAACAAAGTGGGAAGTTTTCAGTTATTTGGGAGAAGCTGCAAGGTTTCTAAGGTCTACAAAAGACTGCATTTAAGAAAACCGTCAGATATTTCCAGAACATTTCTCCCAAACACAAAAGACTATACCTTCTTCTCTGCAGCACATGGAACTGTCTCCAAAATTGACCACACACTTAGACACAAAGCAAGTCTCAACAGCTAAAAGAAAATTGAAACAACACCCTGTATCCTATCAGATCACCACCATGGATTAAAGCTGGATATCAACAACAGAAACAACAGAAATCTTACAAACTTATAGAAACTGAACAACTCACTACTTAATACAAAATGGATCAAGACAGAAATTAATAAAGAAATTAAAGGCTTTCTAGAATTGAATGAAAATGAATATACAACATACCTAAATTTACAGGACATAATGAAGGTGGTTATGAGAGGAAAGTTCATGGTTCTAAGTGCCTACTACATTTAAAAGAAAAAAAGCCATGCCTCATATTAGTAATTTAACAGCATACTTTAAGTCTCTAGAACAAAAATAAGAAATCATAAACCAAAAGAAATAATCAAATTCAAGGCTGAAAGCAGTAAAATAGAAACAAAACAAAGAAACAAAAAATCTGATACAAAGAGACAAAGAGTTGATTCTTTAAGAATACTTAAAGGTTGACAAAGGCTTACCCAAATTAACTTAAAGGCAGAGGGATAAGATCAAATTTAACAAAATTAGAGACTTCGGGAGAAATAACAAGATACTGAGAAAATCCAGAGAAACAAAAGGACATGCTTTAACAAATGTGTACTCCATTAAAATAGAAAATTTAAATGAAATAAATACTTTTGGAACATACTACTTATCAAAGTTAAATCAAGATCAGATAAGCAAATTTAAAGAGCTATAATCCCTAACCATAAACTGGTGGTAAGGTCCTATTGCTAAAGACAACACCTACACAACTAATTGAACATGAGGAAGTTAAGCTCATGTCTACAGATGAGTTAGCATCTTTGTTAGTGGAAGGTACTCTGCACGTTATCAAAGGAGAAATATAAACAACAACCTAGCTTCAAAACCATTGATCTAAAATGGTGTCCTGCCTGCAAGATAGGCTAGTGCAATGGTGCCATAGAGCATGAGGGATTAAACCAACCAATATCAGATTTAACCTAAAGGCATACTGTGTGAGATGGGACCCATAAGTAATACTTCTTGGGTGAACAAGAACCTAAGACTAGATAAACCAGGGGCCTCGGATAAATACAACTGTTCTACTAAAAGGTGTAGCAGTAAAATTATTCCTGCTGACATTCTGTTATACTCATAGATGAATGCCTTGCTCAGCCATTGGCAGAGAAGCTTTCTCCTGCAGCAGATGGGAACAAATACAGAGACTTACAGCCAAACAATGTGCAGAGAGTGAGAGACCTTTGAACTTTCAGCCCTAAATAGGATGTCTCCACCCAATCCTTCCCCTTAGGGCTCAGGGAACCCTACAGAAGAGAAGATTCTAAGAGCTAAAGGGGATGGAGGACATCAGGGAAACAGTTTCCTCTAAATCAACAGGATTAATACACAGATGAACTCCCAGGCGTTGAGGCATCACACACAGGGCCTGCAGGAATCTGAACCAGATGAGGTCCTAGAGCTGAGAGAAGTGGACACCACCCTTCTCCCTTAACCAGAAGCTGTGTCTCCAGCTTGTAACCACTTGCAAATGTCCAAAGCTGTCTCACTGGGGAAACAAACTACTCTTACGGGTAGGCCTTTTGCCAAGCAGTAAATGCCCATAGAAAAGAAACTCAACAGCATCTTTGGAAGTTTCTTGTCATGTCAGGCCTTTTGTTTGTTTGTTTTAAAGTCTATCTTACTTTTAAATTTTATTATATATATAAATATTTTTTCCTCCCTTTTTACTCTGTAGGTTCTTTGAAGTAGAAGTTCGTGACTTCTATTTCAGTGCTTTTATGGGATCCTGAGTTTGTGAACAAGTGGGCCTCTGAATCTATTTTTGTTTCTTGTGCCTTTTCTTGGGCTCTTTTCTTTCTTTTGGTTGTTTTGTCTCAAATTGGCATATTAGTTTTTGTTCCATCATATTATTATATTATATTATATTAATTATATTATGCATTTTTATCCCTTAGAAGCCTATTTGTCTTCTAATGAGACACAAAAAGGGAATGGATTCATATGGGAGGGGAGGTGGAGAGAAGTTAGGAAGAGTGGAGTGAGGGAAAACTATAACAAGGAGACACTATTTGATTAGTAAATGTGTTTTCAGTAAAAGAAAGAAAAACAAACAAACAAAAATGCAAATAACTGTGGTCCTTGGAAAAGAAAAACAAAACCAATTTCCTGTTTCCAATTCCACTTTCACTAATGTCCACTCTAAAAACTGCTGGTTTCTTGTTCTCCATTTCCTCTTCTCTCTCTGTAGCATCTCCTCCCACACTTCACAAAAGGAAATGGCATTCTGAGTTGAGTTCACTGCATCATATTCTCCTTGTCTACAAAAGTGAGAGAAATCTTCTCATCCACCAATACAGGGGGAGAGGGGAGGGGAAGGAGGAGACAGATTTGAAATGAGGTATCTGTGACATCATCAAGGAAGTGAATTGCTCCAAGGACCAGAATCCCTTCTTAGTTGATAGCATGCCATTTTTATTAACTTCTGGTGTATTTAAAAGCCAGACATGATGGAACACACCCCCCAGTACTCAGGAGACAGAGGCAGGCAGATCTCTGTGAGCTTGAGGTCAACAGGGTTTGCACAATGACTTCTAGGCCACCAGGGGTACATTTTAAGAACTTATCTTAGAAAAAAAGATAGACATACTCTGAGATTTCGTCTCACCGCTGTCAGAACAGTTATCAACAAGAAAACAAATAACAACAAACGATCGGTTGCGGTGTGAGGAAAGAGAAACCCTAATCCACAGTTGGTGAGAGTGTAAAAACCTAAAAATAGAACTAGAGTATAACACTGCTGTATCGCTCTTTGGTATATATACCAAAAAGAGTCCAAGTTCTATTACAAAGATAGAACACCCATGTTCATTGCCCTTTTCATAATAGCAAAAGAGATGGAATCAGCCTAGATGTTCAGCAGATGAATGGATAGTGAAAATGTGCAAATAACACTTATTTACACAGTGGGATTTTATTCATTCATAAAGAAATTATTTGAAAATGAATAAAACTGGAAAACACGTTAAGTATGTTCTCTCTCATATGCAAATCCTAGTCAAATACGTATATTAAGGTGGCAAATGACAAGATAAAGGACAGGAAGTTAGAAAGGAGACTATAAGCTTGAAAATGGAGGTTTTCAGGAAGGAAAGGTAGAAGTCATTAGCACACATGGAATATTAAAGTGCAAGGGAGAATCATGAGATGAAAGGATACTTTAGATATATGGGGCATAGGAGGTGGGCCTGTACATGTGGGGTGAAGCCTGGGAAAGGACAGCTATCATGAGGTATTATGAAAATGCTTTCAGGACATCTTACTTTGTAAGCTAATTTAAAATTAATTAAATAACCGATTAATTAATGAATGGGGCTTTAGCCGAGTGGGACGGCACATACGTGTAATCTTGGCACTCAGTATGCTAAACTAAGAGGCTCTATGGGAGTCTGAGGCCAGCCAGACCTATACAGTAATGATCTCCACCCAAGAAAATGCCTAAGAAAGTTATTATTAAAATATATTCTATTGATTTCTTTATGTAATTTGACCATGCCCCCCTCCCTGCTTCAACCTTTCCCAGGTCCCCCTTCCACATCCATTTTATGCCCTTTTGCCTTTTTCTTTTTAATCTAAAGGAGTTCTTAACCAATAGATTATTTAAAATTTATTTTGAAGGTAGATCACTATATTTTATTTCTTATAAAGTTAAGGGGTTTGAAGGCTTTGATAGGAGGCCCACAGTAAATGCTATCAGATTTATTTCTGCATTTCAGCTTTGTTTCTTAGCACTTACATAAACACTTGAATTCTAGCAACACATAATATTCATAGATAGATAGATGCAAACTCAATTTGTTCCTTAAAAGATGCATTCCCACAAAAAGCTTTATGTGTAATGATAGTTACCAAAGCACCTGTGACTGTTGATATGATCAGTTGTATACCCATACTAATTTTAATAAGGCTACAGATGGAAGGTTTTAAACACTTAAAAGTTTATGTTCACAAAATTTGGTCATTTCAAGCCATATGGAAAAAGAATTATCTGTTAATAAAATACTCTTGAATATAAAGTGAGTCATAAATATATGCTATCAGGAAGGAGTAGATTAGAGATATGTGTTGGAGAAAAGAAAAACAAGAAAAAATTTAAATAAAATGTCTTATATAGATGTATATTGCGTACTTGAGTAAACGCTTGCATTTATGTATAAGAAATGAATTATATTTGTGTTGATAGATACATTTGATAAAATTTCACTTAAAAATGTCAAAGTTCTTTCCCTCTCTATATGTATATACACATATACATATACACATATATACTAGACTCTGCTTTTTGGTGGTTTATTTAGTTAATTTTATGTGTGTGAACGGTTTGCCTGCATGTATGTATTTGTACCATGTGCAGTCAGGGCCTGGGAAGGTCAGGAGTGTTACAAATGAGGCCACATCTGTAACCAAAGTAGAAATGCATCTTTTGGGGAAAGAATTGGGTTTGCCTCTATGTTTGGATACTATTTGTTGCTAGAATTCACGTGTTGTGTAAGTGTTAAGAAACAAAGCTGAAATGCAGAGGTAAAACTGACAGCATTTACTGTGGGTCTCTCATTCAAGTCTTTAAACTCCTTAACTGTGGGGACTAGTAACTAAGCCCAGGTCCTCCGTAAGAGCAGTAAGTGTTCTCAACCACGGAATCCTCTTTCTAGCCCTCACTGTACTTTTTACATTTAAAAATTTTTTTTATTTATTACAATTTATTCACTTTGTATCCCAGCTGTGGCCCCTCCCTCGTCCACTCGTCTACTCCCAATCCCACCCTCCTTCCCTCATCTCCTACCATGAGCAAAGTCCTTGAGGTCCATAAGGGGAAAAGGGATGTACCCTAACTTTGAAAAAGCTGAGCCTTCTAGGTATTAAAACCTAATGACTCCTATGTCTCGTGTATGAATCATATAAGAACATTCATTTTGTGAATAAAATTAGTACTTTTTTTATCTTATATATCAGCTCCTTAGAAAAACAAAGTTTCAAAAATTGTGGATCTCAAAATCTGCTTGTAGTACCTATGTTTGAGAAAATGGAGAAAGGTAGTATGTCCTTTGAATCTATTCTATTTTTCTAGCCTTAAAATGTTTGATAGCACAAGCATTTTGGTAATGCTGATGTGACTTTATATAGGCAATATTAAAAACCAACACAAAATGTGGGGAAGGGAGAGGGTAGATAGAGTGCTTGCCGTGCAAACATGAGGTCATGAGTTCAGACCCTCAGGGCTACAGTAAAAAGGCAGATATGGTGACAGGTGGGACTCTGCTGGTGAGATTGAAGTCTGGTGTTTTTTGGATAGCCTCTGAGCTCAGTATAAAGACTCCCTTTCTCAGCAGGGTGCTTTCTCTGAACCCTAAAAAACCTGTAAGGATCATCACATAGCCCTCAGGAAAGATTACACGCCTGACCCTTTCCTGATAAGAAACCTGCTCAGCAAGCACCTGGAGATCTCTGGAGATACTGGACTCTATGCTCAGGAGATTTTACCTTTCAGTAAAATTACCTTCAGCTGTACCTGGAGATTTTTCTCCCACCCATAGGACCATAAAATGTTATGTTCTCCTTCTTGTGAGAGGACAGCGCTACTGCATGTAAATGAGGTACTGCACCACTCACGTAAATCAAGTGTTCCTACCACCTCTAGCCCTAGTGAATGAAACACAGTCACCCTCGAAACCCCGCCCCCTGACCAGGCTTTATAAAACCCTGATTTCACACTAAATAAATGTGCTGCATGATACCACAGCTTTTCACTAAGGCCACCTGAGATTAATCATTGATTCTGGAAAAGGGAAGGCTTCTCCTCTCGCTGATGAACTCTCGGGGCTTGGCTGCCAGCCAGCCTGGATAGAGCCTGCCCCACTGCCACGAGCTCTGTGTTGACCACCATGATCACCGTCTAGGCCTGGACCCGCCTTCTGCCTGTGGGGCCCATGTCTCACCAGACCTGCCTCCTGGCTGGTTTCAGGCATCCAGACACCGGCAATTTCGTTTAAAAGAGATGACTATAACACCAGGTGGAAAACTCACTTCCACCTCCCATGGTGAGTCAGGGAGCTTTGTCTAGTTCATGGCCTCTCCCTAAAGCACTCCAGCTATTCCTAAGAGAAGCCTCAGATCTCAGGGTTCTTCTCTGTTCTTTATCCTGAATCCAACAGGCAAGTCCTAGAAGAATGACAGTGACACACATGCTCTCTCCCCCAACACACACCTGTAACCCATGTGCTGGATGGGGATGGATACATGTGGACTTCCAGAACCACTTAAGATTGTGTTTCTCTCATCAAAGAACATACAATACAATGGAGCAATTGTAGAGCGTTCAGAGCCGGGGGGATCCAAAAACCACTAGATTTGATGAACAGATCTCAATATTTATTTGCTGTAGTAACATGTTACTCTGTAAATATCCTAGAAAAATATGTAATCAATTATCATCTTTCTGCTTGATTCCAGGCTTCTAGTAGCCAGCTGCCCCCGCCCCCACGCTGCTGTACCGTCAGGTGGTAGAACATACATAATCTGTAATTCAGATGACCTGTTAACCCATCAGCAGCCTTTGATAGGAATGTGACTTTGCACAGTTAAGGACTACTCAGTCTGACTTAGTAGTGACATGTGTTTCTGCTGCTTACTGTCCTACTTGTCAAGACCTGTTTCATTGCCGTGTAATCAATACTTTGCTTGTGGTTGATCTATAAATATTGTATTAAAGAAATAAAGGAGGGTCAGTTTATTTCAGTTCAGAGAATAGAGGGTACTGTCCATCATGACAGTTTGAGTAGTTCAGTCTACAGCTTGCAGCACGATTTGTTCACAGCTTGGTACATCAGCAAACTGTAGGTATAATCTCTTGAGTACTGTATGGAGTCTTCACCTGTCAATAAACAGCTGATTGATTTACAGCTGAGGCAGGAAATAGGCGTGAGGAGTTCCCGTAGAAAGAGTGAATGCTGGGATAGAATGAAGCTCCTGGGTAATTCACTCTGGAACAAAGGAGGAGGACAGATGCATGAAACCTAAGCAGAGGTAACCAGCCACTTGGCAGAACTCTCAGCTCTTGCCCCTTGTGAGCTAGCTACAAGCCATACCCATTGCCCCAAAGGTTCCAGAGTCTACAAGGACAGCACATCTAACTGGGGATCAATTATTTAAAGACATGAGCCTGTGGAGGACATTTCACTTCTAATCCCTAACTGAAACAAAATCAGAAATGGAGAGTTATTGTTGAGAAACTTGATGTAGCATGTAGAAACCTGATGTACAACCAATTGAATGGTCTTAAACCTCAGAACAGCTTAGGTGTTCTTAAAGTCATGCAATGATCCCTACATAAGCTCAGATGACATCAAATTGAATATACCTATTAACTACACAGCAGAACCTGTTATAGCACTGTATCCTAACCTGCCAACTGGAGTGCAAAATTGTTAAGCCTAGAATTCATTTCCTTCCTTAAAAAGCAGGAGAGAAATGAATGAGAACAAAGTATAATAATAATGTGTGTACATATTATATATATATATTATATATATATATGTACCATAATGAAACACATTACTCTGTATGCTAATCTAAAAATTAATTTAAAATACCATTTAAACTTAACTAAAGCCCTTCAGAATAAATGATTAAATTTGGTCTCGGATAAAAATAAAATCCTAAGCATATAACATCATTTGCTTCATTTTGGATAAAAGTCAAAATTGAATATCCTGTGATTGCTGCTTTAGGATCTTTTCTGCCATTTCACAGAGCCCATGTTCATTCCTCATCTATGGGTTGATGTTAAAATAGGATGTTAGGAAAGTTAAACAGTGAGAAGAAAACTTATTTGTTTCCTTACAAACTGTGTGTAGTTTAGAGTAAGATTACAGTGTTTACATTGGGAAGTTGCTTTGTACTCATTTCTTTGATTAGTTGTAATTAATTATGAAATGATAAGAAGTTAAAGTAAAATAACTACTTTCTATATTTATTGTCTTTGTTTATATGTATATTTGCATGGAGCATCATAGACAATTTTGATATGCTGAGTGTTTTATTTATTCCAATGATATGAATATTGGAATTCTTCTTCTTCTTCTTTTTCTTTTCCTTCGTCTTCTTCTCCTTCTTCTTTTGTATTATGTAGCTCTGTACTATTCAGACTCCCTATTTAGATCTCCAAACTCGCAGAGATTGGAGGTCTGCCTGCCTGTGCTGCCGACTGCTGCGATTAAAGGAGTGTGACACGATACCTGGCTTGGAATTCTATCTATATGGCTTTTAAAACTTGTTCATTGAATTTGACTTCTGATTTTTAAAAGTATTAGTTCATGATAGATTATGAAGGAGATGTATAAAGCAGGTCCCTGGCCAAGGTATTTAAGAAGCACTGAATTAAGATACTTTCTAACTGGTTCTGCAAAAAGCAATGTCAATATCTTTAAAGATACCCTACAATTAAATGAAAATATGAATAAAACACTCAGAGTCAAGTAGTAATTAAATGAATGCATTCCTTTGCTATATTTTTAGTTAGAGACTTTTTAACTTTTTTACAAAGACAATGCTGTGTAGTGCTGTCCCAGACTGGCCTTGAAGAACTGATCTCAAAGGGCTGGTCTTCCTCCACCTCTCAACTAGCTGGGACTTCCAGATGCCTGACACCCTGCTAGGTGCATTAAGATTATTTTAATATACGTATCTAATTTTTATTAGGTCGTATATTAGTCCATATTCTTTGTGTATTAATTCATTCAGCCTTCCAATTCCTAAAAAAAAATGCATTTTCTTTTCTTTTCTTTCCTTTTTTTTTTTTTTTTTTTTTGCTTCATGAGACTAGAAGAAACAGGTGAAAGACACTGTAAAAAGAAAATCTCTTTGAATTTGCAGATCAAAAGATCAAGTCTTACTTTAATAGTCAGATCTGACTTGGTGATGTTATGTCCACAAAGTGACCTTGAGGTTCTGGTGGCTTACACCAGCAGATCCTTCTTACTTGCATTCTATTTCCTTGACTATACATCATTTTCCGTTTCTCTTTTCTATGGATCTTTTTATTTCAGACCCTAGGCTGTACACATATTCACTCATATGCCATTTGGCAGGCATATAAGTGACCAACATCAAGGGCAAAGAGATGAGGATGAAGATCTTCTTACGAGAAGATGAAATTGCCATTTGGGCACAATAATATAACTGACCACATTTTCCCAATTAGAAAATAGTTGTACTTTTATCCAAGCCTGAAAGTCTAGTACCAGATTCTACTGACTTCATTGTGACATTGCATTTCCCACTCCTCAGAGTGTTGAATCAAGAAGAGAGAGAGAAACAAACAAACAAACAAACAAACAACTCATCATGGCTTCCATCTCCCACATCCAACACAGTCTATCATTGGTGACCATATACACTCTATGAAGGCAGCCTCTATGAGGCCCTTGAGCCTGAAGTTCTGGTTTTCCATGGCACAGTGTGCCTTCAACCACATGGGATGCCTTTCTTTGAGAGCCCAGTTGAATTGAATTATAATTGCCCATAGCCCAGTTATTTATTCTGATAAATGGTAGACCCTAAGGCCACATAACAATCACTCTTATTTTTGTAAGGAAAAGGAGTTCATGTATAAGACAAAAGAAAAATTGACTCCTCAAAGAGGCCATTTATTACTGTTTACACTGCCAGGCTTATGTGGTACTGTTAATAACAGTAGGTGGAACCTACCGGCTTAGCCAGACGTTAGTACTGTATAGGTTAATATGTACATAATATAATATATTTACCATGTTCTTTTTCATATAGGTCTATGTGTAGATTGTTTGCCACCTAGTGGCAGTTGTTTTTAGCTCAGTTATTAATATTCATGAGCAGTTTTAATTAGTTCAGCAATGTGCTTTTTTTTTTTAAAGAAAAGATTCTAAAGTCATAAAATGTTTAAAAGTGTTGACAATGACATTATTATGCTCTAGCAAACTTCTAAAAAACTTGCAAATTTGATTTATATTTCATACTTGACAATGACAAATGAGGGAGTGTATTCAGAAGTCATTTCCCGTTGCATGGAGAGTGCAGAGAATGATAAAAATGAACATTCCAGTTTTTAGCAAATAGTACTAAAATGTTCCTTGCGTGTGTGTGTTTTTTTACATTCATATTGCTAAGCAGAATATAAACACATAGATACTAAACTCATTACTTTATTTCATCACATTGGTCTATGTCAGTGGTTTGCAACCAGTGGGTCATGACCCCTTTGCGGGTCAAATGACCCTTTTGCAGGAGTTGCCTAAGACCATTGGAAAACACATATATTTACATTACAATTGTAATAGTAGCAAAATTACAGTTATGAAGTAACAATGAAAGTAATTTTATGGTTGGGGGACACCACAACATGAGGAACATGAGCATTAGGAAGGTTGAAAACTAGTAGTCTATGTGATTCTAAAGAATTACTCAGTTTTTCCTGGAAGTCATGTTTTAATTTTCAATATTTTATTTAAAAATTACTACAAATTGTAATAAGATTTTGGGCATAAAGATCAGAATAGTTCTTACAAATGATAAGAACAATATTCTACTTTCATAAAAATTCATAATTTTGTACTTCATGTATTTAACTGTATTAAGATAGCTGGAAACAAGAGAAAAAAACAATTTGGACATGAATGTATGAGGCAGCAGGGTGGCTGGGGAGATGGCTCCTTGGGTAAAATGCTTGCCGGGCAAAGATGAGGACCAGAGTTCAGATCCCCGTAACCCTCCGGGGTAGAAAACGGGGATTCCCTGAGCAAGCTACACTAGAATCTTGAGCTCTAGGTTCAAGTGAAAGATGAAGCTTAATACTTAAAGTGGATAGTGATTAAAGAAGACCATCAACATCAACCTCTGTATATCGACACATACACCGGCTGACAGAGACACACATAGCAAATCTGCATATACACATTTCTGAACACCTTTCACACACACACATACACACAAAGCCAACCAGGAACAGTGAAGAAGAAATAATGAGCGAGCTGATGAGGAAAGGCTTAGATGATAATGGGCCTCATGCAGAGATCAATGATGATAATATGCCTTAGACATAACTCAGTGATGAAGAAAATGAATTCTTATTCTGATCAAGAGGCCCAAGTAATCATGATGGCTGTTTCACAGTTAAGAATCAAATTAAAAATATTTTTTAAAAACATAATTTTCTCTCTTAAGTGAAGAAGATATTTCTGCCAAATATAGAAAATAATTATTTTAGCTGGATGACTTTTGTTTTGGGATAAATTGTAAAGAGCCTGAAGTTATTTATAACTGAGTTCACTGGGCGTTGAATTTTTGAGTATGCAGCTATTAAATAAACACTGATTAAATTATATTCTGCTCTTAAGGATGGTGGTCTGGTTAAAATGTTGTTGATAAAAAGAGGATTAAAGATCAGAGGTTAAAACTGACATCTAAGTAGGGAAGTGGCTGCCTTCCTCTTGGTCAGCCTATCCAACTTTAGAGAGTTTGTTTTCTCACAGAAAAACAAAAGCTCTGGTGGGTATTGCTCCATTAAGAAGACAGAGGTTATTGTCTTGCCACCCCATTTTACTCAGAAAGACATTAGTGCATTATAGTCTCAGAGACACTGTACATGAAAAAGAAATGAGGGCTTGGGGTAGTGTTCAGCAGTAGAGTGTTTGCTTAACATCAGTAAGACCCTGGATTCAGTTTCCAGCAACAAGCACATGCATGCATGCACACATCCATCCATCCATCCATCCATCCATCCATCCATCCACCTATCCATCCATCCATCCAGCACCCATCCATCCATCCATCCATCCATCCATGCATACATGTTTGAACCTATTTGTCTTTGGCTGATAGTATTTCTTAGATATGTGGCTAAGTTTGTTTGCTTCTATGAGGTATGTGTTGTTTTTATCTCCCCAGTAGAAGGGATAAGATGAGAGCCATTCTCAAGTCTTTCTAGTTCTTTCTTAATTCTTGCTGGCTGGTTCAACTCAGCTGTTCTGGCTCAAACGCCTCTCCAAGCTGACTGACTTGGCTTCTCTTGGCTTCTGATGGAACTGCTCTGCCTGGCCTCAAACTAGTTCTGGTAATAGGTTTTAATATTTTGACTCCTTCTCATCTTTTGGCTCATTGATTTTACCCATGTCTAGCTTGTTCTCTCTGCAACCTGTCTCTGTAAAATTGTCCCAGTAAAAACTTAAAAAAAACCTCCTCTCTCCCTGCACTGCTCTTAAGTCGCTTCTTTTTTCTGTCAGGTTCTTATGAGAGTTGGGTGTATCTTATCTCTGACTCATTCTGTCAAATCTTTCTCTTATTTGTCACTTTGTCTGCCTCTCAATTAGATGTCACTTTCAAACATGGCTGCTTTCTTCTATAAACTAACCTTATCTTTATTGTGTGTCCTAAAGGCATGTCTGTATTCCAGCCAGATCATATTGTAATTCAGAGTGTTTCTGCATTTCAACTGGATCACAGAAACCTAGAAGTTCTTTGGATGTGACACCTTGCAAAGCAGCTGTGTTGCTGGATTAAATTTCCTCTACACTATAGAAAGAAAGCTGTTAATATCCTACAAAAAAGGCCATCCATGGTCACTGTGAAAGGGCTAGGTTAGGCAGACTACTTACCCCTCCCCCAACTCTGTCTCAATATGTGTTTTTCATTCATCAGTCTGTGATGGTTACAAATTATACCAATGCTTTTAAAAATAGCATTAAGCACTGAAACATCCAACTAGTGTGCTGAGACTTTCATGAGAGGCAAGACCCATAAGCTCTTCATAGAGAGACAAATAGAGATGGTGAGGGAGCAGATCATGGGATTGTAGAGATGAGAAAGTTGCAGTCTTCCATTTGCATACTGAAGGTCCAGGAAGATCGCTGGTGCAATGCACCCAAGCCTGAAGACCTGACAGGCAAATCAGGGGCACTAACAGTGCATATTCCATGCAAGTCTTGCAAATTAGATGGATGATGGTCTAAGCCCTGGTCCAGGCTGAGAACCAGAAGTGTCAGCAGCCTCAGCTAGAAGACAGAGGTCTTTTCTACAGAAAGTATTACAAGTTCATTCTTTCCCCGCCTCCTGTAGATTGGATGGCTCCCTCCCACAATGGTGAGGGAGAGCTTTAGTCAACATACCTGTTTAAGACATAAATGTGGAAGAGTCTCAGAGCCTAGCATCTGTGAAGTCCTAGTTCAGTCTCTGACAATAAGCAAGCACATCTGTACATGCGTGCATATATGTATAGACCTATTTGTTTTCACTTAATATAGTTTCTCAGATATTAAAATAATAATTCCTTCTAGAAAACACTCTCACAAAAATTCAACTGCTCTGCAGACATGCTTTGCCCCATTAAGCTAACATATGAAATCAACCACTGCAAAGGCCACGTGATCATTGAAATATTTTCTCCATACAGATTTTTACATGTATGTACATGTGGCATATGTGTATGTAGGTATATGTGTGTGTCCACATGTATGTAGTTAAGAGATTGATGTCCAGTGTATTCCTTAATCACTTTTTTCCTTATGTATTGAGGCATGGTCTTTTACTTGAACCCAAAGTTCCCAAGTGAGGCTATCCCAGGTAGATAGGGATTTCAGACAGGCTGCCACACACACATGGCCTTTATGTGACGATTTGCAGTCTTATTTTGATTGCCTGTGTGTCTTTCTTTACTCTTTCAGTAATATATCTTAGACACCTGCCTAGTTACTGTGCTTGTATTATCTACTTCTCAACCAGGCACAGAATATTGCAGAAATGTGAGTGTAGAGGAGACTTGGGGTCAAGTTTAAGATCAGAATGGAAAGCAGGACAAAAGTAGACCGAACAAGTAGTCATTTGAACGAAAGACTAAGCCAAGGTGACGCCTGACTACTGGGCATGTGACTCTGGATAATGTGAGGTAGGGAAGGGTCTGTTGTAAACATGAGGGTCAGGTAAGGAGACAACATGAGAAGCCACAGAGATGAAGGGCAGACCTCAAGGGATAGTACATGGCATGTGGAAAGACACAAACCAACATTACATGAAAACTTTGAACACTTACTCTAGGCCAGGCATTAGGCGAGAATTATATGTATAGTGAATTTTTCTTCACACAAATAAAAAATTCAAATGAATAGAAATCACTTTTGCTATCTCCATTAGTAAGAAAATTATCTCCATTAGCTAAGAAAATTGCTCCAACAAGTGGGATGCCATGGGTAGCACAGAACAGGTTATCATCCTGCTTGAACATCTGGGGCTCATGTACCACTCACGGTTCAAGGCCCATGTACATTCTAGCTAGAGAAGCTGGGTGTTTCTTACCTCATTCCTGGTGTGATCAAGCATCTCAGCACTCAGGACCCGTTTCTCATATTAGTTGATGAAAATTCCATGACAAGATGTGGAAATGCCCCTGAAGCCTGTTCTTTCCTGAACACAGGTTGCTTTTGAGTTCCCTTTCCTCTAAAGCTAGCTGAAGAATGTTCCCAAGCCATAGGAGTAAGCATCCTTTAATCCAGTGCTCATCTGTTGTCCTGGATCTATTTCTTGACCATCTTGGCCCCCACCTAAAATGCCATCATCTTCAATTCCACGTTTGGGAAAAAAACTTCTCTCTCCTTATCTACTGCCACAGCAGAGTTTTCCCATCTCTATGTCTTCACTTCCGTAGGCTCCCTGCACTGAGGTGGGTCCCCAGAGAATGGAAACGGTCTCTGTCTGCATAGCACCCTGTATTGCTTTGCCTGACACAGCAGTCAGCCAACCAAGAGCTCAGAGACATTTGTTGAATGGATGAAAGGTATTAGGTCAGAGTCAGGGAGAAGAGAAGTCAAGCATGTAGGACTCACTTCTTTGGGTTCTGTGGAAATAACATCAATAGGAAAGTCAAAACAATGTGCGTGGGCACAATACTCAGGTAATTCTCCAGGAAGGTAGCTGGAAGTTGTGCAGCTTATCTCACAAAAGAAAATGGAATGAATTGAATTTACCTAGTTTTCTAGTCTTTGCTAGCAGTAATTTAGATTCAAAGAGTCTGAGTATATCTTGTGTATGTATGTATGTGTATATATATATATATACACATATGTATATATATATACATACATATCTATATATATATACACACACGTACAAAATCTGTGTGCATATTTGTCCATACTACATTTTTAGTATTTGTATAAATATATTCACATAGATACAAACTTTATATAATTCCAAGAAACTTAATCATTGATGCCAGGATCTCAACTATTGTGCAGACTTATCAACATTAGCATGTTATAGTTTTATTTTTGAAACACTTCATCATAAATCAGTTTCATCCATATTGAGGGAAGGTTTGCTGAACAAAAATTCATCACAATAGAGATGATGGTGAATCATTCCCATTTTGGTGACTCATATCATGTTAGTTTTATAACCTTTAAGTAATGTGACAATAATGCTTAATTTGTCTGTGCTTCTACAGAGCTATGAAGGTCACGTGACCATGTAAAACAGCAGTTAACTCCTAAATCTTTATTGTAGCTGCACTACTACTTCTGAATTGTATGCATTTTGATAAGATTTAAACCAGAGTCTGTCCACAAATGGCACATTTCCTTCCATATTGCTATGTTTGAGCTTAAAGTAGGTAATTACAGAATTCTGCTCCTTGTGTTTAGCAACAGCAATGCCTTAAAAATGGCCAGCAAAGGGTGCAGTAGACAATAACATTCCATTAGGAGCAAATGGAGAGGTATGTGTTCTAGAGCTTGAACATTTGTAATACTGGTCCTGAGAATGAGTTGGTTGCTCACAGAAGTTAGTGGCGGGGAGATGGGAGTAAGTGTTTGTCTGCGGTGTTGCATGCCATTGACTCCGAGATCCATCCATCTCTGTGAGGAATGGGAACGGAGGATAAGATCAATAGGCAGGATACAGGGCTGTGGGGATAAGTTGGCAGCTTCTCACATGATCTTTCTCGAGTTGACCATATTGTGTGGTGTTGAAAGGGAGAGAGAGAAAAGTTAAGTACTTTAATCCAAGGTGGCAGCCACACCAGAAACCGTGAATGGGAAAAATCAAGATCCAATTTTAGATCCAGTATGATTCTGTTGTGACTCATTTGACCTTCTGTGGTTCATGTGCTAACTTGAGTTAAAGGAGCTAACTTGAATGCTTGTTGTGTCACCCTCCAAATATGTCGATTCAGGCAGCATCTTGGGTTGCTGGTAGTCAATGTCGATTGCTCCTCCCACCCCACTCAAGGATCCCCATAGTCTTCCTGCAGACTGGTGAAAACCTACCATCAGAAATGCAACCTTCCAAAGCATGGTTCCCTCCTTGCTAAATGTGGAGTGGTTTCTTTTCCATAAACTATAGTATCAATCCCCATATCAATGATTTGTACATTACAGTGAGCGAGCTTGCTAGATGGTGGGATACCTTTTTATAGTAAAGAGGCAAGAATGTCACCCCAAAAAAGTAAAAACAATGAAAGTGGGAGTCATAGAGCCTTTTAGGAAAAGACTTGTGTTTCCAGCCACTCACAGACTTGAAGGTTATGTGTGTCAAATGTAGAAGGCTTTCTGCTGCAGGCTTGATTGGCAGCACGGGTCTGGGAAGGCACCTCCCACCCCCACTAAACTCATGCGAGTGTTTTGATGTTGCTATCTTAGTCTCTCTGCAACTCAATTTTTACATGTCGATGGTCAAAAAGATGGTGCCTTCTCCCATATGGTCTACCAAGACCATGTCTTCTTCTCTGATCAAGTCCTGCGCATAGAGAATAGCACAGAGGGCCCTAAAGCTAGCGAGAGAGGAAGCCAAGGTTCTATTTGGTCTGTAACATGTGTAAAGATTAAAATATTGGGAGAATGATACCAACATATTGCCAGCCCGTGTCTCTCACTGGTGGGCTGTGGGGGTTTTGTTTTATTGCCTTTTCTTTAACTGTCTTCATTAAAGTTTTATTAATGAATGTATTTTTCTCACCTGCATAAAATATTAAATTTAATAACCTATTCATTCCCAATAGATGTTGCTTATTAACCTGAAACAACTCTGAGCCGTCCCATGTTCCTTCGGCCTGTCAATCAAATCTGTCTAGTTAACTAGTTATTCATCCATGGCTTCTTCCTACAAAGTAGGATACAAGCAAAGGTTTCAAGAAAGACACAGAAAATAGAGAAAAATCTGGAATTATAATAGTTAAAAATAAAAAAAGACCAGGAGGAAAAAAGAAGAGAATATGTACATATGTGTGACTACTTTTGTAGCTTTGTTGTTGTTTTGCTGCTGTTGTTGTTGTGGGTCTATTGTTGTTATTTTGTTTTGTTTTTGAGACAGGGTTTCTCTGTGTAACCCTGTCTATCCTGGAACTCTCTCTGTAGACCAGGCTGGCTTCTAACTCACAGAGACACACCTGCCTCTGCCTCCTGAGTGCTGAGATTAAAAGGTGCGTGCCACCAGTTCCCGAAGTCTGAATATATGCTAAAAGCCAGAATCTATTGCATTTTGAGAACAACCTTGTGGCTGAGCCTCTAGATAGACAAAGAAGAGGGGTCGCAGTGGGGAGTAAGAAAGTCTCATCAGATGAGAAAACAAGATTATTTGGGGACCAGGATTTTGTTTCTGTTTAAGAGGCAATAGGGTCCATAATAGCCAGCATTTTCAGAAATGGTGGGTCATGTGAGCATTACCTGGAATTTTTCTCAGAGAAAAGCAAGGTAATAATATAAAACAACACAGCCCAGGTACATGGCTTTTGGATGGTTAGACATGAATAGAATTCATATAAATAGTAAGTGCCCATTCTTGCGAGAAACCTATTCACTTTCCACTTGAAACTCCTGCACAATGAGGCCTGCATTTTTCTACTAATATTGAGTTGTTGGCTTAAACCATGCTCTTCATGAATGTATGGATTGTCTTGAGACAGAGAGCATAAGTTCTATTTGTACTTTGCTATACCCACACATAATATACTGGGGGGATTTAAATGTCACTAACTGGTTTGATCCAGTGCCACAAACAGATTCCTTCTTATCTGTAGGTGTCAATATGTGAATGTCAAATGCAATTTATTTTTGAATTTACTTCTGGACAAAATAAGTATGATCGTTCAAATTATCTACGGCATTATGAGAACACATTAAAGTTAAGATTCCGTGAGCACATGGCATCCAGAAATGCTTTACTGTCAAAAACTGGGGCTGGAATGCTTCATTCCCTTACATGTTCCAATCACTTTGCATATTTAGGAAGCACTTCAGACTGATGAGGTGCTATCTCATCAGAATGTTTGATGTCAAAATGCAGTTATTGCCCTGATTTCCTTCACGCCATCTCTTTTCAAATTGAAAATTTAAAATCTCACTCATTCAGATATGATTTTTAAAAGGGGAGAAATTACATAGACACAAAATAAGCTCCTCTTTTGCTTTAGGGTTGGGTACTCTAACTGTAAAATACAATCAGTTCAGTATGCCATCTCAAGAACAAGCGATACAGGGTCAGTGAGGTTGTTCATGAGGGGAGGCGTTTGCCCACAGGCCTTACGACCTGACTTGGATCCCTGGAACTCACAGGGTGGCAGGGTAGAACCATGTCTAGAAAGTTGTCCTGTGACCTCATGTGCTCACTGTGGCAATTCTGCACCTGCACTGTCACAATACAATAAACAAACAAATAATGCACATTTAATATTCTTATTTATTACGATTTATTCACTTTGTTTCCCGAGATTATAATATTCCAATGAAAAATCTCTTCTTTTGTTGTGAGGTCCAGAAGAATTGTTTTTCTCAAGGTAGTTTTTTTTTGTTTGTTTGTTTGTTTTTCTTTAGCTCATTGATATAAGCCGAGGAAAACGGAAAACTGCAAGGTCTTAAAATATCTACCCCTCTCCTTTTCTTCCCTTCCTCACTTTGCATTTGTCTGTTTCTTTCTCTCTGTCTCTGTCTGCCTGTCTGTCTCCCCGTCTCTGTCTTGTGTGTGTGTGTGTGTGTGTGTGTGTGTGTAGTGTATGTATGTGTTGCATGTAAATCAATGTCAAGTATGTACATGTCCACGTTCAGGTGTTCAGAACTGCTAGAAGAGAGCATCTCCCGATGACTTCCTCTGTGGGATGGGGTCTGGCAGAGAACCAGAAGCTCACTGTGCTAAGCTGGCTGCTCATCAAGTGTCGAGGGTCTGCCCATCTCCACTCCCAATGCTTGGGTGTGGTCACTGAATGGGCAGTTTTTTAAGTTGGATGCTTGGGATTCAGTCTCACGTCTTCATGTTTGCAAAGCAAGTGCAAGAGCCACTGAGCCCTCCAAACTGATCTTTCTATGTCTTTATAATTGTGCCTTTCTTCTGCCTCTACTTTCTTTCCCCTCTTTCTACTGTTCCACCACAGAATCACTGTAACCTGTGCGAGGCTATGTCTGAATTTATGTTGACAGCTTATCTTAATTTGACTTTTTTCACATGGGAACTTGAAGTAGTTGCAGATGCGGTATTATATGTTGGACACTAACAAAGGTTCCTTTGCAGCATAAAAATTCTTTTTGTATCAAAGCCTTGCTTGTGAGTCCTGCTGCCCTTTGGGGAGAGCTGAAGGTGATCGCACGGAGGGTGTTCAGACTCTCCGATAACTAGCCTCTCTTGGAGGTGGACCAAGCCAGAGCTGCACATGCCAAGTTTTAAGACTGTTGCAAATTGTGCAGTCTAGAATTTTATTTAATAAATAGAGAGATGACTAAAAATAATCTTTTCAAAGTAAGGCAAACATTTTTAGGCTCTCGTGAAACTTGAAGCACATTTCAGAAGGTCGTTGAATATGTTCATATGATTATGTGCAACTTAATGGTTTTTTGAAAGCAGATCAGAGACAACAAGGAAAAGACAAAAATAACAGTAAAGGATTTTTATTGTGTGTGTTGTATTGCTGGTGATTGTACGCTAGCACTGAGGTATATATTATTTATCTACACACTATTTATAGTATTTATTTTTGGAGACAAGGTCTGGCCTTGAACTCAAGATCCACTTGCCTCAGTCTCCCACGTACTAGGAGTACACCACCATGCCTACCTCCCTAATTGTGGGTGTAGGTTGGGGCAGGCAGTTTGAGACAAGATCTCACTATGTCGCCCATGCTTCTTGAGGGCTGGTACTCCCAAGCCCGACCCCCTCAAGGTTTGATTAAGTTACCTAGACTTTCCTTGCACTTACTATGTGGCCCAAATAGTCCTGGAACTTGTGACCTCCTTCCCCAGCTTCCTAAACAACTGATATTACAGGCTTGTTCCTGAGCCCTGGCTGAATACCTTTGTATGTTAAATATATATTTTAATACAAAATGTGGTGGTTTTAACCATAATACCTGAAAACGAGTCCTTACTGTTAGTCAACACAGTGAGCTAGATGAGGAAATTCTTAAATAGATTTAACAACAGACATGTATCCAGTGGTTTCCAGACAAGTGAAGTAAAGAGGATCATATCATAAATTTCCTTTCCACCATGATGAACGTGAACTTTGGATGGCTCCCACTGAGTATTTATCATATGATAAGTCAGGACTGTATTATTAAATCCTCACAGGAATTCTCAGAGGTGGACACTGTCATTGTTTGTGTTCTACAGACGAGGGTACTGACTCACAGGAGGCCCAACAAACCTCCGAAGTGTGTGGTTAGTAAGTGCTGTGCAGCCTGAATTTAAATCTGAAATCTGACCCTACTGTCAGGGGATCTTAAATACCCAGTATGCTAAGAAGGCTCACATCCATACTTCACCAGTGGCATGGGGTTGTTATTCATATGTTGCCACAGCTGGGCATGGCAGTACATGCCTGTAATCTCAACAACTGAATAGATAAACATATATGTGTAAGCCTAAGTTTGTCACACAAATGAGAGACTTGCATTTATAGACACAAGGCCGGAGAGAAGGCTGACTCATTAAAAGCTAAGGCTCAAAAACGAAAACAAAGGGACGAAATATGAATATGTATATCTACATAGTACAGAAACTTCATATGACAAATGGCAAGTGCAGAGAAGAAGGGCTGAGTTATCCTAAGTCCTTTAGTTAATTATCTTAGTTATTCAGCAAAGCCAAGAATCCTCAATTTCCTACGCAAGGCTATCCTCCAAGCTTCTCCGGTTCTCAGCTAATTTTTAAAGAAGCCGGATGGATTAAGAGAGCAGATGGATAGTGCTGGAAACAACCTTGCTGAACAAGGTAACTGACACCCAGAAAGAGAAGCACTGACTACTCTTTCTCATATGTGAAGGCTAGACTTGAGCCTTTTCATATGCCCCTTTTAACTTGGAGTACCAGTAGGAGGTAGGAGTAATTGGGGCAAGTCTCAAGGGATGGGAACTAGAGCTCAGGTGGTATGACAGGGAAAAGAGGAATAATGGTACAGGAAGGGTTAAATGAGTTACGGTGGGAGGACAAGGTAGGGAAGGGATGATGGGGAAAGATAACTAATACTAAAGACTTTTGAACTTGTCACAAGGATACTAGCTAGAAGTTGCTTAAAATATACATATTTACATTATATACACATGTACATCACATACATATGTATATACATATATACATACATAGTGCTTAAAGGGAGCTACTCTGTAGCAGGGACAATGCGTCACTCAGATGCCATAAGCTACTAAATAAAAATCCCAGCACCAGACTTGGCTTACCTCTTTTGGAGTTGCTGGTCAGTGGGATCCTTTAGATGCCCCCTGAATATTATAGCGTATTGCCATTTTTTCTTCTCAGTTATCTTCCAGAATTTGACCTATTGCTGAAGACCCTATTGCTGAAGTCACCACACACTTAGGTCACAGGACATGGAGAAATCAAGCTGGGTCTAATATGGAAGGTTCATTCGCACTGGCTAGCTTTCAGAGCGTTGGAAGGTACCACGTTTGCTACTGGGCAAAAAAAAAAAAATAATCAACAGTCTTACCAACCCGTGAAACCTGCAAATGACAGCAATGACTGGCCTGGCTAGACATACGCAGCGGTGCCACAGTGGCAGAAATGTTGTGGGAGAAACCAACCACTGTGACTAGATTTCAGAAGCATTCTACAAGATGAAACTCATGCATAAACGGGGCAGAGCTAGGAGAGAATCTAATATTCTGCTAACTAGGCTTCTCCCTAAATTTCTCTTTATAGCCATAGGTTAGTGAGTTTTTCAATCCCCATCAGAGAAGCTTCTTCTTACTATAGTGAGTGACTATTACGGACACACAACTAGACAACATGGGGTAAAGTAAGAAACCGTGGGATGCTTTGGGATAACTTTATCACATCCCCTAAGTTCAAGACTCAGGGATCGCTGAGGTAGAGGGAGGTGGGCAGGAAGATTGTAAGAGTCAGATTAGTGGACTTTGGCAGTATTTCTGGAGCATGACAATAGCCCTGCATATATGAACTTACAGTAGCTGTGCTTGAATATATAAAGCATGCACAGTATCAGGACAGTCAAAATCCCAGTGTGGATGGGGGAAGGGCTCATGCACCTCCACCACTAGTTGAAGGACTCTTCACAACTGTTGGCTTGATGGCTGTTGAGGGAGAGGGAGTAGTTTTCTTCAGCCACGTGGCCCCTGAGAAGCTACTGATGCACGCACAGGCAACAGTGAGCGGACTCAGTGGATTTTTAAAAAAATAGCATATGAAGTAGCGGTGGTGGACATAGGGGAAGAATTGGAAGGGATTGAAAGGGGGGTTGTGTTTGCTGAGGACAAATGAAATTTGTGTATGATATTCTTAAAAGAAAAAAAATGAGACAAGAAAGGAAGAGAGTAAATTTATAAACTCAGAAAGATAATCAGTAGGGAAATCACTACAGAATAATTAATGACCAAAATATTATAATCATTTAAATCTACATAGAATGCCTAGGTTTTCATATGTAGAGGGTTTTGTTGTTGTTGTTGTTTTTGTTTTGTTTTGTTTTGTTTTGTTTTTTTACCAGCAGGGGCAGTATAAAAAGCTTTAGGAAATGAACATGACTATGTTTCTTAGGCATTTGTTTCCTCAATAATCCTGAATTACAGTCATGGACACAGTCGAGTGTTGGCTCATTTGTGAATGAGATCATTAGAAATACTTCACTGTTTGGATCATAGTTTTAAAAGGTAGAAGCCTTTGAGACAGTCATCTGGAATACTTTTTTATTAATTTTAAATTATTTTCGAAATTAGGGTTGCTTTTATCAGGGAGAAAAACTGGTTTGGTGATTATCTGAATAGTCACTAGCCTGCAGTTGCTTATCTAGCCTTCAAAGACTCAATAGATATTTTCCAGTGGCAGAACAAAAATTAGTAAGCTTGATTTGATTCCAATTTCTAATGCTTATTACTTCACCCAAATTAATGTGTTACAGTTAGAAGAGTGTAAGGAACAATTAATGGAAGATATGGCTGCACAGAGAGTCAACCCAGCTTCTCCTTTTGACCCAAATTCTAAGTCTGGAGGGGAAAGCACTATAATAGAGTTGCAGGAGCTGCCAGCAAAGCCTCAAGCCTCACATTGACCACATAGCCCTTTCCTCATCCATAGAACCTTTCTGGAGGACCATTGCTCAATACCCAACAGACATTGCCCTGTGATTTCACTTTTAGTAATTTACCTCATTTGAACATTTGTTTGTAAACATAAAGGAATCCATAGCATGAACTGTTTAAAACAAAACAGCAACAGCTGCATGAGAACATGTATGTGGTGAAGGTTCAGACGTAAGGGATTTGTTAAGTGAAAGTGAACTCGCACACTAGGCCCCGTTCTGGAGCAATTCTGAGTACAGAGCAGTGATGCGGATGCATGCTCACAGGGAAAATAATAAAGTGTCACCTGTATTCCTTTTAAAAGTTATCACATTTTATTGCCGCGTCTGCATGTATCTGTGTGCCTGTGTGCACAGTCCACCGCATGAAGTGGGGCTCAGCAGACTGCCTTCAGGAACTGTTTCTCTTCCTCCTCTCTGTGGGCCCTGGGAATTGAACTCAGGCAGTTTTATATGCCGAGTCATCTCCCTAGTTGTGATCTGTATTTAAAAATCACCACCAACAACTAAAATTAACATCACTATAATAACACAACTAATATCAATATAATATATTGATGTTCTACAGTTTAAAAGATTGTCCCGGGGAGTGAAGGTTTTATTCTCCGTGTGGATTTCCATGTTCCTCTGACATTTCTAAATGAACAATGACACATTCTCTGGGCTTATCCCGTTGTAAGCTCTGACTCTGGGTATCAAGTGTGTTTTCTAAGCCACACGTCTCCTCCCCAGCACCGTGTAGCAGCTTCTTGTCTTGGTTTGTGTCTCTCTCATCAGGGCTCTGTTGGTAAGGTTGAGGGGATGGTGTGATGAAAAATTCTTTGCCTTTCAGTGGTCCTTGAACACTTACTCAGCACGGGAGCTACGTAATTAATGTGGTTAAGAAAAAAATTAAATAAAACAACTTGGAGTAACTGAGTAACTGTGGGACTCTTTCCCACAAGAAATTGACTAACCCTAGTTGCAATCAGGGTAGATGAATGACTAGCATGTGAGTGATTTACATGGACCTTGAGGAGGCAGAAGTGTGTCCTGTTAAGACTTTCTCCGAACTGCCTTTTTCATTAAAAAAAAAAAAAAAAAGTGATCCCTAAGCATGGGGTGTGGAGAAAAGTGTGACCTTGTTTTTGAAGGGAGACAGGAAACAAATGCTTCTTAAGAATCTTGATTTCTGGTTGGAAAGGTTCAGACTCACAGCATTAAAACCGTTACCAGCTTAGGAGAGAGCACCGTAGCGCCTTCTCAGAGTAAAACCACATCTGAGTAGCTTCAACTTCCATGGGCTCAGTTTCATGCAGTTAAATTCACTTCCTGTAATAGATCGTTGTTTATAATCTGGGACAAAGAAACGGCGTCAGTCTATGTCATAGCAATCTGTTCAAACCAGCCCAATTTGACGAATGCATCAGGCCTTATTTTAAGTTCAACTGTTATGGGCAGCTTCAAATTGTCTAGGAGTGTCATTGATCCATGCAAACATAAGCACCCTATGCTGACACAAGTCTTTCATTGTGAATCCGTGTGCAGTCAACTATCTGCTCAGATGAGCTGGTAGGCTTGGGAGCCTCTGGGATTGAATTTCAAAGGAACACATCTGGCTGGAAATGCAGATGTTGAGCATATAGACTTATTTATGAGACACCTGTCTGCGCCATAGTGCATGAAATGATACTGGAAGATTCTTTTTAGAGACATTTGAATATGCCTAGTTCTGTAACTGTTTCGTTTTGTCTACTTCCCCGGTTATTTCTGTGTCACGTTTATATGCTTGTGTTTGTGTATGGGTGGCTGTGTATGTGTACGAGTGTCTGCACATTACAATGTGCATGCGAAGGTCAGAGGTCAGCTTTCAGCTTTGACTCTTTCCTTACACTGTGTGGGTGCCAGGGATTGGATTCGGGTCATCAGGCTTAGCTGCAAAGGTCTGTGCCTGCAGACCCGTGTAGCAGGCCCATTCTGTTGTATGTCCAGTGGTAGTTTGACCTAATGTGCTTTCAGATGGTATTCAAACACACCGAGTTTACTAAAACTCAAGAGAAGGGCACCAAGCACCCCTCTACTCCCACCCAGTTAAAGCAGCTCATACCTTAAAGGATGAATTCTTTGAATTCTTCTATAGACACACACAAAGTTAACAGTCAAACTATCCTTATGTTATTTTACCTGCCCTATTTTGTCTGTCTATCTATCTATCTATCTATCTATCTATCTATCTATCTATCTATCTATCTATCTATCTATTTTTAGGAAGTTTCTGGAGTTATCATTATGGATGCCTGCTCTTTTTTTTTTTTTTTTTTCTTCCTTACTCTCCATCTTGTACATTTCTGGAGTGATTACTCCCCAATGCCAGCAAAGCAAAACCAGAAGGATTTGGAAAACTTAGTTTATTCTAAACTTAGATTCCATGGGGCTTAGAGCAGGTCTAAATTTGGTTTTTTTAAAAAAAACCTGTTTTCTCCTTCTTACCCTCGACTTGTTTTACAGTCATCTGGACTTGATTTTCAATGAACCTGAAGACCAAAACTCAGCTTGCTGATAACTCACAATTTTAGTGGGGTTCGCGTATGTCCATGGGGAATGCACATGTATGTATCTTAAATAAAAAAACAAACTAGGTTAAAACTAGTGATGCTCAAACCCATTCTCAGTGCCCCCACTGGCCCAGTGCTCACTGGCCCATTCTCAGTGCTCCCACTGCCTGAGTGCTCACGGTGGGATCACACTGGAGGGAGCAGTGGAAAATTGTCAGGAAATGGGTCCAACTGTTCCAGACCTTTTCCTTTTCTGGCATAGTTTTGAAGGCAGCAATCCATGCAGGAAGTTTATGCCTTTCTGTGATTTCTTGTTCACAAAGAAATCTGGCTTTCTTTGTCCAGATTATATGTACATAACAGAAATTGTATTTCCTCACAGGTGCTTTTAGCAAGGACAACAGCTGTTTAATTTTCATGACATGAATGTTTGCATGGGTGAATTGTCTTGCCTATAAAGATATTTGGAGTTTCTCGTGAGTAACATAATTTTGAATTTTCTGATGAATATGCCACAGTATGCACTTTTGTATAAAAATATATCGTTAGTTACTTGTTGGTCCCTGAGATCAATTTACTTTTCTTTCTTTCATTTTTTTTTAAGATTTATTTTCATGTGCATCTGTGCTTCTGTCTGCCAGTGTGTGTGTGTGTGTGTGTGTGTGTGTGTGTGTGTGTGTGTGTGTG
>NW_026585797.1:21405749-21479902 GCF_907164565.1 Psammomys obesus
TGTGTGTGTGTGTGTGTGTGTGTGTGTGTGTGTGTGTGTGTGTGTGTATGTACCATTTCCTCTGGAGCTGGAGTTATAAACAGTTGTAAGCTGCCATGTGGGTGCTAGGAATTGAAGCTGAGTTCTCCAGGAGAGTAGTGAGTGCTCTTAACTGTGGAACCATCTCTCCAGCCCCCACTCTGTTTTTCTTACCTGAGGCATAAAAATACCTTTAAAAAGTATCTTTAGGCCTGTCAAAATGGCTCAGTAACTATAGCTGCCTGCAAGGAGAGGCCTGAATAACTGAAGTTTGACCACCCCCCAGATCCCATAAAGTGGAGGAAAGAGCAGATCTTAGAGAGTGTCCTCTTACCTCCACAAAGCCCTTGTCTTGGCACTCCTGCATTTGTTCACAAACATATACACGCACATGCAAAACTTATGAGTAAACAAATAATCTAAAATTTATTGGGGAACATTAATTGTATGAAACATTTTGTCTCACTTCAAAACTATTTTTTAAACTCATATACAAAATGAGCTATGGTATAAAGTTGTCATATGTGTGTCCAGCGTGCTCTTATCATGTCTCCTGCCCTCCTTCTGCTCCCCAGAAGCTAGCTAGCTGTCTTCTTTCCTAACGGTACTATTTCTACTTTCGTGTATTTTTGGAACTCCCTCCTTTCAATCCTTGGGTCTCTTCTACTCACACCGTAAGCCCAAGCGTCAGTATTTAATAATATCTGTATCAGTTGGCTTCCAAAATCGACCTCAGTGATTCACCCTACCTTTGATATTCACACCTTTATTCTCCCCCAGCTAACGAAGGCTGGACTTTCGCCACCAAGGAACCAAGCAGGACTTCCAATGTTGTGGATGGTCTTCCATCTCTCCCAGCCCTGAGCTGCCAGCTGGTTCAAACTTCCAGAGAGGTTAACACCAAGAGAAGCCACTTGAAGAAGCGTCTGTGGAAGGAAACTGAGGCACTAAATGGAACCACCCTGGTAATGGACAACCAGGTGCCCGATGCCTCAAGCCTAATGTGACTGCAATTTGAACCACTTCTTGAGTCCCCGACCTAATATTTGGCATCAAAACATTATCCCATACCATTACGTTTGGGAGTAATTTGTTCTGTAGACACAGTAGCTAGATTAATCTTTACAAGCTGAATTCTTGCTTTTAAGAGATTTTGTTTGTTTAATTGGTTATCTCGGGTTTAGTTTTCGTTTTATTTCCTTGAGCCAGGGTCTCACATAATCCAGACTTGTACCAACGTTGCTGTGTAGATGGAGCTAGTCTTGAACTCTTGACCCACCCGCCTCAGTCTTCCAAGTGCTGGAATTACAAAAAAGAGTCACTCTATCTGCCTAAATGTTTTGGAAATCAACAGTGTTTTTAGGATTAAGGACAGGCCTTCTCTTCCAGTAAGATTCCATGCAATTTTTCTCCTTAGAAATGTTTCTGTGTTGCATGTTTTTCATTTCTTGCTGGCTCTGTTACTGTTTAACATTGAATGGCTGCAAAACAGCCAAAGTGTTTGGATGGGTTTACTTTTAATATATCTCCAAAGATATACACTTTTTATAACTGCTGTCAGCAGTGCCCTCTGGGTTTGGAGACTAGTAAATGCACCAGTAAAGGGATTAGTGATAAATATATGAGCCAATGTACAAACTTTGGCACCTAACTTATCAGGTTCTGTGTTTATGTTTTCATGTGGTAAGCCTGGATTTTTCCACTCTTGTAAGCCTTTTGAATATGTACAGAACTGATTGCAATGCTTCATGAGCATTTAATCTTCCCCAATTATACCAGTTATTAGAAAAGAGGAGCAGTCTCATCGACAAAAGATTTTTTTTTTTTTTTTTTTTTTAGTTTACCATCTTTCTGATGTGATTTTCTTGTTTAGGATATAACCAGTCTTGGGTTTGTATAAAGAAAACCTAAGCACTACCCATTAACCGTGAGCTCTAACTCCCCCAAGAGACATAAGCCCTGCATTTAAAGAGCTTCATTTTTGTGAGAAAGATTACAATAAGCGAGAATGAAAGGAATTACTCAAGAGCAATCAGATCTGTGCAGACCCATACAATAAGGTGACGTGTGGAGGTTGCTGCATGGGTAATTCAGATGACAGCTAGAACGATGTCTAAAACACAGGAGGAAAATGAAATGTGTATCCCAAGCAGCGAAGAAGCACAAGGCACAAAAGGCCAAGGCAGACTTTTGGCAAAATGAAGGCCAAGGAGAGAAGAGCATCGAGTGGTGGCTCAACATGATGGGGTTAGCAAGAAGACTAGACGAGTCAGACATTCCTACAATAGGTACAAAATGAAGCCTTTTCCCCAGGAGACTCAGAATACAATGAGGCAGTGATCTGATATCTCCATCAACCACCTTCTGGGCATTCTGTATCTAGAAAGCAGTGTGTTGGACGGGGAAAAAGCAGTGTATTAGATGAAAGCAAGAAATGGTTTTACATCTAGTACAGTCGTACAAGGAGGCTCTTGAGAGCAAGCGAAGCCAATACAATCAAAGCATGCTTTAGGGGAGGACCCTGGGGAATTTGATGGATTGCATGCAGAAGACTTCCTGCCAAGCCTCATCTCCTTTGGCACTGACGCCATCATGGCCTGGCCTGCATTTATGTATGTAGTCGTTCACATAGTCACTGCCCTTTCTCTTCATACTTTGTAAAACAATAAAAAAATTGGAACCGACCAAATGTTATTGCTAACAATAAAGTACAGATCTCACAAACATATCACAGCTTAAGGATGGCTATACCATTCGGTATGCTTCAAGTAATCAATTCTAGCCTCAGCTGCTTTCTCATCTAAATCTAAAGTCATTAACAGTGTATGTATTGTTGGTAAGGGAAGAAAAATTAACGATTGGGCATAAACTGTGTAAATGTACTGTTGTAGCTTATTTTTAAAAGAAGTCTACACTTAGCATTTTTAAATATATTTTTTTCCTCTAGATATTTGTTGATGACAGCTAAATCTATTGCTAAACTTCCACACTATCTTGCTATCCTCATGGCCTCATGCTTTGAAATGCTGCCAGTCCATAGACTTCAGGACATACTGAATTCTAAAGGACTATATTGTTTATTGTGAAATGGTTATTTGGGCTTTAAAAATATTTATTTGGTTACACTATATCCTAAGCACTTTCTATGTGTATGAGTTACAAAAGTGAAGAGATTAGGTCAGCTACAGCCTTCTCAGGGCTAATGATCTAGTGAGTGTTCATACATGCAAACAGGCAACCAGTAACAGAGACTACAGCTGACGCTGGCCATGGTCAGACCACTGTAGCAACACTGTTAGGAAGACGAAGAAGGTGGATGAGGGGGGTGGGGTGGGAGAGGGAATTGAAATGCTTTCTTGTAATGCCCAGACTGAGATCCAAGCTTGAGGTTTCTTTGCCATTGATGGGGTCATTGGTAAGAAATGGCCACTTTGATTCCAAGGATACCTGGGCACTCACTTGTCCAGGCACTACACCTTTTTCCCTATACAACACGGCACATGTAGTAAATCTCACAAAGATAAGACAATTGCATTTATTTTTAAGACTGAACTTTAGGGAGAAAAATAATTGTTAGGATCAAAAATGTAAGCAAAGAAGTAAGCCAGTATAAGAAATAAAAGCTTTCAAATGTTATAAAAATAGAAGTGTCTGACTCACTAAATATGGTACATTTGGGTTTACCATGGCTCTTCTTTATGACAGCATTACTTGTGTATCACTGCGACCGAAATATCCCAGGGAACACCTTAAAAGCTGGGAGGATTTCTTTGCCTTGTGGTTTCAGCAGGTTTGTACATGACAGCTTATCTCCAGGCTCTTGAGCAGAACATCATTATGGTAGGAGCCAAGTGGAGGCTGTGCTCTCTCTTTTACCCTATTGCAACCAGGAAGGAGGTAGAGGGAGAGACAGAGACAGAGAGACAGACACACATACACAGAAAAGAGAGAACCAGAAACAAACAAAGAGAGATAGAAAAACACACACAAACACACATACACACACACAAAGAGAGAGAGAGAGAGAGAAAGAGACACAGAGGCAGAGAGAGACAGACAGACATACAAACATACACAGATACAGAGAGAGATAGACATAGAGAGGGAGGTCAGATAACCCAAGGTCCTGTCCCTCAATGACCTACTTCCTTCACTGGATGTCACTTTGTGATGTTTCTACATACCCCATGTGCTGATCAGTTTTTTTGACAACTTGATACAAGCTGGAATCATCTGGGAAGCGGGAACCTCAATGAGAAAATGCCTTCATCATATTGGTCAGTGAAGCATTTTCTTGATTAAAGATTGATGTAAGAAGGGCCCACTAACTGCGGATGTTAACAACTCTAGGCAGATGTTCCTGGGACACTTGTATGAGAAAGAAAATTGACTGAGCTATGGAGAGCAAGCCAGGAAGCGTTCCTCACCAGCTTCTGCTTCAGTTCCTGCCTCCAGGTTCCCTCCTCGAATTCTTGGCTTGGCTTCCATTCATGATGACCTATATCTGGGACATGTAAGCCAAACAAACTTTTCTTCCCATATGCCTTTGGTTGGAGTCTTCATCACAGCAATAGATACCAAGCTAAGTTACTCTCCAAAGTAGCTCCATCAGATGGTGCCCAAACCTACAGCATATGAAAGAGTCGGTGGCAGCATTCATATTCAGACTGAAACAGTGAGGCACTCACTGGATTATATGCTGTGTAGAAGCAAGAAAAAAAACAAAAAACAAAAAAACAAAAAACAAAAAACAAAAAAAAACAAACAGGGAGTCAAGCACCAAGAACAGCAAACACAAGAGCCAGTAACATGCTCATTATTTGAGAGAAATAAATCATTGTGTCTGAAGAAGTACATATGTGTTCACTTGTGGTTTTGGCTTTTGCTTCATGGGAAAGTGTTATAATATGGTGAAATGTACAAAGCTGACCTTTCACAAAGGACTCAGGATTTCTTCTCAGCAATAATGAAGGCCAGTGTCCCCTATGAGCGGATTTGATGTCTTCTCTAAAGACAGGCCTGTAGAAAACACTGCACTTGTCTCTTGTATCTCTCTTCCCACATTCTCTGCAACCCTACCCACCAGTGGCTTTGTTGCTTGAACCTGCCAACCTCTGCTTTTCTACGTATAGTATGATATAACATCCACAGAGTTAGAAATCAGAGGGCTGATTTTCTTTTTTTTTTAATTATTTTTTATATTAATTACAGCTTATTTACTTTGTATCCCAGCTGTAGCCCCCTCCCTCATTGCCTCCCAATCCCACTCTTCCTTCCTCATCCCTTTCTTGCCCCTCTCTAAGTCTACTGATGGGGGAGGTCCTCCTCCCCTTCCATCTGATCCTAGCTTATCAGGTCTCTTCAGGGCTGGCTACAATGTCCTCTTCTGTGGCCTAGCAAGGCTGCTCCTCCCTCAGGGACGGGGGGTAGGTCAAAGAGCCAGCCATTGAGTTCATGTCTGAGACCGTCCCTGTTCCCCTAACTAGGGAACCCACTTGGACACTGGGCTACATCCGAGCAGGGGTTCTAGGTCATATTCATACATGGTCCTTGGTTGGAGAAACAGTCTCATAAAAGACCCCTGTACCCTAATATATTTGGTCCTTATGGAGCTCCTGTCCTCTCCAGGTCATACTAACTCCCCTTTCTTTCATATGATTCCCTGCACTCTGCCCAAGGTTTAGTTATGAGTCGCAGCATCTGTTTTGAAACACTGCTAGGTAGAATCTTTCAGAGGCCCTCTGCGGTAGGCTCCTGTCCTGTTACTTGTTTTATTTCCAATATCTATCCCATTTTTTTTTTCAAGTGAGGATTGATCATCTTACCCTGGGTCCTCTTTCTTATTTATCTTCTTTAGGTGTACAGATTTTAGTATGTTTATCCTATCTTATAGGTCTAGTACCCACTTATGAGTGAGTATATACCCTGGTGTCTTTCTGCTTCTGGGACAGCTCACTCAGGATGATCTTTTCTAGATCCCACCATTTGCCTGCAGAGTTCATGATGTCCTTGTTTTTAATTGCTGAGTAGTATTCCATTCTGTAAAAGTACCACAATTTCTGTATCCATTCCTCAACTGAGGGACATCTGGGTTGATTCCAGGTTCTGGCTATTATGAATAAAGCTGATACAAACATGGTTGAGCAAATGTCTTTGTTGTGTACTTGAGCATCTTTTGGATATATGCCTAGGAATGGTCTAGCTGGATCTTGAGGAAGCGCTATTCCTAATTGTCTGAGAAAGCATCAGTTTGTACAAGTTTACACTCCCACCAGCAATGGAGGAGAAGAGGGCTGATTTTCAAACATCTCAACTGTTAGTCAGGCAGTGAATTTAGTTTTCTCAAGCACTAGAGCATACACCTGGCAGTATTTGTTCTATAAATAACTCTGCAGTTCATGTCACACTCCACTTTACAACCGTCCTTATTCTCAGCCTATTGGCCAGGAGGTGGAGTGATTATAACGAACCTGACACTCCCAGGAACCTTTCTTTTGAAGTTATAAACCATCTTCCCACCCAAAAAGAGAGAATTCACTGATCATCAAGAGCGAATGCAGTGTAAATTGTCATCTCCAGTGTTCTTCCATGCGCCCACGTTACAAATTTAAATTTTAGGTTCAGACTCCCATTCCTGTCTTTAATTGATGTTCATCATGTCTCTTCAGCTGAACAACAAACAGCAACCGCTTAGGAAGACAGTCTAAGCTACCACCTCAACAGAGATGGTGAATGAGATCGTATGTGAACAAGAATCTAGTTCGGGAGTAGGGATGCAGCTATGGGGTAGAGTGTTTGCTTAGCATCCCCAGCTGCTGGGGAAACCAAACCAAAACAACAAGAAAACCTATGGAAGCTCATTTTTGATCCCCTAGAATAAGGCCAAGGAGGAAAATGCTACACTAAGTTCTTTGTTAAGGTTGAAAAACATTTGGCAACATGACAGACCAGAAGTTTCTGCTTTTTTAATATATGTGTTTTCTCCTCGTTTATCATTTAATCCTTTGTCAATGCTTATAAAGTAACCTGAAGCCTAGTTTAAACTGCTAGCATACCAGTTAGTATAAACCTGGCTCCATCTTACTTGTTACCAGAAGTAACTCGAGTCCTTTCTGTGGTTCAGTATTTGACCTAAGGTGCCATCTTGGTGACAATGCTAACTGAGACAGAACAAATAAAAATTTAATAATGCATACAAATAAGCAGCACTGTGGGCCTTTCTTTTAAAATGGTGTTTTAGTTATTATTGTTGTTTATATTACTTTCATTTTGGTTGATGGAGGAAATCGGTCAGGAAGTAAATTAGCCTTGTCCCCAGGCCCATTCCTGGGCACGGAGCATTGGGGGACAGTGTACTCTTTAAATTCCTTTAGCTTGAGTCCTTTGGAACCCTGGTGCTTATCTGTAAAGCTTGGTAGTTGCTCCACAAGCAGGATTCTATACCTTCATTAAATTTTAATTACATAACTTCTAATCCCACTGTTTACATGGTGCTGAAGCTTCTAAAAGTGAAATTATTTGATACAGTTGTGCCTACCAAAGTCCTTCAGCTGAGGTCTCCAATGTTTTTAGTTCAGTTAAATCCTAAATGCATCTTGCAAGAGAGTGTCCTTTTCTGCCTGACTTCCAAACTCATGCAAATTTCAGGAAAATTTAATCCGTATGTTTCTGATTCATTCATTCTTAACTCATCATATTGTTTTCGAAAACAATTTCATATCCAAGAAACTCAAGGGACATTAAAAAAATACATATAATCTGGCTTGGGCCACGTTTTTCTTTGATTGGAGCATACGCAATGTCTATTGTTAAGTATTAAAGATTACTTCACGGCTTCCCACCCACAGCCATTTTAACTTCAAAATATACTGGGAAGAGGTAACTCCCAACAGCAAGAGAATGTATAATGACTGTGCGTTTCTGCCAGCAGCTGCCTTGCCAAGGCCAGGCTGACTCAATCAGCGTGAGCCCATGGAAGAAAGCCATCTTCGCCTCCTAATCGCCTTCAGTGTGCTAGAATCTCTATAAACTTCCTTCACTGACTCACCATTTAAAGAAGAAAAAAAAGTCGCCTGCAAGGAAGGATACAAACCTGCCATTTGGTAAAAAGTGCAAGCTAAGGCATGTCTGAAACCTTCTTGGAACAAAGAAGTATCACATTTGGCAATTATTTTGCTTGAAAATGGGAACTCTTTTCTCTCAAGCTTGTATAATATTGCTTAGTTTTGTTTGTTTTTTAAACATCATTTTGGGGACATCAACTCTCATTACAGAGGACTTTAGGTCTCATTAAAAAAAAATACTCCAGATACCAAAGATTTTAACACATAAACAACAAATAAATGTTTATGCGTTGGCTCCTGGTTGAAGCAATCTGGTTGGCATTTTCTCAAGAGAATTATTTAAATTTTAAATGGAACAACATCTCATTTTGATTTCGACAAGTATGCTAGGGCACAGAAATAATTTATATGTACATGAAACTCTTCATTTAAGCACCTGGGTACTTGACGATAATTAAAATACAAAGTACTCTTATTAACTCCCTTTTAAGTTTCTACCCTTTTGCTTCTTCACAGAGAATGAGAGGTGATCGCTAGAATGGATTGTCTCCCCCGCCCTATTATTGAATTCTGGGTCACAGTCTCCCCTTACATCTCTTTTCCCTGCATCCTTCAGAATTGATGCTCTAATCTTCCCTCACACACCCACTTACTTCCAGAGTGTTTTTGTTTCCTAAACTTTCAGTCGCATTTACTGCAACTGCCAGAGACATCAGGCTTATTTACTTGAATGTTCACAGTAAAATTGAGGAAATGGATGACAGAATGTATCCAAAAGATGGACATTGTTGTAAATCAGAAGGTTCTACAACAGTTCCAATAACAGGCACAGATAATTCCCATTCTTACGTCATTGGCCATCAGTTTCATCCTCACCATCGTCATCCATCATTGGCTGCCCTAGAGGATGGAAGTCATTAATGGTTCTCAAAATGTACCCAGATATGCAGACCCTGGACTCACTCTGGGCTTACTGAAAGAGACTGTGGGGTGAAGACCTTTGATCTGTTTTGTAACAAGGCCTCTGGGTGAGTCTTACATCCTGAAGCATGTGTGGTGTATGTGTGTGAATGTGTTCATGTCTGTGCATATGTGCTTGGGGAGGCCAGAGGTGGACATCAGGCCTCTTCTTTAATGGCTCACCATCTTGTTTTTTGAGAAAGGATCTCTCACTGGACCTGACTCTTCTTGGTCTAACTCACTTGTGAGAGAGCCCTAGGGATCTTCCTGTCTCTGCTGTCCAGACCTGGATTTACAGGAGTGTGTGCTGTGCCTGGCTTTTTACAAGGGTGACGGGATGTGAACTCAGGTCTTCATGTTTGCATGACAAGTGCTTTTACTGGCAAGGCAATCTCTCCCTTGCCCTACAGTTCAACGTGTTCATCTCAACAGTTGCCACAGTGTCCCATTTTTACAATCTCAGCCCACTTTTGTTGCTGTTGTTATTGTTGGAGGTGCGGTCTCATCTGGGCTGGGCTGGTCTCAAATTCTGTAGCTAAGGATGACTTCAAACTTCTGATCCCTTTATTTTCACCTCCCAGGTGTTGGAATTGCAGCCCCAAGCTACCATTCTTGTTACAAAATCTTGAAGTCATTTTCCCCTGTTTTTTTTTATTCTGTCCACCATGATGACATCTGCCCATCCTGTTACAGGAATGTTCTTAAAAGCCCAGTTTGCAAACCAAAATTTCTACAGATGTCCTTTTGCTATTGCTGTTGCTATTAAACTATTTTCTTCATCTGCATGCAGACTTTTCTTTTCCCCAGTTATCCTGGAACAGTGGTCTTGTATTTTGAACTGATTGCAACATTCCTGTGTGAGCAAAGGGCCTTTATCAAGGAACATCTCACCTGTTCATTAGTCTCCCTCGTTCTCAATGAGCAGTTCACACACCCTCCTTACTTTCTTCTTTCTCTCAATGCCTTCCTTTTCCTTCCCATCACTCTATAGCCTCTTCCTACTGGAAAATTTATTCATAAACCTCACATTAGGATCCTAACTTATCAACATTCATTTTTACTCTATGATCACCATATTAAATTTTGTCTAACCTTTCTTCTTTACCGACATCATTTCAGGTATGTACAGCATAAGTACTTTTCTTTAGCCTCTTAATTTTTGTCTTACTTAAATTTACTATTGCCATGATAAGACACCATGAGCAAAAGCAATTTGGACAGAAATGATTTCATTTCACCTTATAGCTTGAAAGTCCATCACTAAGGGAAGCCAGAGAAGCAACTCAGGGTAGGAACCTAGAGGTAGGAAATGGAGCAAGGCAGAGAGCATCACTCCTCATGGCCTCTGCACTGGTTTCTTAGCCTATAAAGCATAGACCGAGACCCAGCACATGTTCAGCTGACATATAAGTAGGTTAAATGAGATAACAAGTGATCAGCTTACAAATGATTCTCAGTAGTGGCTTACATTTATCTCATAAGATCTAGATGTTCATAATCCATCATCTATGCCATCAGTTTCTACGTCACTACCATGTACCCTTATTGTGATTGTGTTTCAGGATTCAGTTTATTAATCAAGAAACCTAAAATGATGACATCAATGTGTGTTCATGTATATGTGTCTGTAGACATGTATCTTGTCTTTATCATAGGAAAGTCCTTTAAAGCTATGAACAGCAAAAACAAAATACAAAAACTCAAACAAAGAAAAAAACCCAACACTGTTACTTCTCTGGCTTCTTGAAATAAAAGAGAATCTACTTATATTATGTAATATGTGTGTGTATACACACACACACACATATATACATATATATATATATATATATATATATACACACACACACACACACACACACATACATATATATATATATATGTATATATATATATGATTTGGCAATGTCCTGTATTTTTGTTTTAATTTAATTTTTTTTTAATTTTTAAAACAAAAAATGGATGTTGTAGAAGGCCATAAAAATGGGACCCAGGTTAGTCAGAATCAATAAAAGTACCATTTTACAGTAAGACTTCCAAGACAAAGCCTGATAGAACAGACAGAGAATATTAAGGGAAATCTGTTTGTTCAGTCCTGGCAAAAGAACACGGGGATTTTACAATACTGTTTCTTTTGAGTAATTTTACTTTGTTAAAGCAATGTCTTTATCCTCACCACATCATTTAAGATTGCATTTGGAATATAAAAGGAAAAACTTTTGGCAAATTTAATTTAGCCCAATTTACTTGAGCAAACAAAAGATTTAGGAACTGGGCAGCCCTCAGAAGCAGAAGAGATTTGGAGGCTCCACCCAGCACTGTGAGCAGGCAATATTCACAGATGGAAAGAGGCACTACAGAACCAAATCAGCTTGATTGGCTGCATGGGCTCTGCCTTATTTTGGAATGGTGTGATGAGACATCTGCCTTATATGGACATGGTCTGATCAGTTGGTAACCTGTGATTGGCTGAAGTTCAGCTCCAGTGACTAGCTAAGACTCAGCTATTTGTTTCAGGAATATGCTGTTACTTATACCGGAGCTTGCTCACACACTAAGTTAGATGGCAGTTTGCTAAGAACAGAAGCAGCTTTAGGGCAAATTGAAGTTAACAGTTAGATCTTCAAACATCTGCAGATTCTTATGACTAAATCCATACGGGTCCACAATTCCATATTGGTGATTTAAAATCTGAAAGTTGTGGAAACTATTTTTATAGCCCTTAAGTGCCAGAATATTACCTGATCTAAACTAATTTGGTGGGAAAACTAAATTAAGATAAATATTTATAGCCTTTATTTATCCCAATTGTGGCAACAGTCATATAGTTTCAAGTTTGTAAATTTTTTTATTACAGAGTGAAATTTTAGACCCTTATCTATAATAACATTCAAAATATTCTGAAATTGGAATCATACATGGCCCTAGTGACTTACTGTTAGTAACTGTGGGTCTGAACTCAATTTTCCTTCAGTTATGTACTATTTCCCTGAATATATTTCTTTGATATCCGAAGTTCATGATTGTTACTAGCACAAAGCAAACAAAAAAACCAACTAAATAAGCCATGGTGAAACCACAAGAGACACAATTCAGAATTTAAGAATATGAAGTTTTGCAAATATTGTCTCTTACATAATTAATATGTAATAATCCCATAATGAACACATATGAAATATACATGCATGTAATACATATAATATACATGCATATTTTTCCATCAATTTAATAGAAAACAGACAAAAAAATTGGAGTTTGTGTGTAACATGTATAAACTTATAATCGGTCATAGACATAGTGTGTTCGATAAACTTGTTTTCATTGATGCAACCAAATACCAGACAGAAAAGTTAAGAGAAAAATTCTATTTTGGCTTATGGTTTGAGGTGACACAGTCTGTAATGGTAAGGAAGCTATCTCATGGAGCAAGAACTCCATGGTCATAGGAGTATGAGGTAGCTGCTATTACATTGCAGAAAACAGGAAGCAGAGAGACTCAAGCCAGAATTGGGTCATAAAAACCCAACCCGTGCCTGTCATTTAGATACCATGTCCTACAAATTTCATCTCCCCCTTCCCTGCGATGGTTTGAATAGGAATGAAGCCCATAGGTTTATGTGTTTAAATGCTAGGGAATGGTGTTATTAGGGGGTGTGGCCTTGGTGGAGGAAGTGTATCACTGTGGAGGTGGGCTTTAATTTCTTATGTGCTCAAGCTACATAGTCTTCTGCTGCTGCCTTAAGATCAAGATATAAAACCCCCAGCTCCTTCTCTAGTACCATGCCTGCCTGCGCTCTCTCACGCTTCCCACCCTGATGATAATGGACTAAACCTCTGGAACTGTAAGCCAGCTCCAATTGAATGCTTTTCTTTATAAGAGTTTCTGTGGTCATAGTGTCTCTTCAGAGCAATAAAACTCAAACTAAGACACTCCTTGAGTGTCTGCCCTCTGAGATTCAAATAATTGGACACACCAGCCTTGGGAGGACAGTTCATATTCAAACCATAACAAGCAGCTCAAAAAAAGTTTCTTATTATTGTAGATGTTAGCGTACATGCAAACACATTAGCTGCAACCAGTACAGCCCAAGTCAGTCACCTAACTTTTCCAATGATATTACACAAAATTAGTACTTTCAAATACCTTCTTCAGCAAAATTAAATTGAAGAGGTTCCTGATGCATAATGCCAACTTCCTGAAAGGATGGTGTGTGGTGGCTATTGTTAACTGGCTAATTCAGATGAAATACGAGCGTACACAAAGTGTTCTGTAAGTATCGGGAAGAAACAACGCAAGGCCGAGTCCTTTGGTTTGCTCAGGACTTGGCTTCCGAGAGCATTACCTGATTTCTTACGAACAGAGCAATGGGTTTGAACTGTCAAACAGCGTTTACTGCAGGCTGTTCACATGTCAAAGTCTGAAGCAGAGCCTTCGAGTTGTCACTGGCAGGTAGAAGAGTGGTTCTTTGTAAGAAATCACAGGATTAGTTTAGTATAAGACAGGTGCAAATTGAAGGAATCGTCGGGGTGTATTAATAAAAAGCATATATTTAATAATATATATGCCCACAAACAGTGTGAAGCCTTCGAAGCGTCATCAGACTCATGCCTCTATGTAGCAGAGTACTCAATGCAAGACATGCTGTTTATGGAGGTGAAGGGAGAACAGTAGTGAAAAAAGGATTACCAGGCAAAGGTGATTTCCCAGCTAAACTGGTACCACTCAAAGGGCAACGTGATGAGCAGTAGTAAATGAAGGACTGCCTCTGGACCCTTGGGGCTCCCTAAGCCTCAGGACTTCATCCTGCCAGTCAATGAAATGCTCCTCTGTTTACATTGTAGCAAATAATAGCCATTGTCTTAAAGCTTCCTCACACAAAGTCAGAAATTTTCTATTACTTGACAATGACATAAAAAAAGAAAGTACTAGGGATTTTTTTTCCCATAGAAGTTCCATGGCCCTTAAAAATGAACCAGAGAGGACCAGCAATGCTTCATCTGGAATGACAACAGCATCCTTTGAGGACAATCTCAAGAACTTCTAACTGAAATCTTGTTCCTAAGGTACACCTTGAGGCAGTAACTATCTAGACAGGAAAAAAAAAAATCCAGGACCCAGCCTATTTGCAGCTGTCTATAAACCATTAACACATTTTCCAGGTTAGACCAAACTACAGATGGGCCGAGGAGTCAGCCATGTAATACGGATGTTCATTTTGGCACTCAGCAGCTTAGGCAAAGAGCACAGATGGTTGCTGTCTCATTTGTTGTAATCCAATCACCCTGCTTGCCTGTGTCTCCTACTTAGTCTCCAGGAGTCCTTGAAACACTCCAGGGACAATTCTTTCTTCTTCCAGAAGTCATCTCTACAAGAAGCGTGGCCACCATCACTCCCTTGGCATGGGATGGGCTTATGGCTCTCCAAGTCAGGCTCGCTCCGAGTAAGGTAACGAGATGATGTCTTACCATTGCCTTTTGCACTGCCCAGGGCTGGTGAAAATGGCTGTGTCCTCGAAATGGCCTGTTTGTCAGGAGGCGCCTTGTTTCTCTTTTAGCTGGATAGCATACAGAAAACCTTCTCTGCTGCGTGCATTGCACGGTAACGATGGCGAGGCAGAGGCCGGTGCCTGAGGAAGGATCCTGAAATGTTTAGCTACTAGCTGTTTCCAAGGCACCACTGCACTTGAAAGCTGGCTTTTAGCAGTGCCACCTGCACTTCTGTTATCGTCTTCTGAAATCTTGACAATTTATCCTCTATCTTTTTCTCTCGCACCGGTGGCTTTTATTTCTGTTCCTGCTAAAGGATCTGCAAGATTTTAAAGGCAGAACATTGATGTACTTTAAGCTGTCAGGGTGAGGGTTTCTCAAGGCTAGTAATAGTTATATTTTATTTTAGTGTGAAAAAAAAATCTTCCTTTAAAAAATCAAAAAGCCTAAAAACAAGAAAATATGCAAACCCTCAAAGCAGCTGTGTAAATGAACACAGACTTTAGGAATAAAAAGAGTCAGGCTTAAAGGAATGACAATGGGGAGAAATCAGAATTTTATTTAAAAACAAATTATGATTTTTAAGTTAGTTCTACATTCACTTTAGTAAAACGTCAACATTGTGTGTATTTCCTCAAGCTTTTTTCTGCTCACTGCTATCAGCACCACATATATCATAAGTAAAAATTATGTGGAGTATGGCATTGGCTAAGAAAAAAATTCCTAGGTCAGTAAAAATATTATTTCAGGAAGAATATTTCTAGTAGGCTTGTTTTAAATAGTTTTAAACAAGCTGCTTCTAATTTATATATAGCTTTGAGATGAAACTAGCAATAATAACTTTGCTGGTAAGGTTTTAAAAAAAAAGGAAAGATAATATTCTTTCCGTTAAGTAGCTTAACACAAAGAATAGAGAACCTATATTTAGTGTAGGCTTACACACAAACACACACAGAAAGAGAGAGAGGAGGGACTTATCCACATAATTTAGAATCTCAGAATTTTGCACATAGACGAAGAACCTTAGAATATTTGACTAATGTGAAGATGTTCAAAATAAGTGAGTTGACTGCTGGATTCTCACAATGGATCACCATAGCTTATGAGTTAAGTCTTTGCTCATTGTCAATATTATCAACACAAACCTGTCAATGTCCTTGTAAATTAATAGTAATGAAAAGTGACCTTCATCCAAAGATAACTCTAAGGCTCAACAAAATTCTATTAAGTGCCCATGATGTGCCAGGCATTGGGTTAATTGAATCCCCCCATCTCTACAATTTAAATGATAGAAAAAGCTGACTCTTGGGAAAGTCCTAGCCAAAGGCCATTTAATTAATTTGCCGTCTGGGGAGAGAGCACAAAATCCGGGAAGAAAGCCCAGGTATGAGAACTGCCATATTGTTGTTGTTGACAATACAGCATTTTGTTGCCCAGAGTGCAAGGTACTCTGCATTTTCCATACCTGCATTAAACTGATGCAGTCTCTCTGTAAAATCCACGCTGTGTGTGGAGAACTCCGAGGAGCACCATGGTTTTTATTCCTTTGGCATTGCCACCAGAGAGAAACATTTCATCAACGTGGGTGCTTTTGGATGGAGACGCTTTCGGTAGGTTACGTTTAGTTCTGTGCTATGATCCAGCAGGTGAGAGAGTTGTAATCTTACTATTTCCTGTAAAAGCTGTCACGTGAACTCCACAGCAAGCCCATGGATAGTTGTGGGGGAGAAAGGATCATCTTTTAAGAACAAGTAGTACTTAATGCTCCAAAGCTTACACAGGGTGTAGGTACAAACTTCATGAAAACTGACCATAGTAGGACACAGAATGTTACTGCCTGCTGTTGTCTGAGAAAGAAAATGTATCCTGACCTTAGAATCCTCCTCCCTTCCTCTTTCTTTAATTTTGTTTTATGTGTATGGTTGTTTTGCCTGCATGTATGTCTGTGTATTACATTCTTGTCTTGTTCTCATGAATGCCCGAAAAGGATGTCAGATCTTCTGGAAGTGGAGTTACAGATGCTCATGAGCTAACATGTAGGTGCTAAGAACTGAACCCAGGTCCTCTGGAAATGCTGCCAGTGCTCTTACCTGCTGGTCTGTCCTTCCAGCCGAGAATCCACACCCTTCATTAATGGTTTATGACTCTCATCAGACTGGGCTTTCACTTTTTTTCCTTCTCCATCATTATTCAAAATATTTTTACTGAGAATTTACCAAAGCCTAAGAATTACTTTGGATGCTAGAGAAATAACTAGAAGTGTGTGGAGACCGAGAAATGAATGCCTCCCACATCAGAAAACTGACACAACTGTGAGTAGATCTGAATGTTATCAGCTCTATGAGGCACACACAGAACACAGAGGGGCAAAGGGACGCACATGGCAGCGTCTGACTCCATCTGGAACGGCGGAGAGGTGAGAGAGCAGCACATGGAGGGGATGAAATCTTGACCATACACACACGTCTCCAACATAGTGCTCCCAACCTGTGGGTCATGACCCCTTTGGGGGTCTGACTACCCTTTGACAGGGGTCACCTAAGGTCACAGATATTTGCATCACAGTTCATAATAATAGCAAAATGACAGTTATGAATTAACAGTGGAAATAATTTTCTGTCCTGGGGTCACCACAACATGAAAAACTATATTAAAGGGTGGCGGGTAGCATTACGAAGGCTGAGACCTAACTGTAATGTGAGGAAAGGTTTCGTCAGCAACAGGAGCATCTACCTTGCAAAATCACAAAAGCGGTTCTGGTTTTTACAGAAGTGGGGAAAGTAATCGTAAAGGGACTACACCAGGATTTCCTGGGGAAATTCTCCCAAACCTTTGAAGAACACATGGTCCTCATGTTACTGAAACTGTTCCTGAGTCTAGAAAAGGAAGAAAAATTGTAAGATCATTTGATGAAACAAGCTTTCAAAAGGAGCACATGGTCTCTGTAAATAAAAAGTGACCTCGACTAGGGAAATTGTGTTGTTTCTGGATAGCTTGGGCAAGCATTTTAGAGCTATTATTGATTTCCACCCTAATAATAAAGTTACAGTAAAATAACCACAATAAAAATATTTAGATGGTTTTATGAAGTCAGCCAAGTAGATTGTGAAGTTTCTATGCAAAAATAAAAACTACCCCAAAGTGTCTGAAAACAAGGAGATGAGAAGAAAGTGGAATCAGTAGATTTTTTAAATTTTGTTTATTATTTTATTAATTACAGTTTATTCACTTTGTATCCCCACTATAGTCTCCTCCCTCATCCTCTCCCAATCCCACCCTCCCTCCCTCATCTTCTCCCATACCCCTCCCCAAGTCCACTGATAGGGGAGGTCCTCCTCCCCTTCCCTCTGACCCCAGTCTATCAGGTCTCATCAGGACTGCATTGTCTTTCTCTGTGGCCTGGGAAGGCTGTATCCCCCTCAGGGGGAGGTGATCAAAGAACTGGCCACTGAGTTCTTGTCAGAGACAGTCCCTGTTCCCATTACTAGGGAACCCACTTGGACACTAAGCTGCCATGAGCTACATCTGTGCAAGGGTTTAGGTTATCTCCATGTATGGTCCTTGGTTGGAGTATCAGTCTCAGAAAAGACCCCTGTGTCCAGATTTTTCGGTTCTGTTGCTCTCCTTGTAGAGCTCCTGTCCTCTCCAGGTCTTTTTTATCTCCCCCTTCTTTCATAAGATTCCCTGCACTCTGCCCAAAGTTTGGCTATGAGTCTCAGCATCTACTTTGATAATGCAGGGTAGAGTCTTTCAGAGGCCCTCTGTGGTAAGCTCCTGTCCTGTTCCCTGTTTTCTCTCTCTTCCAATATCCATCCCCTTTGCCTTTCTGAATGAAGATTGAGCATCTCACCCAGGGTCCTCCTTCCTGATTAGCTTCTTTAGGTGTACAGATTTTAGTATGATTAGCCTATATTATATGTCTAATACCCACTTAAGTGAGTATATACCATTTAAGTCTTTCTGCTTCTTGGATACCTCACTCAGGATGATCTTTTCTAGTTCCCACCATTTGCCTGCAAATTTCATGATTTCCTTGTTTTTAGCAGCTAAGTAATATTCCATTGTGTAAATTTACCACAATTTCTGTATCCATTCCTCAGTTGAGGGACATCTGGGGTGTTTCCAGATTCTGGCTATAACAAATAAAGCTGCTATGAACATGGTTGAGCAAACGTCCTTGTTGTATACTTGAGCATGTTTTGGATATATGCCTAGGAATGGTATAGCTGGATCCTGAGGAAGCACTATTCCTAGTTTTGTGAGAAAGCACCAGATCGATTTCCAAAGTGGTTGTACAAGTTTACATTCCCACCAGTAATGGAGAAGGGTTCCCCTTTCTCCAAATCCTCTACAGCTTGTGTTGTCACTTGAGTTTTTTATCTTAACTGTTTATGAGTATACAGTGAAATCTCAGGGTTGTTTTGATTTGCATTTCACTGATAGCTAAGGATGTTGAGCATTTTTTAAAGTGTTTCTCTGCTGTTAAATATTTCTCTTTTGAGAATTCTGTTTATCTCTGTACTCCATTTTTTAATTGGATTACTTAATTTGTTGCTGTTTAACTTCTTGAGTTCTTTATATATTCTGGATATTAGCCCTCTGTCAGATTTAGGGTTGGTGAAGATCCTTTCCCAGTCTGTAGGCTGTCATTTTGTTCTGAGGACAGTGTCCTTTACTTTACAGAAGCTTTTCAGTTTCATGAGGTCCCATTTATTGATTGTTGCTCTTAGAGCCTGTACTATTGGTATCTGTTCAGGAAGTTGTCTCCTGTGTCTTCTTTTAACAGGTTTAGTGTATATAGTTTTATATTAAGTTCTTTAATCCACTTGTACTTTAGTTTTGTGCAGGCTTATAAATATGGATCTATTTGCATTTTTCTACATGTAGACATCCAGTTAGACCAGCACCATTTTTTGAAGATGCTGTCTTTTTTCCATTGTATGATTTTGGCATCTTTGTCAAAAATCAGGTGTTCATAAGTGTGTGGGTTTATTTCTGGGTCTTCTATTCGATTCCATTGATCCACCAGTTGTCTTCTATGGCAGTACCATGCAGTTTTTATTACTGTTGCTCTATAATAGAGCTTAAGATCAGGGATGGAGGTACCTCTAGAAGATCTTTTATTGTAGAGGATTGTTTTAGCGATTCTGGGTTTCTTGTTCCATATGAAAGAATTTTTCTTTCCAGGTCTGTAAAGAATTGTGTTGGTAATTTGATGGGAATGGCATTGAATCTGTAGATTGCTTTTGGTAAGATGGCCAGTTTTACTATATTAATCCTGCCAAGCCATGAGCATGGAAGATCTTTCCATCTTTTGATATCTTCTTCTATTTATTTCCTCAGAGACTGGAAATTTTTTTCATTCAAGTCTTTGACTTGCTTCGTTAGAGTTACACCAAGATACTTTATATCCTTTGTGACTATTGTGAAGGGTGTTGCTTCCCTAATTTCTCTCTCAGCCCTTTTGTCTTTTGTATACAGGAGGGCTACTCGTTTTTTTTTTTGAGTTAATTTTGTATCCAGCCACTTTGCTGAAGGTGTTTATCAGCTGTAGGAGTTCCCTGGTAGAGTTTTTGAGGTCACTCATGTATACTATCATATCATCTGCAAATAGTGATAATTTGACTTCTTCCTTTCCAATTTGTATTTCCTTGATCTCCTTCAACTGTCTTATTGCTCTAGCAAGGACTTCCAGAACTACGTTGAAGAGATATGGAGAGAATCGGCAGCCTTGCCTTGTACCTGATTTCAGTGGGATTGCTTTAAGTTTCTCTCCATTTAGTCTGATATTGGCTATAGGCTTGTTGTATATTGACTTTACTATGTTTAGGTAAGTGCCTTGTATCCCTGATCTCTCCAGGACTTTAAACATAAACAAATGTTGGATTTTATCAAATGCTTTTTCAACATCTAAGGAGATTATCATGTGTTTTTTTTCTTTCAGTTTATTTATATGATGGATTACATTGATAGATTTCTGTATATTGAACCACCCCTACATATGTAGGATGAAGCCTACTTGGTCATAGTGGATAATATCTTTGATGTATTCTTGGATTTAGTTTGCTAGTATTTTGTTGAGTATTTTTGCATCAATGTTCATAAGGGACATTGGCCTGAAATTCTCTTTCTTTTTTGGGTCTTTGTGAAGCTTAGGCATCAAGGTGACTGTGACTTCATAGAATGAGTTTGGTAATGTTCCTTCTGTTTCTAATTCGTGGAATAGTTTGAAGAGTGTTGGTGTTAGTTCTTCTTTGAAGGTCTGGTAGAATTCTACACTGAAACCATCTGGCCCTGGACTTTTTTTTGGACGGGAGACTTTTGATGACAGCTTCTATTTCCTTAGGGCATGTAGGACTATTTAACTTATTTACCTGGTCTTGATTCAGCTTTGGTAAATGGAATTGATCAAGAAAATTGTCCATTTCACTTAGATTTTCAAATTTTGTGATGAATAGGCTTTTGAAGTAAGACCTAATGATTGTTTGGATTTCCTCAGTGTCTGTTGTATGTCCCCCTTTTCATTTCTGATTTTGTTACTTTGGATAGTGTCTCTCTGCCTTTTAGTTTGTTTAACTAAAGTTTGTTTGTCTATCTTGATTTTCTCAAAGAACCAGCTCTTGGTTTCATTGATTCTTTGAATTGTTTTATTTGTTTCTAATCTGTTGATTTCAGCCCTAAGTTTGATTATTCCCAGCTGTCTACTCCTCTTGGGTGTGTCTGTTTCTTTTTTTTCCTATGGCTTTTAGGTGTGCCATTAAGGTGCTTGTATGAGATGTCTCACTTCTTTCTGAAGGCACTTAGTGTTATGAACTTTCCTCAGCACTGCTTTCATCATGTCCTGTAAGTTTGAGTATGTTGTGTCTTCATTTTTATTGAATTCTAGGAAAACTTTAATTTCTTTCTTTATTTCTTTCCTGACCCAACTGTCATTGAGTAGCAAGTTGTTCAGATTCCATGTGTGCATAGGCTTTTTGCTATTTCTTTTGTTCTTGAGGTCCAGAGTTAGTCCATGGTGGTCAGATAGTATACAAGGGATTTTTTTTTAATCTTCTTGTATCTGTTGAAGCTTGCTTTGTGACCAACTATATGGTCTATTTTGGAGAAGGCTCCATGAGGTGCTGAAAAGAAGGTAAATTTTTTGTGTTTGGGTGAAAGGTTCTGTAGAGGTCTGTTAGGTCCATTTGATTCATGATATCTGTTAAAGTCATTGTTTCTTTGTTTAATTTCTGTTTTGTTGAGAGTAGGGTGTTGAAGTCTCCCACTATTAATGTGTAGGGATCTATGTGTGGCTTAAGTTTTATTAATGTTTCTTTTACAGATGTGGGTGCTCTTATATTTGGGGCATAGATGTTGAGAATTGTGATGTGTTCTTGGTAGAATTTTTCTTTGATGAATATGGAGTGACCTTCCCCCATCTCTTATGATTAATTTTGGTTGAAAGTCTGTTTTATTATATATTAGAATGGCTACTTATGCTTGCTTCTTGGGTCCATTTGCTTGGAAAACTATCTTCCAGCCCTTTACTCTCAGGTAGTGTCTATCTTTGTGACTTAGATGTGTTTCTTGTATGCAACATATTGTTACTTCTTATTTACCCAACCATTCTGTTAAATTGTGTCTTTTTATTGGAGAGTTGAGTCCATTGATGTTGAGAGAGATTAATGACCAGTGGCTGTTAGATCCTTTGATGTTGATGTTGGTTGTAGTAGTGTGTTTGTGTGCTTGGCTACTTTCAGTTTTGTTGTAGTGAGGTTATTTATTTCCTGTGTTTTCCTGACAGTAGTTAGTTTTCTTTTTGTATTTTGTCTTTTAGTACCTTTTGTAATGTTGGTTTGTGTGTAGGTATTGTTTAAATTTGTTTTTGTCATCAAATATCTTGTTTTCTGCATCTTCGATGACTGAGAGTTTTGCTGGGTATAGTAGCTTGAGCTGAAATCTGTGTTCTCTTAGGGTCTGCATGATATCTGTCCAGGTTCTTGTGGCTTTCGTAGTCTCTGTTGAGAAGTCAGGTGTGATTCTGATGGGTTTGCCATTATATGTTACTCGGCCTTTTTCCCTTGCAGCTTTTAGTATTTTTTCTTTGTTCTGCATACTTACTGTTTTGATTATTATGTGGTGGGAGGATTTTCTTTTCTGGTCTTATTTATTAGGTGTTCTGTAGGCCTCTTGTATGCTTATAGGTTTATAGGCCTCTCCTTTAAATTGGGGAAATTTTCTTCAATGATTTTGTTGAAAATATTTTCTGGGCCTTGGAAGAGGGAATCTTCTTTTTCCTGTATTCCAATTATTCTTAGGTTTCGTCTTTTCATGTTGTCCTTAATTTCTTGGATGATCTGTGTCAGGAAATTTTTAGATTTAACATTTTCTTTGCTGGATCCGTCTATTTCTTCATTGCGTCTTCCACACCTGAGATTCTTTTTTCTATCTCTTGTAGTCTGTTGTTTATGCTTACCTCTGTAGTTCCTGCTTTCTTCCCTAAATTCTTCCTCTCCATGATTTCCTCTGTTTGTGTTTTCTTTAATTTTCCAATTCTATCTTCAGATCTTGGATTGTTTTGTTGATTTCCTTCACCTGTCTGACTGTATTTTCCTGTTTTTCCACAATTTCTTCACATGTTTGTTTGAATATTTCTCTGTTTCTTTTCTTTCTTTCAGTGACTTAATCATTTCCTCTCTGAAGGCCACAGACTGTTTGGCTGCATCTTCCTGTATTTTTTTTTACAGATGGCCATACTCTATTTGACTTTATCTTCCTCTATTTCTTTGCACATTTTATTTGTTTCTTCCATTATCCTTTTTATAAGCATAGATGTAAGGTCATCTTCTTGAATTTCCTGTATGTTAGGGTATCCAGGACTACTTGTCCCTGGATAACTGGGTTCTGGAGATGCCATATTACTTTGCCTTTTGTTGGTTCTGCTTTTAGGGGCCTCTACCCATCTGGCTGTCTCAGGTGTTGGCTGTTAGTTTCTGGTGCCTGCTGGAATCCTGGGTTAGGGAAAATCCCCTCAACAGGAAGATGGTTGTTTCTGAAGGAGGCCTCCTCCACTTTTGGCGTATGGTCAACCAAACGGTAGTGCTTCTCAGGAATTGCCACAGCTCACCTCAGGCGTGTGGACCTGTGAGGTAACTGGGGTCTTTGGTAGTTAGGGGGATGTCCTCTCACTAGGAGAAGACCTGGAGATAGCTGCCCTGCAGCTGGGTTTCTTGCTCTGAATTTATTGAGCTGCTGCTGCTGCTCTTACACTGTGTTTGCTGGGTACTACCCTCTTGAAAAACCATGGAGCCCCACTGTTGGGTCAGTTTAGCTAGGGATAACTGGTTGCACCTTGGAGCAGTATCTAGGGGATAATCTCATGGATCTCAGGCTTCTGTAGGTCTGAGGTTGGAGCTCTGTGCCTAGGACCCAAGCAATAATCAGTTGCAGGTGAGTGCAACTCATGCATGCAGCAGAAGGCTAGAGTCTGGAGCCTGTGGGAACCCAGAAACTTTTCCACAGCTGGGTGTCCTAAAGTGAGACCTGATGTTTCTCCCACCATGTGGTTTCTTCCCAACAAGGAGACTCAGTCTGTGGTATTTTAGGGTCTACAGTTATGTCTGGGGTGGTGAATAGAGCACACAGGCACAAATGAGTGGCTCTGAGCTAGTGACTAGGTTCCTGTAGGAACCTGGGAACTTTTCCCTAGAACTTTGGGGTGGGAGATTGGCTGAGTGCCCTGAGGTTGAACCTGATGTTTCCGTCACTTAGGGTTTCCTCCTGACAGGATAACCCAGTCTCTGGTGCCCTGGAGCCCACAGTTCTGTCTGGAATGGTGAGTCGGTTGTGCAGGCAGGTCTCTGGGCTGGTGGCTGAGCACCCGTTGGACCCTGGGACCTTTCCAGAGACTGTCTGGGTGACCTGATATCGGTCCCGATTGCTTCCTTCTTGTTTTCTCTCAACTGGAAATCCCAGTCTCTGGTGTTGTGGTGCCCACAGTTCAGTCTGCAATAGTGTGGCTCTGGGCTGGCAACTGAGTGCCTACCAGGACACAGGAACTCTTCTGGGTTTTAGCTGGGTGACCTGAGAATAGACCTGATTGCTTTCTACACCTTGGGGTTTCCTCTCACCTGAGAATCACAGTCTCTGCTGTTTTAGGGCCCAGAGTTTGGTCTGTTGGTTGCTGTGTCCTGCTGTCCTATCCATCAGACACAGTATCCTTCTTGGATCCCCCTCCAGTATATATATATTTTTAAAGACCAGGTATTATTATGCAGCTTTACCTAGGTGTAAATACATAAGTTACACATCCCAAATATTTGCTGTTTGATGAGCCTGGAAGGATTCACCTGTGAAGTGATCATCCTGATAGTCAACAGACTGGTCACTTCCTCAACTTCTCACGTGTCCCTGGAGGGCATTGCATGTGTGTATATGTGTGGCAAGAACTCCTAACGTGAGTTCTGTCTCATAATGCATGCTTAACCAAAATACAAGAACATATATGAAGCTTATATAGTTAAAGGGGTATGGTATTGATTCATGGGTTAGTAGAGAGACAAATGACAGAAAATAGACAGCTCACAAGGGGAAGGTGTCATGAGAGCATGTAAAAGGTGTCTTGCTGGAACCATGTGATCCAGAGCTAGGAAATGTTGGGGTCATGTATAAAATAACATGACTTTCCAAACTTGTCATATTTGGGATATTTTAAATCAGTAAGGGGTTTAGTGATGTGTCAGTTTTTTATTTTGTTTTTGGGGTTGAAGATGAAACCCAGGACCTCACACTAGGCTAGACACACACTCTATCATAGACCTCTCTGAAGCTTCAAGAATGACAATGTTAATAGGTTGATTATGAGATATAGAAAATAAAAATCATAAGATAGCATATATAAATGAATAAATAATAAGCATGTAACTTAACACTTCCCTATGTGGAAGAACATCTATAAACTGTGGGACAAAAGTGAAACATTTTCAGCTTTCAACACTGTTCAAGCAATTGATCCCTCAAGGTATTCGAATGAGTGCTAAATCCATTGGGTGAAACATTTTGAGAGGATTCCACCTCAGCAATAACTTCTGACTTACAAAGGGCAAACAAGGCCGTTGAGACAGGAAGATCTAGCAGACGTTGCCTTTATCTGACAATCAAACTGAATAATGAAACGAGTTAGTATTATGTGTCTCCTTGTATTCGAAGCTTTGTGTCCCTGTGATAGAACATTTTACGGAAACAATGGATGGTAGAGGGAATTTGTTTGGGTTCATGGTTTATCAAGGTTCGGTCTAGCCTTGCAGAGAAGGTATGGAGGGCAGCTCATTTCACATCATGGCAACCCCAGAAACAACAGAGATGGCAGTTCTGGAACTCAGCCAGATATCTGGCATCTGGACCTTCAGCCGTGGGATGGTGCCACCTACATTCATGGTGAGTTTCTACCCCAGCTAATGAGCCATACATAAATCCTCACTGAGACTCCATCTCCTAGGTGATTCTATGTCCAGTCAGGTTCTCAAGATTAACAACCAGTTTCCTCATGAAATACAGTGAGAGACACACAGTATCACCTTTGCTGAACTCCTTCCAAACTCTTGAACCACAAGGAGTTCATCAGAAACACTGAAAGTTTGACATGCAGGAGAATGACAAACAAACGTGCATTTTGAAACTTTGATCAATCCTAGGATACTGAGATTTTGAACAATTGGAGAAATTTAAATGTGGGCAATATGCAAATAGCATTTTACGTCCATATACAACTGTATATGGTATGGTAATAGCTTTATCGTTTTTCTAGAATGGTCTTGTTTTTGTGAGACTTTAGGGAAAATACTTAAGTTCTTTGAAAATCTGACTTTATTTTCTGTCATTGTGTAATAAATGTTACAATTTCACATAAACATTGTACTTTATACTTTGTCATATTTTTTTGTAAAGGCTGCTGTTAAATTTTAAAGCATTTAAAGGGGGGACAAATACACATTAGCATAAAAGGCAGATTTTTAAAGTAGACATACTATACCATGAGATGTGTGCTTGAACTAATGTTAATCTATGTCCCGGTAGCTGATTTCTGAAATACGTACATTTAAGTGGGTCTCAGAAAGTTAAACAACATTGTTATTGTTCAAAATGGGCAAAGCTGAGCAGGCTTCACTCTCTATACTTAAATAACATACAAGAATCCACAAAGCCCAATAGTGTGAATATGACAAGAGATGCTCCCGGCTCTTGACCTCCACATCCTGTGGTCACATGACTTTCTAAAAAAATCTGTTTCTCATCTTGTGGGGATGGATGACTGATATTTCCTTCAGGATGTCATTGTGATATTCCTGACAAACTCAAGGTTATTGTTAAAGTGCAACCAGACATGGGACGAGACCTCACTACATTAAAAAAAAAAAAAGGTTATGCAAGTAGTTTCGTGCCCATAAATAAACACTTTTTTCCCCTATAATTTAAAGCAGGACTTAAATATTACAAAATTTACTGCACATTTAAGTATAACTTGTTAAAACATACAGTCAAAATGTTTTTGTTTCTCCTTCATTTAAAAGTTGAAAAATATTTAACAGACAGAAGGGAATATACATGATACTAGCATATAAACACAACATGTTTAGGTATTATATGTGTTGTAACCTTCTTAACCTGCTTAAACTCTGTAGCCCCTCTGCTGAGATCTACTTTAGTTCCTAGCATAACACTTGCTGTTGCCTTTAGCATACCAGAAGCCATTTTTGCCTCCAAGTCTCCTTTTTGATCATAAGGTGAAATTAAGTTCAAGTTCTCAAGCCTACATACCTAAGACCAGGATACAATTAAATAGTGTAATACTCACTGCTCAGAATAAAACAATAGAAGATAAATGTATGTTCTGTTAAAGTTAAGACCAGAACATCCTGCTATGTTCCTTACTCCCAGAAGTTGGGAAAACCCCAGGAGCTCTGGGGGTTTTTAAATCCCAGATATTTAGCTAGTCAAAATGATGTAATGCTCCTCCCCCAACCCCTTGCTTCCTACATCTGGTTACCTAATTGTTACCTGGTTATGAGTTTTTGTATTAAAAAGACAAAACAAAACAAAAAAAAAAAACCTGCCTTAGGAACAGACCAGTGTCACAGTCTGGTTCCTGAATCCGGGCTGTGGCCCTGAGGGGTCAGTTTTTGTTCAGCATTCAATGAACTTCCATAAGTCTGAGTCTGGGGTCCAAGTGGTCAGTGTGTGGCTACTCCTGAGCCCATAACAATATTCCCTACTGTAGTGATATTTTGAATTGAGAGAAATGGGAGCTTTCACTTCTCATCTCTGGAAACCACATAAGTTGAGAAGTGACTGAGGGCTCTTATAGTAATGGAATAGAGGTTTTTGGATAACGGACCTCATACTGTAAGGCTCGGAAGTGTTTTCGTTTTGTCTTTCATGTTGTTGTTTTTCAAAACAATGGCTATTATTTAAATAGTTAGCTTTGTGTCTATTTCATATTGCACACTGTAGGGACTGAACTACAGAATACACATTATTTTGACTAGTTTGGAAGATCAAAGAGAAAACAGTTTCTGAAGGGTTTGATTTTGTTTTGTTCTTAAGGGGGGATCTTGCTATTCTATATTCTAACCTATGTAGCCTAGGTTGGCCTCAAGCTCATTTATCTTCTTGCATCAGCTCCGAGGCATGTGTCACCACTTCTTGCTCCCTGAAGTATTTTAGACCTTTTTGAATGTTGAGGGATGAGAAAGAAACTTTGAAGTCCGGAGTTTACTGAGAATTGCCATCCAGTAGCTGAAGATAGGGAAACTAATTTCATTTTCCCCACCTCCCAGACATTATCCAACCTTCAGAACTAGTATAATAGGACTTGTTTTAATGGAAGCTTATGTGTGGACTGTTTTCCTGATGTTTGATTCCCTAACAGACTAATGAAAGCAAGTATCCTGAACATTGTGTTATTATTCTGGTCCTTTTAAATGAAGTTTTCCAGGTTCTGTCTCTTGTGTGCTGTAAGGTCTTTCTATGAGAGCCCTTTACATTGGAACCATATGCTACATTAGATTATCTCCACAAAACGGATACCCCTGTTTGCTTTAGACAAGTACATTTGGATCACAGGCAGCCGTCTACCATTTTACCAGCTATCTATCCACCAGCACCTGGTGACAGAGCTACCCCCACCATAATGTCACATACCAGTAGTGATTGGTTCATCTGATCTGATTCTCCCTTCTTATGTATATGGATAAGAGAAGTTGGGCACTTGCTTATGGATTTGGAAGGGAAACCACAATAGAAGAACAGGCTGGAAAAAATTTATCAGTGGCTCACATGGAAACAGTAATGCTCTGTACCTAATAACCGAGTTATTGTGGGTTCTGAGTAGCTGTGAGGACAGCTTGCTTAGTTAATTTGAAGTTATCTCTACAAACAGAACAAGCTTTCTATTTCATGTGACATGATGGAGACTAGTGGACATATCGAGATTTGAAATATATTTTAAAATCTTAGTTCTACAAATAACACTTAAGCCACTCTCAGCACACCACACTCTCAGCATGTGATTAACACATGGATGAGTTCTTAGGCTATTGGTCCTTAACTTCCACCTCTTTTGAGGCAGCTTCTCTTTGTTGTTAGCCACTGCATATGCCAGTCCTTCTGGCCTGCAGCGGTCCAGGGATTCTCCTGTCTCTGCCTACATCTTCATGTAGGAGCACTGGGATTCAAAAGCATGTTACTTCATCCAGCCTTTACATGTGCTCCGGGGATGGGACTGCAGCTGCCTGACAGACACTTTGCCCACTGAGCCAAGTCCCTATGCTCTCAAGGTAAGTTTTAATGGAAACATACCTTGGCTAATTTGATAGGAGAACAATGTTGCCCCATTTTTGTTTTAGTATGCACTTCTTATTGAAATAAATGGAGATTTGTGTCTTTCTGTTTTAGTTTGGAAATGCTAATCTCCTAGTTGTCCATCCTACCCCAATTTAGAATTTCTGTCTGAGAGGGAAACTGAGGGAGGCCAATTTTCTGTTTATCACTTAGATTAGTTTCTAGGTGTTCCTCATATCTTTGCCCTGCAGTAATGGAAGAGTCTGTTAAAATGCAGATGCCAGGGTTAAAAACAAAAAAATAAATTTTGAGGAAGGACATACAGACAGACCCACACCAAATATGAAGAGTTTGAACCAATATGACTTCCACTAATAGGCTAGGATTTATGGAGTCTAAGTTGCCTCACTTCTGTGAGGTGATTTTGCCCCTGTCATTAGAAGTGCAAAGCACTTCATGAGTGAGTGAGAGAGAGAGAGAGAAACAACAACAAATAAACAAATAGTTGATCTTCTGGTGATCAGCCTGTGAAGGTCATGTATTTTGTCTGAGCCCTGCTTCTTTGCTTATGAGGGTAAACGTAATGCCAGCCCAGGTGTGTGCTTGACAGTGTCAGGGAAGGTGCTAGCTCTACCTGATTTCTTCATAGTTTATTGTTGGCTATTTGCCCTCATGTCACCTCTTTCTTCCCAGGAAAGCCTGAAACTGCTTTGGCCAGAATATCCACAGGAACTCTTTTTCTTTCTTTCTTTCTTTTCTTCATTTTTATTAGTTCTTTGAGAATTTTCTGCAGTGTATTCTGGTCATATTCACCCCTCTTCTTCTCACTCCTCCCAGATACTTCTTCCCTTTCTCACCCACCCAGGTTCATGAACTTTTTTTTTTTTTTCTAATTCACCAAGTACAGTTTGTGGGACCCTTATTCTCTTGGTTATATGGCAGCCATCAACAGTCAATCCACCAATGGTCACATCCTTAAGGAAGAAAACGGACTCTTTTTCTTCCTCCTGTGCCCATCTCCCCTCTTGGGATTTTGTCTGGCTTCAGCATATGCATGTCTCACGCATGGTGTCTCGTTTCCATGAACTAATGTGTGCATCTTCCCAGCCATGTCCAGAAAACACTGTTTCCTCATAGTCACCCGCCACCTCTTCCCTCACAATCTTTGTGCATCCTCTTCCCTGAGTCTTGGAAAGAGGACATGGGTGTGACACAGATGCTCCATTTAGGACAGAGCGAGTGTTCTGCAGCCTCTTCTTGCTGCACCTTGCACCGTGGATCTCTGTGTTGACGACCACCCACCGTGGGAAGAAGGATTGATAGGTGCACTGATATGGGCTTGCACCATATGAGGAAACGACTTCTCTGATGACTGACTTCTTATTGTACTATAAAGGTGGCCTTTACCTGGTGTTCTGTGCTCTGGACTCTGGTCAGGTCACAACAGGTGCTCCTTGACTCAAGTGTCCTGGAAGTCTGTGCTTCCGCCAGTACTTACATATACCAAGCCATCCAATCTATATTCACTGGGCACTGTGAATATAGTTACCATCTATGGTAACTATAGACACATCTGTGAGCCAAGTAGACATATCCCGCTATATCCTTAGCATATAGAACAATTAGGCCTGCTATGTCTCAACATGTACTTAAACAACCATATGTGGAAGACATCCATATGCTGTATTATTAAATCCTGCAACAGAAACTAAGGGCATACATGAAGAAAGGGTGGCTGATGTGGGAATCATGCCCAGTCAAGGCAGGGTAGCAACTGAATTGAAGTGGGTCATACAGCTGGAGTATTCAGGGTTCCCTAAAGCCTTATATTGATGGTCAGGTCAAGAGGACATTTGTACATGCTCAGAATTTTTGGGGGTTCCAGTCCAGTGACCTGTTTCAAGTCTGGGGAATTCAGGAACATCTAATGCAATTTTCATTTAGTCTTTCTTTCTGTAGGTTTGGCCATTCCTTAATTCAAATTCAATAAAGAAGAGGCACTGACATGAAAAGACTTTGATTTAAAAAAAAAAAAAAAAGGTCTACAAATAGTCTGAGGTGTAGAAATTAGAAGAGCATGTTCCTACTTTGGGAGGCATGAGATCTGATTTCCAGCATTCTATTTTCCCACAGAAAGATGACAATGCAAAGACCAGCAATAAGAGACAGTTTTGGGGGCTGGAGAGGTAAGTCAGTGGTTATGAGCACTGTTTGCTCATTCAGAGGTCCTGAGTTCAATTCCCACCTACCATATGGTGGTTAACAACCATGTACACTGGGATCTGATGCCCTCTTCTGGCATCAAGGTGTACATGAAGAGCACTCATATATGTACAATACACAAATCTTAAAAAAAAAAAAAAAAAAAAAAAAAAAGGGCTGTTTGGGAAAGTAGCTTGGAAAGCCATTCAGATTGGCACACAGACTAGCACACACATCCCACTTTCAGAAGTTTTGTAATTGCATGAAAACAAGAGAGCAGAAGCCTTGGAACTCTCCTCGTGCCTATCTTCGTGTCTGGCTTCAGCCTATGCATGTCTTGTGCACGCTTATAATGTTCTGCACTAGGTAGAACATGACCCAGTTGATTGGTTCCCATGCATGGTCAGGGCCATGAGGGCAATATTTGAGAGTGGTTAGGGTGCTAGAGAGCACCCTATAGAGAATATTAAGTCCTTCAGGGAAGGCTCTTGAAGGAAGGGAGGTGTCGTCTGAGACTTGAAACGAGAGAGAGTTAATTTTCCAAAGCAAGGAACAGTTCCTTCTAGTAAGGGGAGCAGAACTGCCTTTCCTTAGGAGTCGGAAAGGGTTTGTGTGGGACCTGTGTTCCAGGGTAGATGGAGACCAAGAAGGAGCCTTCAGAGAGTAGGGACAGCCATTTGTAGACTAGATAATACCGTGAAAAGGTTCTGTGTTTTCTTCGAGTCTGAAACTGAATCATGGGATGGGGCACGTGGAGAACAGGGAGCTGTTGAGGGTAGATTCCCTTTGCTGCTGGTGTCATGGGAGCCTAGAACCATTCATGCTGTCAAAGACCACGAGAACAGCGCACATGCACCTTCTTGCTGGCAGAAATGGCTAGTAGCCGCCTCTTTGCCCATGAATTATCTGGTGCTACAGGATGCTTTCCAGTCCCGGAGTTCACCCCACAATCCTTGTCCCCACTTCCCACCTCACTTGAATATCCCCGGAATACTTTAAACCCCCTGAAACTGTGGCCTATGACTCCAGGGGGACACGTGTTTCTTATCATAAGTATAAATCACAAGTCTTGCCTGGTAATATTTATTACTGAAGAACAAAAGGCGGCAAGGATTGCAAAAGGGCCTTTTTGGCACCTTGCACACATAGGTGTTAAACAAAGGTTGTAACTCCACCCACTGAGAATTGAGACATGCCTCAAAGCTTCAACCTTCAAAACACACTCAGCTAGTATGAAGCTGCTCACTGGTTAAATATGTTTATTATTTTTTGTGTGTAAAAAAATAATAAACATGTAGGTGAAACAGAAGTTCCTGGTTTCTTTGAAGACTCAGTTTTGTCCTGTGATGTTTTGCTGCAAGCTGGGCAGCTGGAGGCTGGCTTGTGAGAGGGCACGTGATGTTTTCTGTGACCTCTCTCGTGTGAGGGGTGGACTTTGGCCAGCTGAGGACATCTGTTGGTGGACTCTGAGGAGAGGAGATACATGGAGGCCCAGGCACAGTGAGACATCACTTTTAGGATCGATATCGCTGTGCTGATCTTCATGCTTCATCACTTGACTTCGAAGAGAGAAACGTTCCAGAGGACTTCTTGAGGCAATCCAGCTGAGTCTTGCAGATTTTGCTGATTTGCTGTGCTGATTCATGTTGCTGCTTGCTATTGGCCTTTGGACTGGACTGCTGGCCATCTGAGGACTAACTTTGGTAATTCCCTAAAGACTCATCGGCCCTAATCACTAGGAAGTAAATAAAACGGGTCTACAGCCCTTTCCCCTACTAATTGCCTATCTGAGGTGTGTATAGGGAAGAGGAGGAAGTTAGAAGGGAGGTAAGGTGTTTAAGGACCCTGAATAAAGTAGGTTTGCTGAAAACTCGAAGCCTACATGTAAGCTTAAATAAAAGAACACAATGAATTTCATTTACATCTTACCTAACTTCACAAGTATGAAGTTCACAGCCGATCTTACCTTGTTTACATTTCCTCCTAATTTATGTCTGCACTTGTGCTTTTTGTGTGAAAACTTTTCCAGGTTTTATGCTATCATACCTGCAAACATCTCTCGCTATCACTTTAACAGTAAAGACTTTAAACATAGGCTATCCGTGTGCTAGAGTGTATTGAGTTAGAATATTGAGCTAGAACTGATTCTTTGTGCACCTTTATTTTGAGTCTACCATGTGGGGATTAGAGCATCACGGGGGTAAATAAAAGAGGGCTGAGCCCCGTCACACACAGGATGAATCAGATATTATCACACCATTAAAAATTAAGAACGCTTTAATCACTAACTATTCAAATAGTCAAATATCTCATAAATGTCATTATATTTTTATGGCTCCTTTGATATGGATCCAAATATATTTCTAAAGAATAATAGAAGTTTTGGCAGCAGCTGAATATTTAGAGTCCTCCAAATTCTTATTCTTATGTATTGAATGTTCTTATGACGCAGTGCAAATATTTGTAGCATAGTAAAGTTATGTGTCTAGCCATTTGGATGGTTTTACTAAGTTGCTTCTCTTTGACAATTCTATATAATTTCTGTATGTGTGTGTTTGTATATGGGCACACGTGTGTTGTGTATAAACGTGCTTGTCTAAGTGCACATTGCCGTGTACACACATGGAAGCCTGAAGAGTGTTGAGTGCTGTCCTGTCAGGCTCCATCGAATTCCTCTGAGACAGGACCTCTCATTGAGCCAGGAGGTAGGTTGGCAATCAGCAAGACCCGGAGTCCCCTTATCTCTGCCCCTGGTAGCGCTGCAGTTAAAGGCACATGCGTGCTCACTGCTAGCTTTTATGTGGATGCCAGGGACTGAAACTCAGGTCTTTGTGCTTAGGCAGCAAGCATTCTTGCGCTCTGAACCATCCTCCCAGCCGCACATTGTTTTTCCAATTTCAGTCGTGCCGTTGCCTGATAGTTGTGTCCACGAGCCATTCGCTCAAACTACCTAAATATTAGTTTTCTGAATTTACAGAAGGTGCTGAGCTACAATTGATTATGTGCTATGCTTTTATTTTGAGTCTACTACATAAAAATTTGAACATCAGAGTACTAAAATACGTCAGAACCCTGCCAAACATGGTGACACACAAGCCGGGGTATCTTTCTTAACTGACTTTCACCTTGGTTTCTGATTCTGTGAAATGTAGAGTCATCAGCTAAACCTGGAGAGATTTTTGTGTGAGTCCATAGTGGTAAGGCACAGGGAAAGCTGAAGAAAATGGGAACATATGGGTACATTGATGGTTTCCTGGTAATTTTCCAACTGTGGTAAATATGGTTGCATGGCAACTGTTGGTGAGGATGAAGCTAAGAGGACAGGCAGTAACCAGAGTTGTGCTTGCTAGCCACATATGGCTACTGAGCACCTGATATGGCTACCCCACGTAGAGATGCATTATATGTAAAGTACATTCTTAAAGCCTAAGATGTAGACATCCAGGGCATGCTGGCATCATGTGATCTCGATGATATTGGGTTAAGTAAATAAGTAAATATTAAAATGAAGTTCATACTCTCTCTTTGCCTCTTTGCCTCCCTCTCTTGAGACAAGGTATTGCTGTCTTGAAAATTGCCACATGGCCCGGGTTGGTCTCAAATTCCTGATCTTCCTGCCTTGACCTTCTGAGTACTGAGTACAAACATACAACATCATGTACAGCACTCATACTTTGTACTTATTCATGACTAGCAATGAAACAACTTACATATGTGGCTTTATCGCTTTCAGATGGTACTGGAATACCATTCTTGTCATCTGAAATTGTGTTTCTCCTACCCCTCTTGTCTATCCAGTCAAACCAGTCTAAAATTGGCTGATATAACCCATTGGCCTCTCTCCCTTACTACACAAAACTTTTCAAGTCCCTTGGTAGCTAGTGTTTCTTTTGTAGCTCACACATCTGCCCTCTGGTCCAGCTCTTTGCTGGGCCAGATTTTTACAAAGCCACTTAAATGCTTTCCCTGCTTAATGGTTCCTTACTTCTATACTGGTCCTTCAAGCTTTCAATCTCTCCATGGCCTTCAGAGACTCTCACCTTGTCCAACAAGGCATGAATCACAATTGGTCTCTGTGTGTGTGTGTGTGTGTGTGTGTGTGACACACACAGATGAACCTCAGATGAACAGTCTATCTTGTTTTATAAAACAGAGCCTCTCACCAGGACCTGGCAGGAGTTTGCTGATTAGGTTAGTCTTGCTGACCTCTTGTCTCTATCTCCCCAGCATGTTCCACTGGTACCTGGGCTTTTACATGCGTATTGGGAACTGAACTCAGGTCCTCAGGCTTGCATGACAAGCATGTTATAGACTGAGCCATCCCCTCAGACTGATTGCAACCCTTGAGACTTTGTCTACCTACTCTCCAGCTTGTCTGCACAGGGCTGTTCCTCCTTGGTACAGCAACTGCTCATCCCCTGTCCAGGTGATCACAAAGAGCAGGATGCTTATGATTCAGAGAGCATGGCTGGGATCCTAGCTCTGCAATCTACCACCAAACCTTGGAAAAGTTACTAAGCCTCTTTAAACTTCATTTTCCCCACTGAGAATGTATAATAACACAACTTAACCACTGAGAAATTTTGCAAGCCTTGAATGAGGTAAAGTGCACATGGTATCTGATACAAAGTAACTATAGTAAATGTTATTGTCAAGTATTTCCTGCAGAAACGACCCCCTCCCCCAACACACACACTCAGTCTCTCTACCCTGGGTCTCTTGCATGGGCTGCTGCAACATTCTGAACATGCCTCAGTCACGGCTCTTCTCTCTGTGTTGTGGCTTTCTGTTTTCTCGTCTTTGCCTTTCTGTTCGTGGCTTTCTAAACATGGTCAGAGAAATACAAAACCAGCATACCCTGGGAACTCACTAGACTCACTAAATGCAAATTCCTGGGGCTAACTTCAGAGCCACAGAATCTGTAATTCAGATTATAGCTTCCAAATTTGCATTTTTAACAGACCCTCAAGGTAAGGTCTATGTTTGTACCTTTGAGAAAAACTGCTGGGCTAGGCTTCTTTGGCCTAGGATATATCCAGGCCATCTCAAACTGCTACCCAAACTCACTGACTATTTGTCAAATGTATAAGGTGTTTGTATGAATCCCAATGACAGTGTGGGGGTATAGGTAATGTCAAGCAGGGGGATCCATGCTCTGATTGTCTTTTAGGTTAGTTCTTTGAAGCTGTGCACAGTAGAAATTAGGTGAAGCTGCTGGATGATAATAAAACTTACTATTTGGATTCACAATTCATGTAGAAATTTTATGTAGTAATTGTTTCTAAAAAGGATACCTTGTTTTAAAAACTTACACATTCACAGTAAAGTGTATCCTTTTAAATTATGTTTACATTTAATGTTTTATAAGTTTGTTGGAAAAGTGGGTATTTTTATATGCAGAATTTATGAATAAACATTCTCACAAAAATGTGATTTAACTTCTAAAAACCAGTTGTAAAATGTTCTATAAATTAAACATTTGTCAGTTTTCTATGCAGTATAATCTAGTAGATTATGAGAGTAAAATTCCATAGCAAGTGGGTTACAATACAAAGTTAAAATACATTGAAATGCCATTGCTAATATAGAAATAAGATTTCTGTTGTTTGAGAGATATATTAGTATAAAGAGCATATGTGATTCATTTCATTTTCTATCAAAATGAAATAAAGCAATCACCTAGAAATATTTCAAATAGAGGCTGCTGAGATGAAAACAAAACAAGTGGTATTACGGTGCAGTGTAACAAGTACAGCAAAGGCACATGGTTCGAGAATTATGGACCGAAGAAGCCCCAGGATTGTTCCAGGTCACATTCCCCTTCCCATCTGCAGGTGCTCATCCCAGGAGTTGAGAACTGACTAAGCCAGTCTTCATGAGGACACAGCCAAAGGTTTTACATCCTCTTGGTCACAATGCCATCTCTAGGAAACCAAGGCTTTTAGCTATATTTTGCATTGAGCTCTCCACTTGGGTACCCCTGACAGTTTTCCACTCTCATGTCTTCTTCCTCAATAAAAAGAAAAACTGGGAGATGCTGCCATGAAGTGGACATACTATTGTGACTTTACTCCCAGAGGTAGGCTCCTAACTACCTAATCAAATAAAAACCATGATTCTAGCTTTCCAATCTGCTCTCAGCCTGGTTCTAGGAAGGCTGGCTGAGGTTGAGGGAGTGGCCAAATGACTGACCCAATCTGCGACCCACCCCATGTGCAAGAGCCGACACTTGACAATATTAATGATGCTCTGCTGTATTTGCAGACAGGAGCCTAGCATAACTGTCCTCTGGGAGGCTCTACCCAGCAGCAGATTGAAACAGATTCCGAAACCCACAGCCAAACATTGGGCAGAACTCAGGGAGTCTTGTGGAAGAGTGGGGGAAGGATAGAAGCACCCAGCAGGGACAAGGACTCCACAAGAAGACCAGCAGAGCCAACAAACCTAGGCCCATGGTTGCTCACAGAGACTGAAACACCAACCAAGGAGCAGGTATGGACTGGAACTAGGCCCCCTAACGTTTGTAGATGATGAGCAGCTTGGTCTTCATGTGGGTTTCCTAACAATTAGAGTGAGGGCGGTCTCTAACATGGACTCTGTTGCCTGCTTTTGGATCACTTTCCCCTGGTGGGGCTGCCTTGTCTGGAAAGAGGAAGAGGATGTGCTTAGTCCTGATGCGACTTGATGTGCTGTCAGGGGTGGGGGATGGGGGGTGGTGAGCAGGAATCCCCTTTTCTGAGGATAAGGGGTAAGGGAAAAGGGGAAGAGGGTGGGAGGTTGGTACTAGGAGGAAAGGAGAAAAGGTCTGGGATTGGGGTATGAAGTGAATAAAAAAATAAGTTTAATAATAATAAAAAGAATGAATGAACTAGATTCCTATATCTTACCCTGTACAAAAAAACAACTAAAAATACCTTCATGTACAGACTGAAACTACCAGAGAAAAACAGGGAACCAATGAAGATTCAGGATTAGGCATATTCTTAATAGAACTCCTGTAGCTCAAAAAAAAAAAAAATAGAATTGACATCACACACAGGAGTCACAAGAATAAAGACACCAACCAGAGAAAAGGATTTGTCTGATAGAATTAAACATTCATAATATATAGAGAACAGAAAGACTGAAAACTCAGAAGAGTAAAAATATTTAATCAATCAACAAGCAAATGATTTGAACACTTTTCAAAAGAAGTACAGATGGCCAACAAATACATGAAAACATGTTCAATATCACTAGCCATCAAGGAAATGCAAACCAAAACTATGTTCAGCTTCATGCCACTGAGATCAGACTGGCAATCACCAACAGGAAAGAAAATCCCGTGAAGTAAGGACATCAAATGTTAGCAAGAATGAAGAAGAAACAGATTCTTTAGACGCCGGCAGGAATGTAAATTACTGCAGCCATCACGGAAGTAGGTTTAGAGAGCCTTCAAAAATGCAAAAACAGAAATGGTGCTTGATCCAATTATGCCTGTCTTATACACAAAGGAACCACATTCAGCACCCAGGGTGGATAGCTGTGTGCCTTTTTTTTTTTTTTTTTTTTTTTTGTGATGCTACTTATGGTAGCCAAGTAATGGAAGCCACTTATTGCCTATCAGCTCATGGCCGGATAGAGAAAATGTGGTACAGTACACAAATTGAGTTTGTACTAAGGGAAATAAGCTGAATTCAGAAAGACAATTATTCCATATAATCCCAGCAGAAGGACAGAGTCCCGCTGAACCCCAGAGCTAGGCTAGCTAACTAGTGGATTCAGTAGGTTTCCCTTCTCAGGAAATAAGGCAGGGATGGATGAAGACACCTAACAGTGATTTCTGGGCTCCATATGTACGTGCACACACACAAACAGGTACAGGCATGTACAACACACACATACATGCATAAATGTAGCCATCATGCATCCACATGTCTGAGTATGTTGTTTGGAGAGAAAATCATGAAAGGAAACTTAGCACTGAGGAAAGAGACTGAGAGTCAAGAGGAGGAGACTTCAGGTGATGAGGCCTGAGAGAAACAGAAGGATGAGGATAGGGATGAAAACAGAAGGCAGAAGGAAGCAATCCGGTGAGCAGGCATGAGAAATACAGGAGAGAGGAGGAGAGGTTGAGGATAGATTGAGTTGGGGTGGGGCAGGTCTCAAAGATCTCAGAACCTGGTAGTACTGAAGTCCTCTTAGAGAAGGTTGCTCATTTATTACTTTTAGATAGTTGAAAGAGATAAATTCTTGCTAAATCTGTCCATTACAGAATTAGATGTGGTATGTTACACTAACTGAAATCCCTTGTTACACAAAATTAGGTGTGGCGTGTTTCACTAATCACTTTCCCTTGTTACACAAAATCAGCTGTGTTGTGTTTCACTAATCACTTTCCCTTGTTACACAAAATCAGCTGTGTTGTGTTTCACTAATCACTTTCCCTTCCTTCTAGTGGAGAGCTCCTCTGTATCCAGGCCAATCACATAGGATGAACTCAGTGAATCTATCATCCAGGAAAAACTGATTCCTAAAGCATTGTGTGTTGGCTTAGCAAAAAAAAAAAAAAAAAAAAAGATTTTAAACAAATTCAAAAGAAGAGGGAATAAATTTTAAATTTCCTATATGAAATGTTGACATTTTCATAAGAATATATTTTTATAGGTGGTGAATTCAGCAATCTTTTGTTGGTTCTTGGGTTTTTAAGTGTTTCTTCACATGAAACATGTATTTATATGCTGTGATCATTTTTTCTGTTAGTTTGTTTGCCTTTTCTATTCATAGGAATTTATATGGTAAATATCAAGCCTTTTTTCCCCTGTGATATATATGTTTCAAATATTTTCCCCAAATCTCTTCCTCAGCACTTAAGCCTTTAATCCATTTTGAAATTTATTATGGTGTTTGGTACAAGACTGGAATCTAATGGGATTTTTTTTTCTAGCTGGAAGCCAGACAGTTTCACATCTTTTATTGAATAATCCATTGGTCTCCATTAATTTGTATTGCTTTCTGGTAAGCCTCACATGTGTGTGGGGAGGGTCCATTTCAAAACCATCTATTGTGTTTTAATCAATTGCTCTGAAGATTCTTGCAAACAGACTCAGTAGTTGCATTATTTTATATATTTGGGGGGGAGCTATTTCAAAACAGCCTCTTCTTACTAGTTTTAGTATTATATCTGTGATGTAGTATGGTTTTGTCAAGTCAGAATATAAACATCGGTGTGATGGTCCCCATTGATTGTCACCTTGAGAGAATCTAGAATTACCTTGGAAACAAATCTATACATATGCCTAGGAGGGTGGCTTGTAAACTGTTTTAAGTGAGGTGGTAAGACTCAATGGACATACTAGCAGCACTGGTCCATGGGCTGGGATGTTGGGCTGGGATGCTGTACACAAAAGAATGAGCTAGGTATTCGTTTTGTTTTGATGACGGTGTCCTTTGCTTTACAGAAGCTTTTCAGTTTCATGAGGTCCCATTTATTGATTGTTGCTCTTAGAGCCTGTGCTGTTGGTGTTCTGTTCAGGAAGTTGTCTCCTGTGCCAATGAGGTCAAGGGTCTTCCCCACTTTTTCTTCTAAGCGGTTTAGTGTGTCTGGTTTTATGTTGAGGTCTTTGATCCACTTGGACTTCAGTTTTGTGCAGGGTGATAAGTATGGATCTATTTGCATTTTTCTACATGTAGTTATCCAGTTAGACCAGCACCATTTGTTGAAGATACTATCTTTTTTCCATTGAATAGTTTTGGCATCTTTGTCAAAGATCAGGTGTCCATAACTGTGTGGGTTTATTTCTGGGTCTTCTGTTTGGTTCCATTGATCCACTATTCTGTTTCTATGCCAGTACCATGCAGTTTTTATTACCGTTGCTCTATAGTAGAGCTTAAGATTAGGGATGGAGATACCTCCAGAAGATCTTTTATTCTGGGTTTCTTGTTATTCCATATGAAGTTGAGAATTTTTCTTTCAAGGTCTATAAAGAATTGTGTTGGTAATTTGATGGGAATTGCATTGAATCTGTAGATTGCTTTTGCTAAAATGGCCAGTTTTACTATGTTAATCCTGCCAAGCCATGAGCATGGGAGATCTTTCCATCTTCTGATATCTTCTTCTAATTCTTTCTTCAGAGACCGGAAATTTTTTTTGTACAAGTCTTTGACTTGCTTGGTTAGGGTTACACCAAGGTACTTTATGTCATTTGTGGCTATTGTGAAGGGTGTTGTTTCCCTAATTTCTTTCTCAGCCATTTTGTCTTTTGTATACAGGAGGGCTACTGATTTTTTGAGTTAATTTTGTATCCAGCTACTTTGCTGAAGGTGTTTATAAGCTGTAGGAGTTCCTTGACAGAATTTTTGGGGTCACTCAGGTATACTATCATATCATCTGCAAATAGTGATAATTTGACTTCTTCCTTTCCAATTTTTATCCCCTTGATCTCCTTCAACTGTCTTATTGCTCTAGCAAGGACTTCCAGAACTATGTTGAATATATATGGAGAGAGTGGGCAGCCTTGCCTTGTCTGCAGATTGGGAAAGAATCTTCACCAACCCTTTATCTGACAGAGGGCTAATACCCAGTATATATAAAGAACGAAAGAAGCTGAAAAGCAACAAACCAAGTAATCCAATTAAAAAATGGGGAACAGAGCTAAACAGAGAATTCTCAATAGAGGAATATCGAATGGCAGAGAAACACTTAAAGATATGCTCAACCTCATTAGCCATCAGGGAAATGCAAATCAAAACAACCCTGAGATTTCACCTTACACCCATCAGAATGACCAAGATCAAAACCTCAAGTGACAACACATGCTGGAGAGGTTGTGGAGAATGGGAAACCCTCCTCCACTGCTGGTGGGAATGTAAACTTGTACAACCACTCTGGAAATCAATCTGGTGCTTTCTCAGACAACTAGGAATAGCACTTCCTCAAGATCCAGCCATACTACTCCTAGGCATATATCCAAAAGGGGCTCAAGTACACAATAAGGACATTTGCTCAACCATGTTTGTAGCAGCTTTATTTGTAATAGCCAGAAGCTGGAAACAGCCCAGATGCCCCTCAACTGAAGAATGGATACAGAAATTGTGGTATATCTATACAATGGAATATTACTCAGCAATGAAAAACAAGGAAATCATGAAATTTGCAGGTAAATGGTGAAAAGGAAAGGATCATCCTGAGTGAGCTGTCCCAGAAACAGAAAGACACACACGGTATATATTCACTCATATAGACATATAATATAGGATAAACCTACTAAAATCTGTACATCTAAAGAAACTAATCATGAGGGAAGACTCTGACAAAAATGCTCAATCCCCATCCCAAAAGGCAAAGAGAATGGACATCAAAAGAAGAAGAAAACAGGAAACAAGTTAGGAACCTGCCACAGAGGGCCTCTGAAAGGCTCTGCCCTGCAGATTATTAAAGCAGACGCTGAGACTTATGGCCAACTGTTGGGCAGAGTGCATGGAATCTTATGTAAGAAGTGGGAAATAGTAAGATCTGGAGAGGACAGGAAGAGCACAAGGAGAGCAACAGAACCAAAAAATTTGAACACAGGGGTCTTTCCAGAGACTCATACTCCAACCAAGTACCATGCATGGAGATAACCTAGAACCCCTGCACAGATGTAGCCCATGACAGTTCAGTGTCCAAGTGGGTTCCATAGTAATGGGAAGAGGGACTGCCTCTGACATAATCTGATTGGCCTGCTCCTTGATCACCTCCCCTGAGGGGGGAGCAGCCTTACCAGGCCACAGAAGATGACAATGCAGCCACGCCTGATGAGATCTGATAGACTAAGATCAGAAGGAAGGAGAGGAGGATCTCCCCTATGGGTGGACTTGGGGAAGGGCATGCGTGAAAAAGGGGGAGGGAAGGTGGTATTAGAAGGGGAGGAGCGAGGGGTTTATGGGGGGGGGAATACAAAGTGAATAAAGTGTAACTAATAAAAGTTAAAAAAAAAAAAAGTATGAGCTAGGTACCGGTGTTCATCTCTGCCTCCTTTCTGACCAGAGACATAAGAAGACTGGCTTGCTTCAAGCTCCTGTCACCATGCTTTCCCTGCCCCAACTGCGAACCTAAATAAACCTTTTCTTCCTCAAGTTGCTTTTTTGTCTGGCAGTTTGTCACAGCAGTGAGAAAAATGACCAATTCCATTGACATGTAGGAAATTTGTCCAGGTGAATGGAGGGTGTGTGTGGCACTGATCTTTGGTGTGAGGGGGTAACGGTGGGATGCAGCAACTCACTGTGTCTGAGACAGGATCACAATGTTCTTTCACTCCCTTTCATCCATGAGTCTCCAAGTAATATGTAGCTTACCAGTGCTACATAGTAGTTACTTGTCTTCTCTTTGTTGAGCCAGTTATCGTGTGTGAAAGCTCAGACCTTTGGTTCTCTCTGCCTGGCTCTCCACAGGTGGCTCTGCAGCGCCTTCTGGTCTGTGTCATCTTATTCTACACTGTTTACTACCTGTCGCTGAGTACCTGCTGCCTGGCACCCAGGTAAGTGCCATGCTGTCTTCCAGCACAATTTACAAGTGGACTTTGACTGAAAGTAGTTTGTACTTAGTACTTGACATGGCTTGATGGCTTACAGCTTGTAGATTCTTAATGACACTTAAAATGTTTTTAAAGTAAACATAAACTAATATTCAACCTTCAAAAATGACCAAAGTCACAGCCATGAACAAAGCTAGAGCCAGGCAGGATTGTCATACTGCCAGGAAAGGTGAAGCCATGCTATCAGGGCTGGTACTGAATCAGAGAGAGGTGTGCACCAGACAACAACTGAGAGATAGCCAACGTTCATTTAAGTGTTTTCTCAAACATGCTGGACATAGTATTGGACAGTGAGCCAGGGATGCATTCTGGCCAAGGTTTTACTAACTTCCTGATTCATTTTTTAAAAGATCAACTGATTGGTTTTTATAATTGTGTGTGCATTTATGAGCCATCACCAATAGGCAGATACCTGCAGAGTACTGAAGAGGTAAGATGCTCTGGAACTAGTGGTACAGGCAACTTGTGAGCCACCTGATGTGGGTCCTGGAAACTGAACTAAACGTGTCTTCCACGAAAGCTGTGAGCACCCTTAATTCTTTAGCCATCACTCCAGTCCATTCTTGATTTGTTTTAATAAACCATACAAGTTTACCTATTTCAGAGTCTATATTTGTCTAAGGGAAGTCATAGTCTAAAAAAGGGCTATCATGAGGGGAAAATTAGATAATTCGTTTGCTTTAAAATTATATGTATATTTATTTATACCGTGGGTGTGGGACAATGAATGTACCCCACACAGCTTTCTACCCTGTGCATCTAAGGGATCTAAGACAGGTCATCAGGATTAGCAGCAAGTGTATTTACCCACCAAGTCATCTCTCCAACCCAATCCATGGGTATTAATGATATAATTTGTCAGTTTGAGGCATTTTGCCACATACTTTTTTATCTTACTCTGAAATTTTTCTCTGCGAATTTAAGTTGCCAATACAATTTCCTTGAACTAAATTATGTCTATTTACAATTAACTTCCTATAACTTGAGTATTTATGCAATTTAATTTTACTATGAAAGCACAGAATTCCATTTCACTATGCAAATTAATTCCAAAAATAAATCACTGGACTTTTGCAATAGAAAGAATATGTTATTTGGCATGCTGGCCGACAAACCCACACAGTACATACACATAATGTCATCTGTGGCCTGGGGCTAGAGATACTGAAAACTATTCCTACTCTTCCCAGCTTTCTGGGCACAGGAGTTCAAGGTTTTGAATTATGAGTCAGTGGTAAGGAATGTTTGTTTGTTTGCTTGTTTGTTTATTTGGTGGGGGAAGCTTGAAACAGAGTCTCTCAGTATAGTCCAGACTGACTTCAGACTTCTTATTCTCCACCCTGCACCTCCCTATTACTGGGAGGTACAATTACCCTGGGCTTGTGGCACATGCCTTTAATGCCAGCACTGGGGAGGCAGAGACAGGCAGGTCTATGTGAGGCCAGGCTGGTCTACAGAGTAAGTTACAAGACAGTCATGGCTGTTATTCAGAGAAACTTGTCTCAAAAACAAACAAACAAACCAATGTGTACCATTGTACTTAGCTTTTGTATTTGCTGCTTTTAAATACACACAACTCAGATTATGTGCAGATCCGATGTCATATTGCTTTTCTTGTTGTTCTATCTTTGTTTTTGAGACAGTCTGACTCAGGCTAGCCCCAGCCCCAGTCTGAAGGCTAGTCCTCCAGCCTTAACTTATCAAGAGACGAGATTTTGAGTGAGCTCTACCGTTCCCAGCAGGTATGAAGAATATGAGATAATTGGACCTTAAAGTTGCTGGCAGCAGCTAATTGGTTGACCAGCTGCCCGTGATTTTAACCCTTACCGAAGTCCAGTCCAGGTGTATAATTTATAGACTCAGCTTTAAGAAAAGGGGGGAAAAACCTCACAGAATAACCTTTTTAATTTATGGTTAAGAACTGAAGTCAAATGAACTCAATGGCTGGCTCTTTGGCTACCCCCACCCGTGAGTGGGGAGCATCCTTACCAGGCCACAGAAGAGGACATTGCAGTGATTTCTGATGAGACCTGATAAACTAGGGGTAGATGGAAGTGGAGGAGGACCTCCCCTATTAGTGGACTTGGAGAGAGGCAGGGAGGAGATGAGGGAGGAAGGATGGAATTGGGAGGGAATGAGGAAGGGAGCTTCAGCAGGGATACAGAGTGAGTAAACTGTAATTAGTATAAAAAATAAAAATTTAATTAAAAAGACAATTCTCATAGTAACTAGTCTACAATTAACAAGTGGCTAAGATCCTAGAAGAAAACCTGGAGAAACACTGTGTCCAACTTTGTTGACTTCTATTACGCTTCATGTTTTGAAAAATATTCTATGAGTATTTTGCTTACTATATTTGTAACAGGAATTCTTATCTTTGTTTCTAAATATCAATATAAAATTGAGAAAACATAAAGATTCTAAAAAAAACCCCACAAACTTTAAAAATAGGGGTAAATATACTGTGGGGGCACATATTTCTGATCTGTAATTTACAATCTCTTTTTTTCTAAGTGCAAAAGTCTAAACCTGGTATTCTACAAACTTCTCTGGTTTTTATAAAGCAATAAAATCACAACTTTAATGGTCTTTACCTTAAATAAAGTTAGTTCCTAAGGAGCTGCACTTTCTTTTCTATAAGGCAAAAGAGCTTGTTAGAAGATTAGGCATCTGCCATACTGTCCAGTTCTTCTGTGTAGTAATGGATGTTGGGCTGACAGCAAACTGAAAACACATGTATATCTAAACCAATAAATAGCATTATTAATATTAAAAAAAAACTGAAGTCAAGAGAAGTTAAATGATTTGTTCAAGTTTGTGTCTTCTGGCTTCCAAGACCCTGTTCTCTCCATCTTAGAAGTCTCCCCTTATTCATTGGGTGGAACTATCAAGCTTACAGCTGAGGCCTCAAATATAATTAAGATTGTTTAATGAGCAAAGTAGATTTAAATATTATCATCACCATCATCACCATCTTCACCATCACTCTTCTGTATAGGTGTGTGTGCTTGCATGAGTTTATATGTAGCACACTTGTGCAGGAACCTACCAAGGCCAGAGAGAAGGTGTTATTCTGGGAGTTTCAGGTGGTTGTGAGGGGCCAGCTGAATGCTGGGCACTGAACCTCAGTCACCTATGAGAGTAATAATCTCTCTTAGCTCCTGGGAAAGCTCTATGGTCCTGAAAAGGTAGATTTAATTGAGCAGAGAAGGTAATACAGACAAACTGTTCATTGGTGGCCATCCTGCCAACCAGTTTTAAAATGTGCTCAGCCAGGGTAAATCAAGTGACCCGTCGTGGATGTGAAGAGTGAGCAGCAAAGCTTTGATGCACAGTTCAGAATGGTCTCTCTCACAGCAAACTTTTCATCTGTAACTTCGCAGGGCATGTGAGCTGGATATTCTGGCACCATTTGATTTCAAAACACGACCTTCTTGGCTTAACACAAACTATAAAGGTAATTGTTTTAAATTTTTAATCCTTATCAGTAACTGAACAAAATGCAAGCAAAAATAAAATATTTTGTTAAGTAGAAAGTGCGAAAACATTAAGCTTTTCTTTGACTATTCTGGATGTTATAACTTCATTAGGAAAAGTATCATCAAAGTTTTTAAAGTGGAGCCATCGAAGTGGCCCAGGGGATAAAATTTCTTGACAATAAATACGAAAACCTGAATTAGAACCCTGCAACCCATGTGGTAAAAAGAAAAGGCCAACTCTTGAAAGTTGGTCTCTGGCCTTCACATGCATGAAGCACCAAGAAATTTAAGTGAATAGGAGATGGATAAGAATGGCATAAGTGTAGGTAGGGAGTTAGAATTCTTACATTCCAACGTGAATTTTTAGTTCATTTTATTACTGGTGAACACATGCACACAATATATGCACAGCATTATGGCATTTTCATACATATGTGTCATTATAGTTTACTCTTATTCAATCTCCTCTTCCCTCCTCTCCTCCCCCATCTTCCCTGCCTCTTCTTTGTTGGTATGGTTCTGTTCTTCATCTGTCCTGCTTTCATGCTGCTTGTTTCTCATTGTAGTAAATACATTTTAAAGAAAAGGAAGAAAAATGGCAATGTGCTGATATATAAAGCATCTGTGAGACATGAAACTGAATGAGGAGAAGTTTGTACGGTGTCATCTCGTTTTGTTTTGTTTTTTTTTTAGGAAAGAAGCCTAGAAAATCTTGCAGCACGCCATGCTCTCCCAGTGGTGGTGACAGAGAACCTTCATTTTCCTCTTTGCACATTTCTGCTTTTTTATATTTCTTCTCTAAACAATGCAGACTTTGTTGCAAAGAAAATGATCTGTCGCACAGAAGGATGATTTGGGTTGCTGACAATTAATTGGACATTTCAAAATAGCTAGTGGAAAGATCTGGAATGCTTCTAACACAACAAAATAATATGTATTATCTGAGACTGCAGATATGCCAGATAGCCTGAACTATCTATTACACATCACCTACATGTATTGAAATGCCACACTGTGTTCCATAAATAGCCACAGTTACTGTGCGTAGAATAAAAAGTAAGAAATCTACTATATTGCAACGGGAAACATTAAGAAAGAATATACACTTAGAAAAAACTTGGCTCTCTTAAATTTTGTGTATTAGCACAATGAATAACTTGTATCTCATAAATTCACAAATTAAGCTGGTGTGTTAATAGGTGAACCCCTTCGTTCTGATTACACACAGAGCACAGGTGTATAGGGGCATTCACGATGAGTTTGCTTCATTTTCTAGAAAGCTCAAGTTTAACCTCATTTTTTTCATTGTAAAATAAACCACATTAATTAGGAAAGCTTAAAACACGTAGTTCCAGGATAGCCAGGGCTGTTACACAGAGAAATCCTATCTTAGAAAAACAAACAGACAAACAAACAAACGAAAAAAATCTAGATAGATATAGGAAGGGAGAAAAAAGAAATGTTATAAATGTACTCTCTCGCTATAGTTATTCTGAATATTCTGTTAAATTTTGTCCTATTTTTAAAAATGTATTGTTGATGCTTTAAACATTAAAATTCACTAGAAAACCATGGAATGTTTTTTTTTTTTTTTTTCCCCTGGGGAAAGTTATGGAAATGTACAAAATTGCCCGAAGCTAGGAAAAGCAGAATTCAAATATGATTTGTATGGGAAACTTGGTCAGCTAGAATTACTGAATGCTAATAAGAAGTCTTCTTCCAATGGATAACCTTGTTTGGGGGCCATGATTGATTCAATTTTGGGTAGCAGAGAATCTGTGAGAACGGAGATGTTTAGGGTAACAAGATGTAAGATGTCAGACATGCTAGTAACTTCTTCACACTTCCGCATTGAATGGGGTTTGTTTTTGCCCTGAGCCTCTTCCAACATGATGAAAGAGTTAGTTACAGAAAGGCGGAGTCAACTGGGGACCATCCATGTGTTTGGAGTAGGGGAGACAGTTAAAACCCAACTCTTCATGTTTCTTCTGGCCTTTCAGTCAGTCATTGAACATAGAGCAGCATCAGCTTATTGGAGGAGACTGTTTATTTACAGTAAAGGTGTCAGTGAAGGCCCTGAGGTATGTAACTCAGGTCGCAATGTTATTTTCTGTCAGGACACATGAATATTTGCTTGAAGATATCAGTAGGTCCATAACCTATTAAATCTTTAATTGGGGGGGGGGGGCTTTTAGGGATAAAGTCATAACCCTTTAGTTTCGTTGCTATGAGAATTTAGGCTTGTCTGAATTTGGATCTGAGCTGTCCTGGTAACCTCAAAGCACTGGTGTTGGATTTACGGTCAAGCTTCTGGTCTGTTTCCACAGTCCTGTGAGCCAGAAGACCAGGTTTAGCCCTGGTGTTGGAACATGTGCAGCCCGTTAGATCAGGGCATTGCTGACAGCTTTGTGTTGTATCGCACAGACTGAGCTCCAACACCTAACCTAGTAGAGATGATACTCCATTGCTGGGACCCTGACCTCAGGTTTTGTACCTCAAGTTGTGTTTTCTTTCAAACCATAAACAAAGCTTAAGGGTTCGTTACCGATATGTGCAAGTGCAGCTTGTGCAAGACTAAATTCACCTTCTACAAGCAGCCTGACTTACAAAATCTCCAAATGTTAGCAATAGAAATATGTCAAGATGTGAGGCCGAGGCAGATGGATCTCTGTGAGTTCGTGGCCAGTGTGGTCTAGGTAGCGCAAGTTTCAGGATGGCCAGAGCTACATAGTCAGATCCCATCTCTAAAAAAAAAAAAAAAAAATCAGAAGGAGGAGGGATGGGTACTAGGCGAAGTCAGGAAAATACAGCAGGATACTTTCTTCCTTGGCTTTGGTGTGCAGGACACACAGACCTGATGGACAGGTTGACCTGATGTACATCAGTGAAAGGAATTTTCATGCCATAGAAAAAGAAGTTGATTTGGATTCTCCATTCACCTTCCAATACCTATAGAGTTAAATGGAATAAGACTGAACAGGAACATAAGCAATGCCTTACACAGACAGTGCCTGGGACTTGCTCACTAGACGTCTTTTGTATTGTCCTCTGCGGCCTCTGGTTTGCTAGTTAATAAACTACCTCCGCACTGTAGGAAATAGGGTGATTATTTTACTTTCTGCTCTGCAAAAGATCACATTTGCCTGCCTACATTTATTGACTCCAGGATTATGTGAACACAACAATCATTTGACAGGTTTTAAAGTGAAGGGAAAGGAATTGTCCGGGGAGTGCTATTATTTACAAAGAAGGGACTACAGTGGCATATCAAATACAGTTGTTCTTTTAAAGTTTGATTGATCTCCTCCTTGAAACTAGTATCTTGCTCAAAAGCCATCCAAAAGGCCAAAGGCTGCCACTTCACACGCCCAAGGCACCAAGATTTGTGTTCTGACCTGTAAATAGTATATTTTAATATTTATTCAGGGAAAACTCTAGGTGACATCCACTGGGTTTAGAAGGGTTGCCAGCCACACCTGTCATTGATGAGGGTTTGTGTCACTTATGGTAATAAATAAGGCTTCTCAGATGACTGCCTGGACACCACGTCATCCCACAACAGAAGTACAACAGAACTTATTTCCAAGTTAAGCACTGCATGGACCAAAAGAAAAAAAAAATACCATTCAATAAACCCATTCTGGACAAAGTGTATAGAATTTTATGAAAGAAGAGACCTGGAGGGGATAAGAGCTCCAAAAGGAGAACAACAGAACAAAAAAAAAAAAACTGGGCCTTGGGGGCCCTGCAGAGACTGATACCCCAACAATGACCATGCATAGAGAGGACTTAAAACCCCTGCTCAGATGTAGCCCATAGACTCAGTCTCCAAGTGGATTCTCTAGTAAGGGGAGCACGGGCTGTCTCTGGCATGAACTCAGTGGCTGGCTCTCTGATCACCTCCCCCCTGGGTTGTGGGGTTGTGCAGCCTTGCTAGTCCACAGAGGAAGACAATGCAACCAGTCCTGATGAGACCTCATAGGCTAAGGTCAGATAGAAGGGAAGGAGGACTTCCTCTATCAGTGGATTAGGAGAGGGGCATAGGGGGAGAAAAGGGAGGGAGGATGGGATTGGGAGGAGATAAGAGAGGGGGGCACAGCCAGGATACAAAGTGAATAAATTGTAACAAATAAAAATTTTTTAAAAATCACACACACACACAAATAAATAAACCCATTCTTTTTTATTTCTAAAGACTCAGAGCTGAATCCTTCCATTAATTTCACTAATATGTAATTCTTTAAAAAATTACATGTATAAGTCAATAGCAGGTCTGCACGCATGGACTGTGTCGTAACTTTATTTCAATGCTAACGACTAAAACCGTGGGCCAAATTATATTGTTATTTTTCTAAAAATGTAAAGATAATGAAGATATGAAATGTCAAAAGTTCTTATGCCTGTTTGAGGTTGGGTAAGAGAACATTTGCAAAGCTTTCATCAGAAATTCTTTGCACACATGGGCACGTAGTTAGAGTGATCACTTGAGCTCGGATAGCGTGTCAGGGTTTTTTTTTTTTTTTTTTTTTTTTTTTCTGGGGAAGACTGATTCTTTCCCTCCCAGAAGCCACTGATTAGCTGAAACTCCCCACCCATGCTGGCTTGTCAACCAGTCTTAGCTTTGCGAAGGTCTTGCTTAGGTAACCAGATGAGCAATAGTAAATGGACTCTGCAGGCTGTATTTATGTGAACATACACACATACACATAGGCACATAACAATAATGATGAAAGAAAAAGAGGTCATGAATTTCAGAGGAAATGTGGGGAAGCAAGGTAAGAGCCTGGGAGAGAAAAGAATATAAATACAGTATTCAAGTATACAATTCTCATTTTTTTTTAAATTAAATTTAAGATACTTTTTTTGCAGATTAAGGTTTTATGATATTGTGTTAATTGTATTTCAGGGTCATTAAATGTTCTAAATACAAACAATCATATTCTTTCTTCTGTTTGCAGTTCTTTTAGTCTCAACAGAAGTCACCTACTTTGTGTGTGGGTTGCTTTTTGCTCTGATTGTAGAAGAATGGGTTTGGGATTATGCCATTTCTGTGACTATCCTTCACGTAATCATCACAACAGCTGGTAAGCAAGACCAAAAAAAGGTGGTAGGGACACTTGATTTACATGTAATGGTGCACTACCTCATTGACATGCAGCAAGACAAAGTGGTGAAAACAATGAGCGTGTATTACATTTAATGTATTCAAAACACTCTTAAGGGTTGAACTTGCTCTGCTTTCAGGGAAAGGTTTTGACCAATTCTTCGGGTCCAGAGCTGTACCAACATGCCAAAGACCCTCCTCTTCTCACATTGGTCATCGCCTTTTCTATAGGCTTTGCCTCCTGAAGAAATATTTTCCTTCCAAAAATCTTCCTGAGACCAAAGGTGGAGAAAACTAAGGAAACCTATTATATTTACAAGTTGGTGGTTATTTTTAATAGTTTTCATTCTAAGCCTGCATTCTAAGATGACTCAGCAGGCAAACTTGCTGGCCGCTAAGTCTGAAGACCTGAGTTCAATTTCTGGGACTCACATGGTGGAAATGAAGGAATTCATTCCCACAAGTCATCTTTGGACCCCCACACGTATGCCGTGGTGTGTGCATAGCCGTATTTAAAATGGGCATGCACACAGGTACATCGTGGGAGAGCAAGCACACACACACCCACACACACACATACACACAGAATAAACATTAAAAAGGAACACCATTTCTAAAATGTTTCTTCTGGTGATCTTGGGGGTCAAAATAAAATACATTGGCTCTGCTGTTCTACCTTTTGCTAAAAGGGTAGAATCAGTCTCACCTCTCTCACAGGTTTCCTTCACTGTTTTTCAGCCTAACAAATTTAGTCTACACGGTTTTACAAATGTGGATAAAAATGTGCTTTGCTATATGGTTTGACCAAACATAACCATTTCTGGTAAGTTAACAAAACCGAATGCTTTTGTAAATTAACTTTAGCATTTTTTTCTATTGCAGTGATGGCGGAATTCCCCTTGACGTCACATTGGTGGGCTGCTTTAGGTACATGAATGGCTCAAGTTTAGATCCTGTAACGTGCAAAAACAACGTTAGGTAGAATAAATGTTGGAAATGAACTGTATCTCAGACATAGATTTTATTACATTATTCTCTGAGATAGTGACAATGATGCTGTCTAGATAATAAAAACCATACACATTTATTAAAGGTAGACTAAACTAATTGTCTCTTCCGGCATATGAATACTTCCAGAACAGCCCATATATAATCCACACCAGACAGGAAACATTTTTAGCATGTGTTTGTATCTAAAAACAGATCAGTCACACACTCACTCTCTCTCTCACACACACACACACACACACACACCTATACTCTTCTTCTCATTTTGATGTAGTCTGAATCAACAAAGGACTAACATCCATTTCTCTTTATGTATTGAGCAACATGTAAGAAGGTAAGTAAGTGGAAACGAGGTTACAGTGGCCTAGAACGGAACTCATTCCTTCGATCCTGAGGGCCGAAATGGAGCACAGCCGCCCCAAGTGGCAATCAGGCAGTGCGGGCTTTGCTGGCCTACAGAGGATCAAAATGGCCCGATCCTTTTTGGTTTTACGTGACCCTTAACTAAAACCACAGCTGCCCATATGTAGCACCTTCTTAGCTCTAAAGAAATGAATCTAAATCCCATGTGTGTCTCAGAGTTGGATCCCATAGAAATCTTAAGTAGGAAAATCGAGATAAACAGAAGACATGCAGGAAATGAGACAGTTGGTGTCCGTTTTCTTTCTTAGTTATATTGTGTAATAATCAGAAAGTCAGGAAGAAGTAGGGTCTCAGATCAACCATTTGCTTATACTAATAAACAACCATATAAAGCGAAGCTCAGCATATCTAAACAGATTTCAGTGTTTGTCAAGTATGGAAACTATTTACTTATAAATCTGTTGTATTTGGCTTTTGAATACAATGATTATGTAATTTTTAAGAAATATTATTTTTCTTGACTTGGCAGTAATCTTGTCTAATATTTTCAATCTGTTTTGCAAACAGCAGGCAAACCCAAACATATTCTGGTATTGCCATTCAGTTTTTAATGGCCCACACCGAACTGAAATACTTAGGTTTATTGACTATTTAATATGAGCCAGGGCCACCGCACCTATCGCACTAATCTTTACTGCAATTCTGTGGGTATTATATTCTACTTTTTTTAAATGTGGCAAACAAAGCCTTTGGGGTCGAGTGAATGGAGTTTTTGCACCACTGCGGTAAGTCCTTATAAGGAGCACTTGTATATATGTGTTTGTGTGTTGCAGATAATTGTCAGTGGCACCTTTGTGTAGATACCCAGGGCATATCCTGCAGATAGCTCCGAGGATGCACAGGAGAGAGACAGAGCAGAACTGACCACACCGTGCAGAGGCAGCCAGCCCCAGGCAGTGGGAAGTGTTCAGAGGAGTTGAAAAGAAGCTGGGATGTCCACTGGGATAGCCAGCTTTAGGAGAACTTCTCTGTCTCTTTCTGATCACTGTTTCTCCTTGTCTGGTCAAACAACAGAAATGTCTAAGACAGGACCTAGGAAATGACACGCAAAGGCCAAAGTATTTGTTTCTAAACTCCATTGAAAAATAGCAAATTCCTGCTTCCAGTTTTGACAAGAACATTTCAGGATGGCTTTTCATTTTTCAGTAGTTAAGACAACTTTAAGGGCTGTTGCTAGCATGTTTAGGATACAGCCACCATAATGGTGTCAATGCATATTTCTTGTGTGAGGATGGAGAGAATTAATGAAATAACAAGAAGGACCAGAGATTTTCCTTCAATGTAGTAACTGAATTTGCATTTCAAATAGGAAACATAAGCCAGCATGTTATAAGGGAGGCTGCTGAATCTTCACCCTGAGAAGGTTAAATATATATATATTTATATATATATATATATATATTTTTGTAGATTACTGTAAAAATCACATCTTCTAATGTGATTATACCACATGTTAATTCGCTTTCATATCCTATATTTAAATATATACTAGTATATGAAGTGGGAAAATAAGGATCATTTTAATGTAGGCCAGACAACAACCATTAAGCAATGGTTATCATCCCAAGATTATACAGAATCAAGCTGTGGACCTGTATCTGTGACATGCTCTCCTCTCTTTAAAAGTGTCGTTGTCATTTCCACATTAGCACAAGAAGCAATGAGACTCTTTTGGCTATTTTTGATACTCACATGTGAAGCTGAATTTATTGATCCTGTCTGTACTAAGAAGGCTAACAAATGAGGTGGCAATATGGCTTAGCAGTTAAGAGCACTGGCTGCTCTTCAGAGTCCAGTTCCCAGCGCCCACATGGCAGCTAACAATTATCTGTAACTCCAGTTTCAGATGATCCAACACCTTCCCCTGGCATCTATGGGCAAAGACATATAATTGGGCAAAATACCCATGCAAATATGATAAAAAGAAATACATCTTTAAAAAATAAGAAAGAAAACAAATCAAGCTTTTTCTTTCACTGCAGCCAGCTGTTGTCAACAATTATCTCTAGTACCAGTATTAGTTACATTCACCGCTCACTTTCATATCCTTAAGTCTGAAGTCTTTTTTTTTTTTTTTTTTTTTTTGTCATTTGGTTTTTGTTGTTTGGTTGGTTTTGAGACAGGGTTTCTCTGTGTAACCCTGGCTGTCCTGGACTCACTCTGTAGACCAGGCTGTCACTCACAGAGAACTACCTGCCTCTGCATTCCAAGTTCTGGGATTAAAGGCATGTGCCACACTGCCTGGCAAGTCTGAAGTCTTAACTTCCTAGTTTTTTTGCATTATTGTTTAATAATACACATAGAAAGTCGTGAGGTTTCATCTGGCATAAACCTTTCAAAGATATGAATGTTAATAAGCTTCAAAGAGAGTTTCTGAAATGAAAAAAAACAAAAAAACAGGGGTTTGGGGGTGGCTGTACATGGAGGTTAGGGATATGGCACAATTACGAAGTGTCTGCCTGGCCTCTGTAAGGTCTGGGTTTTGTTCCCAGAACAGGAAAATAATTTTGCAGAAACTATGTTTTCCTCTCAATTCCTACAACACACAGAGTCTACTGTACCCTGATTGTCTCCAACTCAGAGAATGCCAACTCAATTCCAGAGTAAGCTGCCTGTTGGACATAATAGACTGGCTATATCAGTGTTCATGGCTGGGGCTGTTGTAATAAATGGGATTGTTCAGACTACAGCCACAGTATGACACCCGACAGGGTCTTCCTTGTTTTCCTTTGAGTAAAACTGCAGGTAGCAGACTAAAATGTCTAAATATCTGGGGAGGTTATCAGGGTCTCTCCCTGGACATGTGTCTTTGTATGTGAGGAAAGCAGCAGTCCTCCAGATTTCTATCTCAGGGAGCCTTACCTGTCATGGGCGCTATGCTGTTACTGGCATAGATGGACCAGCAGATTTATGAGAACTCTGTAATTGGATCAATAGTGGTTAGATCTATATTTTAAAGCAAACAAGAATCATTGGGCAAATGAAACAAGAACTAAAACTGTTTTCATTAAACCAAATAGCACGGATAGCTTGAATTCTGGCTTTGAAAACTCTTCCTATACTTAATGTGGATGATTTCCTACTATAATTTTTTAAAAATTCTTTATAAATGTGTATGTGCGCACACACTCATATACCTGTGTTACATAGTAGAAATATAGACAAAATGAGTGCCAGATCAGGTGAAACACATCTGAAATGTTAGCACCCCTGAGACAGAGGAACGGGGATTGTTGGGTCTAACATGGACTCTGTCTAGAACAAGAGATCGGTAACAACACAAGCATACGGCAGGCAGAAAAGCTGAATTAAGAATTGTGAATTATCTGGCATGAGCTCTGACATCACTGCCTCTAAGCTGCTGAGTTTTAAGGGCTCCTTACTATTGATTTGTGCCTGTTCCCCGAAGGAAGTTCTAAATTTCAATGATTTACCAGCCCCAGAATATATGCTCTCTTCACTGATTCTGTAAATGACTTCATTGCAAATGCTATGTCAGTTTCAGGAACATTATTTTAGTGATGGCAATTGTTCTTATTCATAATCTTACCAATGAATTATTCATTACTGGCAGTTAACCAGAACTTTCCTTTTATTTACTTGCAGTTTCCGGCTTAATTTCAATGATATGTGGAGGCCAGATTTTAGCATACTGTTTGTTCAAAGACAACTTTATCTATCCGGATCTGGATAATTTTTAACAGTACAACTGGATTCATTTACCTTGGAATTGTTATGCTATAAATATTGTGTCGGAGCTGTACCCCAGGATGAATCGCTCAGTATACCTTATAACTATAAAAAGCACAGAAGTTAATGGAGAGCAGAATGAGCCTGGTAAAGAATTCATGAGCAGAATTTTATAAAACTTCTAAAATGTGGTGTTTCTGGAAATGTGTCCCACAGAATATTAGTTCTGAAGAATGTCGGTGTTATCGTTCAAGGAAAAAAATGTTTAATATTTAGGAATATTTGTATAGTCTTGGGGCTAGAGAGATGTCTGAGTCATTAAGAGTATTTTCTGGTCTTGAAGAGTACCCAGGTTGAATTCCCAGGGTCCATGCCAAGCAGATGACAACTGTCTGCAACTCTAGTTCCTGAAAAGTTGATTTCTCTCCTGGCCTCTGTGAGAATTTGCAAACATGTGGTACACAATACACACTTGTATACACATAAAATCAATAAAACTTGTCCTTAAAAAAGAATTATTTGACTCTAGGATTTAAGTCGATCACCTCTTACTATGTCAGAATGTCATAGTCTTTGGCACACTGTCGTGAACAAGTCAACAGTTTCCCACAGATGTTGATATGTCATGCTAATTTCACAGATTCTGAGCAACCTTCCCCAAGCTCTGCCATACTAACATGTTACTGGCTGAGAAAATTCAAAGTGTAATATTCCCTGTGCACTTTTTCTTTAACGTTTATATGAAAAGCAATTGTAGAAGAGGGTAGATTTGAAATCACTGCAGATCTCTACACCAGAATTAGATCCTCTTGTTGCAGCACAGTATTTATTCTGGGCTAAAGCACTTCTTATGAAATTATTGCTTTAAAAAAATCAGTTTCTATTTCTGTCGCTAGACTGTGGTCTTCTACCAACACAGCACTTCTGCAAATTAACGTACATTTGCTTTACCTGGGGATCCTGTTACGCCGCAGGTTCTGGCTCAGAAGGGGTGGGCTGGAATCCAAGATTGTGTATGTGTAAAAACACTCACAAAACATTAGTGCTGTGGGTACACTGGCCACATTTTGGGTGGGATGGGTCTCCATATTCTGGGCACCGCTCTGTGTGATCAGCACCACAATTCTTACATCATTGCCGTTCAGTACACTCTCACTGAGCTGAATCTCAACAGACAAGACAGATGAGTTAACTTAGCTGTCTTTAACACGTACCACTTTTAATAGAGTTAGCATGTCTCTTGATGTAAAAGAAGTGCGTTACATGATTACAATTGAAACGTAAGCAAGCAAAAACAGACAGGAGAGGAACACCTCACACCCCACACCCCACAAACATGCACTTGGGCGAAAATTAGAAACTAAACCATATTTTTAAATCTCTCTGGTAAGTCTTTTTATTAACCCTGAAAAATCATTTTTATAAAAACATTCTTTTACTTACTAGGAAAAGCCACTATAACTTTCTGTATTTTAGATGGTCTTCTGAATTCTGTTTGCATTGGTCAGAGTCTGGAGAGAGTTACACTCTCCTGCACCTGTGAACAAGCCAATACGATTGCTTCTTTCTCGGGTTTTTGTTTTTGTTTTTGTTTCGTATTTCCATAAGCTTTGACTTTATCCATTTGTCTGTTCTTCCTGCTAATTTCTTCAACAATGTTTGGTCATGGAGATAGCAAAACTTCTTGAGGAGGGAGGGCCTGGAGAGATGGGTGAGAGTACTGACTGCTCTTCCAGAGGACATGGGTTCGATTCCCAGCACTGATAAGGCAGCTCACAATACTTGTTTAACTCCAGGCCCCAGATGGGCTGCCCTCCTCTCACTGGTACCAGCAGTAGGCACACACATGGCACACATACATGCACACAAAACACCCCTATAGTAATATTTTAAAGTGGAGAGGGGTAGAAAGTAGGAACATGGAGCCTTTTAAATGACTTTTGAGACTGGAGATACGGCTCAGCATTAAAGAGCCCTTGTGCCTCTTGCAGAGGACCAAGCTTTGGTGCCCAGCATCCATGTGTTGGCACATAACCCCTGTAATGCCAGTACCAGGGGTTCTGGGACCTTCTTCTGACTCCCCCAAGCTGCATGGATATGATGTAAAGATACATATGTATACACACAGAGGCAGGTAAGACAGCCAAGCACATAAAATAAAATAAATCTAAACACAAATTAAAACCTGAAATGAATATTGTTTTTTAAACCTTAATGAACACAGCACACAGTAGCTGTGAAAGCCCCGTGATGATGCTATTTGTCTCCTCATTAAACCACCATTGGCAGCACAGAGGAAAGTGACTTATCACAAATATAACAAAATGTAGTCCCGCGGCAGGAGACACGCTGAGACTCAACCACCCTGCAAAATGCGAGCTCAGATGCATAGAAACATTGGAAGTGCCTAAATAAATTTGTTAATTAAGAAAGATTTGGTTGATTAAGTACTTTTTAATATAATGAGAATTAAGTTCCACTAGTAAATCAGAACAGAAATCTCTCCAGACTCTGGTCTTAATATCTCACTGTTCCACAGTGCAGCTTAATTGCCAGGTTGATTTCTAGGATCAGGGCTCTGCCTGCTCAGGTAATTACCATTGTGTTAATCTTGCTGATTCCAGGAAGAGTGGGTTTTCCTTTTCCCTTCACTAAAATGATTCCATGACACCTCTTGATGCCCAAAAATTAAAAATAAACCAGAATGTGTGTCTTAGCGCTAAAAATATATTTCAAACACGTCAACTAAGAATCTGCTTGATACAGCCTCCTGGGCGCAAAGATCATCCTCATTTTATTGCTTTCCCAGTATGCCACTATCACAACTGTGCAGAATCCTTTCTGCTGTTTTGATGCAGATTTTTCAAGACTAATGTTTTTAGGTTTTAAAGAAAGATAATGCTTTCATGTATCATAAAGTTTTTGAAACTATGCTTCAAAATAATACCGTTGTATTATTTTATAATGTAAACATGTGCGCCTTTAATTACTTTATAATTGTTATTATTAAAAGTTTGCTGATAGTAACAAAATACATTGGAAGACTGTTGTTCCTTTCCGGTCAGGACTGGAATGCCGTCTCCAGCTTTTCGGGGTCTGTTCACTGTTTGACCTCGCTGGCTAACTGAGCTGTCCTCCTCCTGCGCTGTTTAGAATCGCTGCAGCTGTAGAGACTGTCCCCTAAGAGTGACAGCAGGTATCTTACGAGGCAGTTTTGTTATTGTCAACTATGCCAAAGAAAAGGAAACATACTTCCTGAAGCTGTTGCTCTATAAACTTTAGAACCTGAACAGCTAGGAAAATAAAACACAACAAAGGCTTGTGTGCACCTGCGGTGATAAACAAACAATCACCAGCGGAGGAGAGAGCTGCGTCGAAGCTCACACCAAGATGGTGACTCTTCTTCAGGAAACTCCTACAGGGAAGATGAGGAAACTTTGAGAATGGTGTATGCTTGTAACTGAGGACAATAAACTTGCAATTTTTCCTATTTATTATTTCTTACTCACCTGGTGTTTCTTAAATATGTATTTTTACTCTACGTGAATGTTCTAAGTTGTTCAGCAATGAGAAACCCAAATATATCTTTACAAGCAGAGCTAGTTACTATGTTTTTGGGGTGTTTTTGTTTTTTCCTTTCATGAGTACCTGGCCTTACTGGACCTTACATGTGGAAAAGTGTTGATCCTGATTTTTAAAAGGAAAATAATGATCAGTTATGAGTCACCTTAATTTAGAAAAGGATTTTTATAATCTTGAAGTCTATACTTTCTTTCTTTCCACCTTGTCACTTCTTGCCCACCCCCTGATGAACTGACATCGTGTTCACAGCCTCAAAGTACTCTGTATGGCAAGCCCAAAGCATCTACGGTTATCGTGGTTAAGGAAACAGTGCATGGAAGGAAGCGCCACTGTCCTGCATGAGCGACCATGCTCTACTAGACCCAGGCCCAAAGTGATTTCCTTGCTACTCGCCTGTGCTTTCAGTGGGGTGTAGTCTGGATATACTTTCTGTGCTCCCCCCGGGCAGCCACCTGTAGAGTTCTTTTCAGAAACCTCTACTCAGGTAAAGGTGAGTGCAATAGTTAGTTTTAATTGTCAACTTAACACAACCTAGAATTAAGTGGGAAGAAAGCCTGTTTGAGGGATTGTCTACATCAGGTTGGCCTGTGGGCATGTCTGAGGGGATTGTCTGGAGTGCTTTAATTAATGTGGGAAGACCTACTCTAAATGTGGGTGATGCCTTCTGCTGGCGGTCCAGACAAAAGGGAATGGAAGAGGGAATCCTTTCTGATGTTTGCTTGCTTGCTTTGGCTTCACTCTCACTGGTGAGTTTCTGCATCTTATTGCTGTTACTGCTGATTGCGTCACTGATAACCAGCTCTTCTGGCTTCCCACATGGACTGAAGACCAGCAGCTCTCCAGGAACCCTCCAGGCCCTTGGTGTTGAAATGGGCTGCTGAGGCATATAGCCTCATAGACTGAGCAGTTACCAGGTTCTCTGAATGTCCACTGTGAGACAAGCCATTGTTGAACCACTCTGGCAGTGTTGGTGTATGCAAGTTAAGAAATATTCTTCTCTTGGTTCTGTTTCTCTAGAAAACCCTGACTAACACACTGACATTTGTGACTTCTGTGTGGAAAAGACAAGTCAGTATTAAGCACAGTTAAAATCTATTAAGATAAGACTTTAGCACAAATGTAAGCATTGGGGGTTTGCCCGTGCCCCATGAGTATGCGGACAACGCAAATTAGACTTGGTGGGGTTTGGGGGTTGGGGCATATGGATCCGAAGGTAGCCCTGGGAGAAATGGGGAGCGAGTGGAATCTGAGTACAGTGCATGAAATTTTCAAATAATTAATAAAGATATTATGTCGCAAAAAAAGGGGGAGGGGAAGCCCAGACAAAGAATAAGACTCGCCTAAGAGTGTCACTGTGGCTTCTCAAGGCATTGTGTCTTAGCAGTAACCACGTGAAGAACTTTGGTGGCTCTAATTAAGAGCTCAAAGAATTTCTAAGAAACACCTTTTCTGATGAAAGATCACAGGATGGCTTTAGAAGTACCTTGGACAGGATTGCATCGTAATCTGACAAAGCTATAGGCCACAAAAGGTTAAAACTTTTTGAATCTGTACCTGGGGTTCCTTGTGAGAGTCCTCGAGAACATATGTTCACAGCAAGAAAAGGAAAAAGGCCTTTTACACTGAGACTGTACCCTTGACTAGTTCCGATTGTAACACTGTTATTTGAAACATATCTGTATAAACAGGACATTGTCTTTGTGAAGCCAGGCTTCCTAGCAAATGTTAACTGTTAACTGTAGCAAATGTTAATTGTAAATGTTAACAATTTTCATTCTTGACTCCCAGCTATAAAAGACTTCAGTCAGATTCCTGAGTGGCTTCCCTTGGTTTTCCCTGTTTGTCTTGCCTTAATTCTCAGTAAGTCTAAAATGAATTGGATTTCATTCATTCATTCATTTGTAGGCTCAAGCATGGTAAACAAGCCTTCCTCTTCTAGCACTGAATTTCCAAAAGACATCGTCAAATACTTTGAATTCTGTCATTACAGGTATCTCACTTGCTCTGCCCTGAAATGCTTCATAATCTTTTCTTAATTTGCTAGGATGTTAAGTTATCAGAACATTTCCAGTTTTCAGTCTTTTCCTTGACCTTAACACAACTTGAGTAAATTAAAATGTATACTGGAATTACCGACTTGGACCTGGTAGATTATTTTCTAGCATGTTTTACATGGTTACAAAGTCTTCTAATGACTGCATCAGTGGTAGTGGGGTGCGAATTTCAAGCAGTTCCTTCTAGGAAATGGTTTGAAGATCACATAGATGATAAGGAAAGGATGGCTCATCCTTTGCAGAAAATTTTCTGCTTGGTTCCCTCTGGAAATCTTGAAATTTCTTTCTAGTAACTATGTCCAACATGTCATTGTACCAATGCATGAGCTTAAGTATTTGCTTATGTAATTGCTTACAGTCAGCTTTAAAGGATGTTGATGGGACCTTGCAATACCATTAGCATCCCTTCACTGGGAGTTGCTATATTTATCAGGCTCTACTTAATACATCTTTCTCTCTCTTTCCCCCCCTATCCTTTGTACCCAGTCTTTGGACAAGATAATTCCTTTGAATGTTTGATCCTACTTCAAGGCTGAACAAATATTTTGTGCCAAAGCCAGTAACAAACCTCAATCACCATGGAAGTTTCCTCAAACAAAAGAGACTACTATCTCTCGAAACAGAGGTCTAAATAAGTTACCCTGAGACCTGCCTGGGTTAACAGAAGTCAGAGGAATATTTGATGCAAACACTGTTGCCTCTGTCTCAACACTCTCACTTTAACTGACTGTGTTGTCTTCCTAGGTGTTGCTGTAGACAGTGCCTTCTGACTCTATCTCATTGAAAGGACAGAATAACTTCCCCTTCCCATGGTCCAGAGCTAGGTGATATTGGGATCTCCTTAAAAGTCTAAAATGAATGAGGAGAACTCACTTCTCAGGAAACCTGCAACTAAGGAGTAATAGCACAGCTGTAGCCCCTATAAAAGGAGTCTCTAATGGACATATGCTTGCTTGGTCCAATACCAACACACTTCCTTCCAACACAGAAGAGCTCTTCTAGAACACATATATAGGCAGTTGAAGAAAGATATAATGCCATGGGTCAGAATACAGCATGAGGTTCATGGCACAGATCTCTCAAAAACTGTAAGTCAGTTGGAAAAATATGACCCTATAGAAGGCAGAACACTTAAGATATGAAATCATTTCAATCACCGGGAAAAGAAATAGCAATTTAAAACAAATATATAAGTACTCAATAATTTCCATCAAACAGGGACTATTAATATTTGCAATGATAATAGTTGATAATCATATAAAAGTAGCTGAGTGTGTGTGTGTGTGTTTGGAGAGAGAGATACAGAGACCAAGAGTATTTATATATACATAAATTTAGAAATCATGGAAATGAAAAAAATGCAGTCATTACTATAAAAAGATAAGCATACAAGATAATTAGTGGTATAAATATAACTGAAGAGAAAGATTAATGACATGAAAAAAGCATTGAGAAGCACACTCAAAATTCAACATAGGGAGTAGGGATAGAAAATATGGATGGTATTTTGAACTATGGAAGATGGCTTGAGAAACATCAACAACCATGTAACTAGAACCAACAAGTAAAAAAGTAGAAGAGAAAGCCTATAGACATGATGGCTGAAGATTGTTGGAAATGCAGGCCTGTGTGTTTCTAAGTTTGACTAAATGGCAAGTGTAATGATGTCTCTCAAATGTGGAGAGAGAAGAAGGAAATTAAATAAAGAATGTGATGAACAAGAAATTTTTGGAAACCGTGTTAAAGCAGGGGCTTTTCAGATTTTTGGTCAGCTTGAGTCATGGAGCCCACCACAAAGAGCATCCCCTACCTCACTGCAGCCCAACTTCTGCATGAACAGTCAAGGAGTTGGCCTTGCTGATTCTAAATCTTATTTATAAAACAGATTTATAAAAATCCAATTGAAATTATAATCCATAAATAACAAAGAGGAAACTGATCTTCCCAGACCTACCATTTCTAATGTCTTTATAGTACTGCTGACTGACAGACCACACAAAAATGGATGGAATGTCAACACATTATGTTAAATGATGTAAACCAGACATAGAAAGATATAAAGATATAGCATCTTTTCTCTATATATGATATCTAAGTGTGTGCATGTGTGTGTGTGTGTGTGTGTGTGTGTGTGTGTGTGTGTGTATGTGTATGTGTATGTGTGACATGAAAGCAGTAAGGAGACTGAGAAGGGAGGAGAAGGTCTCAAGTGGAGCAAACAAGACAAGATAATGGAATACATATGTTATGAAAGCAGATAGAAGGGTGACATACTTGGGAGGAATAATGGAGCCAGCATGAGGAGGGAAAGAGATGGTGAAGGGCAGAGGGGGTCCAGCAAATAATAACAAAAAAATGTGTAATCTGATTATTCATGAGAGGATCACAATGAAACCCATTCTTTTTGTATGCTAACCAAAACATTTTTAAGACAATAGACACCAAAGAAATTCAGAACTCTGAACAGAAATACTTTCAAAAGCCTAGACTCTTTAGCTAGAAAACCAAAGAGAAATAGGATTTCTAGATTCTTTCAAACCACTGAAGTTGAACTAAGAAGAGATCAACAACTAAAAAAGAACCTAAAACAAATAGAGTTTGACATAGCAATAAGAAGCCTTCCAAATAAGAAAAGTGCAGATGAATTCATAAGAAAGCTCCATGAAATTTTCAAATAATTACAACTAATATTTGTCAAATTAAAAAATGGATACAGAAGTAGCACTTTCAAACACGTTTTACGCTCTTTCTTGATGAACCGGACCCACATATCTGGACCTGTGCTGTCCTTTGGGCCCAGGCTTGGCCAAGAGACATATTTGCATGTTTTTTAGAGAGTCTGACAGGCACATTACCCTGTTCTGCCTTTTTAGGCTCAGGCCAACTAGGGGTTACATCAGAGGACTTCCTTGGATTTCATCTAAGAAATATTAGATAGTCCTTAAGATTCTTAAACCAGTTTCCAATGAATTAGAGTTACCCCAGTCTCTCTGACCAATATGTGATGCTGATTACTAATAAATATGCAATATCAGTTACTAAAGCAGTTGCCTGTTGATTTCCTCAACCTGATGCCAAATCAACCAAATTCAGGAAACAGCAAAAGCAACCAAACTGTCATTCAACATAGGCATACATGGCATACAACCAATGGAATAAATCCACATGCCCAGATCCCATGGTGAAAATTCAAACACTGAAAAGTCAAGACACTATCTCTTCCACAAAGACAGAAATGTTATCCAACAGGAAATACGTAGACAAAATATAAGTCACAGAATTTAAAAGGGCACTTGTATGCATGATCCAAGAATTTGTGGATTTGGCTGACCATAGTGTGCACTATTTTAATCTCAGGAGGCAGAGGTAGGCTGGCAGGCAGGCAGGCAGCAGATCTTTATGAGTCCAAGACAAGTCTGGTCTACATAGTAAGTTCTGGGCCACTGGAGGCTAAATAGTGAGATACTGTCTGGAAAAAAAAAGAAAGAAAGAAACAAATGGAAGAGAACTCAAGGATTGAAGGAATTAAAAGTGACTCAAGCAAAGATCAAAATAAACTTCAAAAAGGACAGAAATAATACACCCTGAAGTCTAAGAAAATACAGATGAATGAAATTATGAAAACAATATAGGATTTTAACACTGAATTCAATAAAGAAATAGACATACTGAAGAAAACTCAAGCTGAAATGAAGAGAAGTGAAAATGTCAAAGACCCGCTGAGAAAACTCAGGGTAAAGTCTTACCAATATAATAAATTAAGCATATAAGAACAAAAAGTGAAGATAAAATAGAGTAATTATAAAAGTCAGAAAAAGAAAGTGACATATTTAAAACACACACACATGAAAAGGGTATGCATGAAATTTGGGACATGATGAGAAATCAATTCTGTGAATTATAGGCCCGTAAGAAAGAGAAGAATCTCAGGTCAATGGCATAAATCAGATCTTCAACAAGAACACAGACAGAAACATCCCTAAATTAAAGAAAGACACACTCATACAGAAACAAGAATAAACACAGACCTCCAAACAGACAAGACCAGAAACGGAACTTCCCATAGCATACATTAGACATACATAGCAAAGAAAGGGTATGGAAAGCTCCTAGAGAAAGGTCACAAGTTACATATCAAGACAAACCCATCAGAGTAACACTGATTCCTCAGTGGAAACTTTGAAAGCCAGAAGAAACTGAAGCAATGTACTTTACACTCTAAAAAGCCATAGATGCCAACCCAGACTACTTTACCTACCAAATCTACCAGGCATAATTGACAGGGGAAAAGAAAACAATTTTCCTTTAAATAAACAGGCTGAAAGAATCTTTGTCTACCAAACCAGCCCAAAAGAGAATATTGGAAGCAATACTTTGGACTGAAGAGAGGAAAAAGCATAACAAAAAGGCTACATAAAGAAAGCAAATGAAATTATAATACTGAAAACCAAACTAGAGCTAGGAATATAACAATAACAACAGAATCAAAATGACAGCAATCAATACACATCTTTAAACAATGAACTCAAATATTAATGATCTCGCCTCTTCAATTAAAAGTCACAGGTTAGTTGAAAGGACTGTGAAAAAAAAATTCATCCTATGGTTGTCTACAGAAACGACCTTATCTTCAAGGTTAGGCACCATTTTAGAATGAAAGCGTGGAAAAAGTATTCTAAACAAATGGGACTAGGAATCAAACAGGAGAGTTAATCAGAAGAGATAAAGGACACTTCATTCTGATTAAGGGATCAATTAAGAAAAGACTGCTTCAATACTAATCATATATACACCAAACTCTAGGTCATGAAGTTTCATAAAAAGTGCACTACTGGACTTCAAGATGTATGTTAATCCCCAACTCAGAAATAACTGAGGCTTTCAATACCTTACTTTCTTCAATAGATGGGTTATTTGGATACAAACAAACAAACAAACAAACAAACAAAAATCACTGGAATTAAGTAACATCATATATCAAAAGAACCTAAAAGATATATAAAAGTCCCCCCAAACACCAAAGAATACACATTCTACTCCACCACTCATAGACATTTCTCTATAGTAGACCACATGCTGGGAAACAACAGTCTCAACAACCAAAGGAAAAGTTGAAATAACTCTGTGCATCCTATTGGTCACAATGTGGCAAAGCTTGAAGCCAAAGTAAAAGAAGCTGGAACTCATACACACTTATGGAGATTAAATAATACACCACTGAATGATGAGTGAATCAAAGAAGAAATTAATATATTCCTAGAATTAAATGAAAATGAAAACACAACACAATAAAAGTTTTGGGACATAAAAAAAAAAGCAATCCTAAAAGGAAAATTTATAGCTCTAAGCATGCATTTTTAAACAACAAGAAGAATAAACGAAAATAATAGAACACAGATAAATGGCTTAATAATGCAACTGAAGAACTTGGATAAACAAGAATAAACCAAACCCAGACCCAAACGACAGGAAAAACAAAAACGAAAACAAGGCAATAAAAATCAGAACAGAAATGAATGAAATAAACACAAAGAAAGGGTTCTGTGACTCTAAGAGCTGGTTCTATGAAAATCTGTACAAGAAAAGCATACCCTTAGCCCATTTAAGCAAAAGAAGGAGAGAAAGGACTCTCTCAGGGTGAACAGAATCGAGGGTGAACAGGAAAGAGCTAAAACAGACACCACAGAAATTCAGAGCATCACATGGGGATACTTTAAAAATGTAGACTGACTGTTAAGTTAGAAAACGTAAAAGAAGAATTTCTAAATTCCTCAAAACCACCAAAGTTAAAAACAAGAAGAGATTAGCAACTGAAAAGGTATAGTAAAACAGTAATTAAAAAAAAAAGAACCCCTGCACAGATGTAGCCCATGGCAGTTCAGTGTCCAACTGGGTTACATAGTAATGGGAAGAGGGACTGCCTCTGACATAATCTGATTGGCCTGCTCTTTGATCACCTCCCCCTGAGGGGGGAGCAGCCTTACCAGGCCACAGTAGAGGACAATGCAGCCAATTTTGATGAGAACTGATAGACTAAGATCAGAAAGGAGAGGAGAACCTCCCCTATCAGTGGACTTGGGGAGTGGCATACATGCAGAAAGGAGAGGGAGGGTGGGATCGGGAGGGGAGGGGGGAGGGGATAATGGGGGGATACAAAATGAATAAGTGTAATTAATAAAAAATTAAAAAAAACACCACCACCAACAACAACAAAAACAACAACAACAAAAAAAAAAACGCATCCATTAAACTTTCAAAACTTATAATCAATACTTCTCAAATTATTTTTAAAAATAGAAAACGAAACATTTTCAAGCTCTTTCAACAAAGCCAACATTATTCTAATACTAAAACCAGGTAAACATATAACAATGAAAAAAAAAAAACAAAACAATAGGCCAATATCCCTGACCACTAGAGAAAAAAAAATTTGCAAAATGAATATAAGCTCATAGAAAAAAAGATCATCCACCATGACTAAGTTGGCTTTATTCTAGAGATGAAGAGATGTTAAACATATGTAAGTCAGTAAATGTAATACACACATTAATGGAATTAAAGGAAAAATGTAAATGATTACCTCAATTGATGCTGAAAAGGCCTTTGACAAAATTGAACATGCCTTCATGATACAAGACATAGAGAGTAGAGATGGAGGGAACAGACTACAATATAACAAAGGCTTTATGTGACAAACCCACAGTCAGCATCTTCTACATGGAGAAAAACTTGATGCAATTTCAGTAACATCAGGAATGAGGCAAGGATGTCCATTAAGCCCACTCCCTCTCAGTATAGTTCCAGAAGCACTGGCTACAGTGAGAGGACAAGACGGGGAGAGGGGAACTCAAGGAATAAAAATAAGACGACAAGTCAAATTACCCGTTTGTAAGTGACACGATATTACAGATAATGGATTCCAAAAATTCCATCAGAAAACTAGAAATGGTCAACAATGTTAGCCAAGTGGAAGGGTAAAAAAACCAATTTACAAAAATTATCCTTTCTATACACCCACAACAAAAATGCTGAGAAAGAGATCATGGGAATATTTTCATTTACGATAGTCTCCAAAGCATTAAATATATAAAAATAAACCTAAGCAATAAAAATATAATCCCAATCAAAATTGCCATGACGTTCCTCACCGAAATGGAAAAATCTATTCTTAAACTCATATGGAAGCACAAAGAACCCAGATATTCAAAGCAACCCTGAGCAAAAATAATTAATTAATAGTATTTAATTAATAATTAAGCTGGTTAGGATTATCATTCCAGATATAGTGATTTTATGGAGCCACCATAATTAAGTCAGCATGGCATTGGCACAAAAACAGACATGTAGATCAATGGAGCAGGATAGGCAAGCCACAGATGAATGTGTGTTACCACAGCTATCTCATATTTGACAAAAATTCCAAAAATGCATACTGGAGTAAAGACAAAATCTTTAACAAATGGTCCTGAGGAAACTGAATGTCCAGGTTCAGAAGAATTAAACCAGACCCATGTCTATAACCCCCGACAAAAATCAACTCCAAACAGCTCAAAGCCCTCAGCCTCAATGTGAAAGAAACTGAAACTGCTGACAGAAAGGTAGGCAGTCCCCTGCAAGGTACAGGAACAGGAAATGGTTTTCTGAATAGGATGCCTTCCACTCTTCCAGGAACTGACAAATGGCAGTTGATAAAACTAAAAAGCTTGGCTAGCAAAGGAAAGAGGAAGTCCACTGAGTGAGAGAGTCTTTGCCAGCTATACAACTGGTTCTCATACATATAAGAACTCAAAACCAAAGAATTAAAACAAGGGACCCCATTTTAAAGAGAAATGGACTATGGATCTATGTATTTGAACAGAGTTCTCAAAAAAGGACATAAAAATGATTAAGAAACATCTCAAAAATTATTCAAGATCGATAGCAGTCAAGGAAATGCAAATTAAAATTACACTGAGGTTTTATCTTACCCAGGTCGGAAGTGCCAAAAGCAACAGAACAACCAACAACAAATGCTGGAGGGGACTTGGGGGAAAGAGAGCTTTCATCGCTATTGGTAGGAATGCAAACTGGTGTAGCCACTCTGAACATCAGTGTGGAGAATTCTCTCAGGGCTAAAATAAGACCTAGCGATGACCCAGTGATTCCTGTCCTTGACATATAGCTAAAAGATTCACCATCTTGCTACGGGGATACTTTCTCAGCTACATTCATTGTCACTCTAGTCACAATAACTAGGAACTGGAAACAACCCAGAGTCCCTCAATTGATGAATGGATAATGAAAATGTGGCATATATGCACAATGGAATTCTACTCAGCTGTAAAGAAAAGTTAAATCTACAAGTAAATGAATAGAATTGGGAAATGCTATACGGAGTGAAATAATCTAGACCTAGAAAGACAAATGCTATGTATTCTCTCTTCTTATAAATCCCTGCTCTGAACCTTTGGATGTGAACACATAATCTGGTTTAACTGTAGAAGGCAGGAAAGTAGAAAGGAATTATGGGGTGGGCAGGGGAGGATTCTATCTATACAGAGGGATAATATGGAGCTATGAAGGGGAGGCAAGACCTGGGAGCAGCGAGGAGAGACAACTAAGGATCTCTGAAAAAGCCATAGGGAATCATAGTATTTTGAAAGTTTCCTTTAAATGCATAGTGTGTGTGTGTACGTGTGCGTGCATGTGTGTAACAATGATAATTATAGAAGAAGAGGTCATAAAGTTGAGAGGAAGGGGGCACCAGAGAAGTTACTGAGGGGTAAATGGCAGGTAGGTAGAGCTAGAAGTGCAAATTATGTAAATATGGTATTCATGTATGCAATTCTCAAAATACTAAGTAAGAAAGGGTAAAAGCGTCTAATTTGCTTTCAAGTCTCACAAAGCATCAATACAAAAGTAGCACAAATATAAAAGAGAAAATTGGTCTCACTTATAAAAACATATTCAAAATCAAGATTAAAAACAGGAAGTCCAGAGAGACCGTATTTACCAGCAAATGGGTTTTTCTCTCATCAAAAGAAGCTCTCCTTTGGCTGTAGGAGAAACTTAACTGGAATAACGAATAGGCATCATGCGAAATGCTGCACAAGGGTGCTGGCTTTCAAACCTACCTACTTCATGAGGGTAAGAGGGTCTGCTGGGGGAATCGAAGGCTGTTATGGTTTCCTAGCATCTCAATGCTCTCCAAGTATTTATCAAACGCCCACTCTTGTCGGGAGCTGAGCCAGGCTCTCTCTGGCCTTCAGATGGGAACTAGCTTCCCCAAAACTAGTGTGTGTCCACATGTGAAGGTACTCTGTGAAGAGTGAATTCTGCCATCAGAAGCCTCAATATCCTTATGGTCTTTCCTTTCTGCAGAATATTTACTTCATGGTTTAACCAAATCTTAATACTTATTAAAACGGAACTCTAAGATAACTTCCGTGAAATCTTTACAAGTGTCTCTTTCGCTCTCAGCCGAGGTAGCTCTGATTGCCCGTGCTCTGTTGCTCCCTTTGCTGTCAGCGCTGTTTGTAATAATTAGCATGTGCCTCCCAGTCCTCCACTCTGTAAAGCACTTCCAAGTCTGTCAACCCTATTGATCTGACATCTATATTCCTGGGAGTGTCAAAACTGTTCCCATTTTGTTCAGGAGAAACTGGAAATCGCTATGAAAACTGTGGAGGTCAGAAGTTAGATCTATCTATCTATCTATCTATCTATCTATCTATCTATCTATCTATCTATCTATCTATCTATCTATCTAGTCTGTTTTTATATGTATGAACATGCCCTGCCTATAACTCCATTGTTTGTATATGTAATGTCAGTCTTTTCTTCCCTCCCTCTCTCCCATCTCTCTTTCTGTTTCTCCTACTCCCTGAGTCCTGTCTTCCAAGGGGACCTAGAAGCACTTATACTCCTGTAGAGTAAACACTCTTTTGCTTTTTTAACATGAGGCTTTGTTTTCCAAACATTTCCTCCTTTCCCTAAAAGGACCCAGGCATCTTTGAGGAAATGGCAGACTAGATCTGGGTTAGGAAAAGAACAAGATGGATTAAGAACATTTTGAGGTATTTCAAAATAAATAAACAATCAAAGATTTATGGAACATACCAGAACAGCACAGGAGACAGCCTGAAGGGGCTATTCCCCCCTCCCTTCGTCAAAGCCGAGCACAGTTTGAAAATCAAAATAAAGACAGTGAATTAAAGGACTATGAACTATTGTGATTGCATCTAGGATCAATGGACAACAGACAAATTTGGGAAAGGTCAACTCTGCCTTACAAAAGAACTCCAGCTCACAAATGGGAATAGAATGATGGAATCCTAGAAATCAACACTTGCTAAATATCATGATCTTTGAGGTAACTTAATGAGTCATCCCCAGGATCTAGGTTTAAAAACAAAGGGCAAACTATAAAAATCTATAGGATAGAAACATCTGTAGGACAAGGAAGATGTTAGACAGGTTCAAGTTGGCATTGCTGGAAAGTGACTCCCTGGCAGCTGGGTTTCTTGTTTGCACCCTGGAAAGTCTGGGCATTGCCCGGTAGATATCTGAGTCTGACACATGCCAGCCTTTACCGCACAACTGGGAATGTTTCTACTCAACAGCTGCTCTGCATTTTACAAAGCTGCCAAGATTGGAAAAAAGTAAAAATACTGAAATTCTCCAAGATTAAGGAAGTTAAAAGAAACACATACACACCACACACACACACACAC
>NW_026585797.1:21479912-21549021 GCF_907164565.1 Psammomys obesus
CACACACACACACACACACGCACACACACACACACACACACGCACACACGCGCACACACACCAAACAACAACAACAACTCCCAAACCCCAAACAAAACAAAACCCCAAACAAACACAGCCAGCACAACTGAATGACATTGGCTTATAATTCTATCTTACTATATCTTACTAGTAAAAAAATAAATAAATATTCTTAAACAGTTGACAAAAATCTCAGTGCAATCTACAGATTAGAGCAGCAGCTCTCAACCTTCCTAGCGCTGCAGCCCTTTCATTCAGTTACTCCTGTTCTGGTGACCCCCAACCCTAAAATTATTTTCATGCTACTTCATAACTGCAACTTTCCTACTGTTATGAATTGTAATGTAAATATTTACATTTTCTGACGGTCTTAGATGACCCCTGTGAAGGGGTCATTCAACCTCCAAATGAGTCATGACCCACAGGTTGAGAACCACTGCTGTAGAGAAAGGAATGACCTCTTCTTGTAGCCACATTGCTACAGGTCTCTACCTTTCAAATAGCATTTACAAACAAAGAATCACAAACTGCGGAAAAACTTAAATGATGGAATGGTAAATTCCATTTAACAGGTTTAATGAAACTCTCTTTCAAATCAGGCCTGGTGCCATGCTGAAGAGTGGAAGGTAGGAGGATTGCCAGTTGAAGGCCAGCCTCCACGACATGGTAAGTCCTGTCTCAAACAATCAGTGGCTAGATGAAGCTCGGTAATAGAGTGCTTGCCTAGCATGCCCTAGGACATGGATATTTCCAGGATTACATCCAAACATTCGATGTCATGAAACTAACAACACAACCTGTTTCAGGAGAGTGACGCAGAAAACACCGGTAAAACAGAAAACACACAAATACTTTAATCCAGAAATCCTAGTGCTAGAACTCTCCCCTTCAGTTACAATTACAAAAAGGGAACTCTGCAAATGTTTATATAAAATTATCCATGACTCAGTTATAAATAATGGGAGTGAAGTATATATAAGAAACAATACACATGATTATAAACCTGCCTGGTGAAATGTGACACAATTATGATAAAGAATGAATGATGGGTGTACAATAAAAATTCAAGTTAATGCATGTGTCATGGTTTGGATATAAACTGTCACCTGGAGACCATGTGACTCATGTAAGAGGGCTTAATACTCAATGCAGCGATGTTCTGAGATGCAGCCTTAAGAGGAGATTGGATCTGAAGGGCTCAAAACTCCTCAATGGATCAGTCAAATCATTAATTCAGAGTTGAACGGACTACGGGGGTGGGGGCCAGTGTTACAGTAAGCAGGTCACTAATAACTTGCCATTGATGAAGGTATCTTGTCTTTGGTCTCTCTCCTCCTTCCTCTTTTTCCTCTCCCTACTTCCCCTCCAGTCCTCTTCTTTCCTCTCTTCCCTTTTCTCCCCATCATCCTCCCTTCCTCCTAGTCACCGTGAGGTGAGCAGATTTGCTCTATCGTGCCCTCTCCTCCATGATACTCTGAACAGCAGCAGACGCAACAGATCCAAGTGGAAACTTCCAAGCCCTGAGCCAAAATTAGTCCTTTGCCCTTTAAATGATTTCCTCCAGCATTTCACAGCAACCAGAAGCTAACCCAGGAGGTCAAGATGAATAGTTACATCCGAGCAGGGGTTCTAGGTTATACCCATACATGGTCCTTGGTTGGAGAAACAGTCTCAGAAAAGTCCCCTGTGCCCTGATATATTTGGTCCTTGTGGAGCTCCTATCCTCTCCAGGTCATACGAACTCCCCCTTCTTCCATATGATTCCCTGCACTCTGCCGAAGGTTTGGTTATGAGTCTCAGCATCTGCTTTGATACACTGCTAATAGAGTCTTTCAGAGGCCCACTGTTGTAGCCTCCTGTCCTGTTACTGTAGCTCAGTATCCAAGTGGGTTCCCTAGTAAGGGAAACAGGGACTATTTCTGACATGAACACAGTGGCTGTCTCTTGGACCCCTGGGGGGGGGGAGGAACAGTCTTGCTATACCACAGAGGAGGACATTGCAGCCAATCCTGAAGAGACCTGATAAACTAGGGTCAGATGGAAGGGGAAGAGGACCTCCCCTATCAGTGGACTTGGAAAGGGGCAGGGAGCAGATGAGGGAGGGAGGGTGGGATTGGGAGGGAAGGAGAGAGGGGGCTATAGCTGGGATACAAAGTAAATAACCTGTGATTAATATTTAAAAAATAAAAATTATTTAAAAAAAAGATGTACAGCTAAGTGACACAAATGCAAACAGTGGCGACTCTTCATCACCTCTGGGACCATTCAGGATGGACTGTGAGCACACTGGGTTCTAAAACAGTTTGGAGCAAGCACAGGAGAAACCATTTATGGAGAGAGGGGAGCTGAAGTGAAAAAAGAAAATGCTTTATTTGCTTTATTTTAGGCCTTCCTAGAACCTGCATTATCCATCGTGGGGCTTTATCATGCTACTTAATAAGGTCAAAGACACTCTAAGAAATGATTACAACAAAAACAATGGGATAATAGTGTTCATAAGCCACCCATGTGCCTCAGATAATCCACAGAACCTCACATAGACTAGTTCATTTAATTTTCACACCTCTATAGATAGTAACTACTACTATCCCCTCTTGGCACATCAGGAAATTCAAATGCATAATGCTAAGCTAGCCAGGCATGGAAAAGCATACCTGCAATTGTAGCATGCGGGAGAGCTCGGATTCAAAAAGCAGAGGAGGAAGAATTAGAAAAGGAGGAATAAGAAAGTGCGTCACGGCACACCGCTGGGGAAGAGAGATGAAATGGAGATCTTCAAGCTAAGCCCCTGTTGCTATCCCATTGCTCTTACTGTTTGCCCCACTCCCACTCCTGCTTTTCCTAAATATCAAAATAAAAAGCCAAGGTAGATGTGCTGGCTTCTCAGCACACTGGAGGTTGAGGGAGGAAGACAGCCATAGTCAGGGGCCAATCCAGGCTACAGAGTGATCCCCAGGAAAGCCCAGGACACAGAGGGAGACTGCCTCAAACAAAAGAATGACTAAAACATCCCGCCTGGACATGATAGCACACGCCTGTAATTCTAACACTTGCGTGGTGGAGCTAGGAGAATGAGTAGTTCAAGGCTAACTACCCTTGGCTACATAATGAGTTTGAAGTCTGTCTGGACTACATAAGACTCTGTCTCAAATTAATTCATTAAAAGTCATAAGGAAAGAGCCGAAGAGATGGCTCAGCAGTTGGGAGCGCTTGCTGCCATTCCAGAGGACCTGAGTTTGGCTCTTAGCACCCGCAAGGGGCAGCTCACAACTGTCTGTCACTTTATCTGTAATGTACCAGGTATCTTCTCTTGACCTCTGTGCTTAGCTGCAGGCATGTGGTACACACAAACCATCTCTCTCTCACTCACTCACACACTCACACACACACAAACACACACAGACACCTACACGACAGGTAACCATATATATTTAAAAATTTTAAGACAACCAAAAAAAAAATCTCGATGAATATGATTCCATGTCTTAATTTTCTTTACCAAAACATCAAGATTGAGGTATCTTTTTTTGCAGTGGTTCTCAACCTTCCTAATGCTGCGCCCCTTTAACACAGTTCCTCAAATTATGGGGACCCCCCAACCACAAAATTATTTCACTACTTCTTCATAACATAACTGTTTTTTACTGTTATAAATTGTAATATAATATGTTTTCCAACAGTCTTAGGAGATCCGTCTGAAAGGGTTATTTGACCCCCAAAGGGGTTGCGATTCACAGGTTGAAAACCGCTGCTCTCGAGAGCCCTGATTAATACAGTGTGTATCCATTATGTCTTCAGAATCTCCTTCTTTTGTGTCCCCATGTAGCTTAGTGAATAAGTCTAGTCTGGTGATTGCCAACCAGTCTGTGAGCCCAAAGCACCTACTAACTAAACCATAAAAAGCCAAACAAGACTATTAATAGCCTTTCTACTGTGATAAAAACAGCTTAACAAAGATGTTTTAAATATGTAAAAAACTTACTTTCATATAACTGAAAGAACGATATTTTTTTAAAAAATGGAATTTCATTATTGCTGTCCAGATTGGGGTATTTTCTTGATTGGACTGTGATGCTTGGCTGAGGAGTAAAATGAAAACATCCAATAATTCATAAATAGTATGTAGTCGTCTGGTAACACTATATCATTAAAAATCTGGGGTTTCTCATAGTTTGTGTTTTATTAACACGGGCCAACTTGAATGACTGTAGTTCAACTCTTCCTAATTTGCATTTAAAGAAAAATGTTCATTAACGTAACAGGACATAAAAGTTAATAAAACCCACAAGTAGTACGCTGGAAGGGGTGATGGCACAGCTCACTGGTAGTCTGTATAGTGGGTGCAAGGCCAGATCCAACTTCTAGCTTTAAAAAGCATTCGAGGGTGGGGTTGGGAGCGAATGAGGGAGGGGGCTACAGTTGGGAGGCAAAGCGAATAAAATGTAATTAATGTAAAAAATAAATTTAATTAAAAAGATAAATTCATGAACATAGCAAAAAAAGCATGCAAGGGAGTGAAATGAATATCTTTAAAAGTTTAAAAATTATTATGTAAATTATGTGAATGCATAGATGAACAAAAGATGGCTTATAAATACAAGGGGATAGAGAACAACAGCAGTGAGTTCTTGATGCATGTAACCTCTGGAAAACACAAACTTAAGAGAAAGGAATTAAACACAACGTGTCTATGTTAGACACAAAGTATGATAGTTTCTATGTATCTGTAGAACTGGTGAAATTAACCTAAGGTTGAATATAATTAGAACAATGGTATCATCAAAGAGAGAGAGGAAACGATAAACAGGGAAAATGAGGAACTTCCCCAGGGCAAGCTTAGAGTGAATTCACTCCAGTAGGATTGGATTTGCAATAGGCAGCACCTAATAAATGATGTACTTGAGACCGTAGATTTCAGTGTTGGAGAGATGGGTGGGACACCAAGACATGGTAATACTCTCACGGGTAGAACATTTTTTCTTCAGAAGCCAAATTAACATACAGAACAACAGCCATGTTTCTTCAATATGGGTTTTAGTGTCAGTCAGTATATAATAGTTTGACACCTGTGCCTGGTGCACTGATAATTTTCCATGCTACTCTTTCTCTATTAGATCAAGTAGGTCTAAGATTTTTTGTGGTTTGTTTTTTTGTATAGGGTATAACTTGGTAGTCCAGGCTGGTTCTGGACTCCTAATCTTCCTCCAGTGTTAAGGTTACAGACAACTCTCTGCCTCATCCAAGGTAGGTGCAAGATTTTGATGCTGGTCAGTATACAACACCACAGTATAATTTATTATCGAATAGTAATAAATTAGTTGACTAATGTGTCAGTTAATTTAATGTATTAGTTTAATAAATTTATTAGTTTAGTAAATTCAATAATTTATTAGTTAATTAATAAATAGATAGAATAGATTACCAAACAGCAACAATAACAAAGAAATGCTGACACCTGTAACAATGTGGACCAGTCTCAAAAACTTTATCCTCAGGAAAAGAAAATGGACATACAGTACCTGATGATAACTTTATAGGAACTTCTAGAATCTTAGCACTTGAAAATAGAATTTAGAACAGTGGTTCTCAACCTGTGAGCTGCTACCCCCAGCGTATCAGATATTAACATTACAATTCATAACGGTAGCAAAATAACAGTTATGAAAAAGCAACAAAATAATGTTATAGTTGGGGTCACCGCAACATGAAAATTGTATTAAAAGCCTGCAGCATTAGGAAGGTTGAAAACCACTGAGATAGAGTATTTCAGGCTTGCTTAATTTAGACATGGTTATCCCACTCACCTCAGTTTTTGTTTCTTGTTTCTTCAAACTGAGCATAATAGGCATGAGGCAAATGTAACGGATGCTTGCGAAGAAACATACTTTGAGCTTATATTTTAGAACAATGTAACCCACATGAGTGTATGAGTAACAGGTGACTGTTTGCTGATCCCTTAGCTCTATGCCATAAAGAAGACAAACTTCAGAAACACAAGAACTGCTTTTCACTGTACATGACATTTACTTTAAAGGCAAAGGATTGTGAGAAAACATGCACCTAATAAATGTTAAAAAAAAAAAAAGTAAGGCTTATAAATGTTAGCTAACAAAAAATACCCAATTTTAATCTGTAAATATCTATCACCTACGTAACAATTTTTACTATCTCCATTAAAGTATCTATCTGTATTTGTTATTTATATAAAATTGCAGCAATGTCATTTGATTATTTTGCTTACTGGTAAGTGATTGAATCTATATTTAATAAAGGATGTATAATGTGCTCTTTCCAAATTCTACATGAGTCATGCTCAGTAATAACCACAATTTTAATTGTTTCCAGCTTTTAACAACTTAGTGGGGTGCCTTTTTTAATATTGTCTATTTTTATATGGTTTCTATCATTTTAATTCTTTAATTCTACTTTTCTATTTTCAATTAAAATTTATCTTCATGAGCTTAAATATCAAGATATAAAGTGCAGTTATATGCAATGAAACCCATTTTGACTATGTCTTTATTGAATGTGCAAATTAAAATTTTCTTTGTACGTGTTCAGAAAGCTTGTATTCCAAAATACTAAAAATGATGCATAAAAGTTAAAGAAATTATGATTTATAGAACTTTGAGCATAAAATGATCTCAAAGAATGCAAAAATCACTTGTTTAAGAGAAATTAACTGAGTCTGATTAAATACTTTCACCAGAATGAGTTACAAGTCTATTATTTAATTACAAGTCTAGTACCTGTTTGTTAATTTATAAGCTAGACCATGCGGTTGCAGTGTATAGCCATGAAGGTGGACAGGCACAGATTTGCCGGGGTTTTCTTTCACAGAGTTGTGAAGCTCAGGCTTCTCCAGAGAGCAAGGCCTAGGATGTGGCCTTTCTCACTATGGTTCTAGGCGAGATGACTGAGAATCCCATGTCCATACTGTAATCCAGCCTTAACTGTGTCCTTGAGGCCCTGTGAGGGCCAGCATCCTGAGAGGTGTTTTAATCACATCTTACAGAATTTCTGAAACTAGACTTGATTATTTCTGGACCTGGAGTTTTCTCTATGTGGAAATTTTGAATTATCAACTTTGTTTCTTCAATATAAATTAGAGTCTTTACATAATATGCTTTTTCTTGAGTAAACTTTGCTAGTTTATATCCTTCAAAAAACAAATTAATTTCAAGTTAGGTATCATATTTTATTTTCCATCATATCCTTACTGTGTTATAATGTCTGTAGGATTTGCAATGATGCCTTCTCTTTCATTCTGGAAATTTGTGACTTGTTTACTTTTTCTCATTTTCTTTTAAACTATTATGTTTAAAAATATGCCAACTTTATTGGTTATTTAAAAAAAAATCAGCTGTTGCTGGGTGCAGTGGTGAATGCCTATAATCCCAGCACTCTGGGAGGCAGAGGCAGGTGGATCTCTGTGAGTTAGAGGCCAGCCTGGTCTCCAAAATGAGTCCAGGACAGCCAGAGATACACAGAGAAACCTTGCCTCAAAATCCAAACCAAAACAAAAAAGTCGGCTGTTGATTTCACTGGTTTTCTATATTGTTTTTATTTTTGCACTTATTTGGGTTACAACATTTTTTTTTTCTTTTCTAGTAAAAGCAAATGGTATCATGCATTCCTGCAAGCAGTTTCTCAGGTGCATTCCAGAAATGCTAATCACAATACTAGTTTGGACTGTTTAGGATTTTTCTGATTTTCTTCATGATCTTTTTCATTGTTTATTAGATTATTGTTACATTTTAGATTTTACCGATACCTTTTAAAATTTAACTGATGTCTTCAAGTTATTCACCTCTGTAGAAATACTCTTACAGTCAAATGCCACTGACACACTGTGTAGTTTTTATCTTTTAAAACCCATTTCAACAGAACAGGGTTCTGGTTCTAGAGTGGTGAAGGTCCATATGTCCTCGAAAAACTTACTATGTCACCTAGACTGACCTCAGATTTATAGTAAGCCTCCCGCCTGAGCTCCTTGAGTGCTGAGATTGTAGGTGTGATCCACCATGCCTGGAAAAGCATATTTTTTCTTGTAGAGAGCATTTCACTTACCTGTTTTCATTCCATCTATCTCTGTTTCTTAATAGGGTGCTGGGCCATTGATATTTAAGGAAATCAAAGCACACGCCCTCACTCCCTATCTCTGTACCTGTTTTTTTGTTTGTCTTCTGTACTCATTATTACCTTTACCTGTTCTGCTTTATCTTATTCTCTCTTGGCTTAGTAAGTACAAAGCATTTTCTGCAGTTGTGAAGGGTTTGTGACGTAAATATTTAACATCTCTGGTCTGCTTTCAGATAATGCATTGCATTATGTACTTCAATTTCTTTCTTTGTCTTTGTTCTATTGTTCTTGTATTTAAGATAATAAACCCATACACATCAAACTCACAAAGTTGTTTCTTTGCCTAGACCATGATTAATCTATAACATGGATTTTAACAGGAAACCTAAATTTTGTTTTTATCTATATGATTTTACAAGTCTTAGTGTTCTTCATTCCTTTGAATTAGGCTCATTTTTTTCTCGGAGAATATGTTTCTTCTACCTAGTGAGTATGCCTTTATGTTTCTTGTAGTCCTAATCTACTGGCAAAAAATTCACTCTGCTTTTGTCAAGTAAGATCTTATTAGTAGACATTGTAGCACCAAATATAATTCCATATACCCATCATCAGTGCGTTTGCTCCTCCACTTGTTGGCCTGAAAGCTTTGTGCTAAATCATCTTGGATCTCAAAGAATTGATGAAGAGCAAATACCCAGAGTCATTGATTTATACACAAGAACTTTCAAATTTCTAAGTCAATTTTCTTGCTAGCATTAGCACCCCTTAATGAAAGATTCTGACTGAGAGGGTTTTTCATATGGCTGTTATCCTGACTGTCTCTGTGTTTATTGTTTTCTTCAAAAGAAACCAAAACAAAACTTCTAGATCACTGTAACATCACTAATGCATAGGTCGCCTTTTAGTCTTTCAATGTAAACCGTTTATTGGCCATGTTGTATAATTTTGTCCTGATCTGCAGTTATTAAAATGCCTTCAAGATTAACATCGTAATAGTTTAATGGGTTCATTAAAATGTACTCAAATTAACATGTTCTGATGCCATGAAAAACACTGAAGACTTTCTGAAAATAGAGTGGCCTACATAAGCTAAAAGCTTTTCACATAAAAATACATAGAAATAATGGATTAAAAATAGTATATTAAATTAATTAAAAATACAATTATGCATTAATTATATTTATTGTATATTTATAATTATATTAATTATAATCTATATATTAATTAAAATATATAGTTATTATATTAACATAGTATATATAATGATGCTCATAAGGCAGTGAAGGAAGTTTCCAGAAGGAACTGAATACAAAAAAATATAATAATAATAATAAGGATACATCAGCTTTCTAAGATTGGTCTTAGACAAACCAGAGATAGTTGTGAATTAAGACTTGAAATTAACAATAAGTGAAAGTTCAGCCGTCAACTGGACATAAATCCATGCTTAAATAGTATGTAATCATACTATTTAATAACCATATGTAAACTCCTGAAGAAGTTTAATAGCCAGGTGACCCCAATGACTCTTTTAAGAAATATTAATCATGGAACAGTATCTTCCACCGTCTATCAGCAGGTTTGGTCTGTGGGCTATAGGGGGTATGACTCTCGTTTTCTGAAGAGGCCTGAGGCAAGATTCCAGAGTCAGTTTTGTATCATAGTAACGGTGTGCTGGGTCTACTCTGGGAAACAGAGGAAGACAAAAGATAAACCCAGATCCTTCCCTAAGGTGTCTAAGATCTGTATATGTGTGACAGGCAAAATTTAGGACAGAGTGAATGTTTGACAATGAGTAAGGCAGCTGAGCAGGCTCCTCTAACCCTTGGCTATGGGAAATGTCACTCACCAAGGGCCTCACTTTTCTAACAGCCAACCCTGAAGCCACCACATGAAGCCACACTCTCAGCCTAGGGCAGAGTGTGATACTGGTCCCCAGGCAGCACAGTATTGGAAAAATCCATATTCCCCATATGGGGGAAGACTGGCTTAAGCCTTTTTGAGCTCTCCTGTGATTTAACTACACACAACATTCTCCTCTCTCCTTCTCTCTCTTCCCTCCTTCCTTCATTCCTCCCTCCTTCCCTCCCTTTCTTCTGTTCCTCCTTTCCATGTTTCCTCTTTTGCTTCTCTGTTCCTTCTCTTGCACCCCTCTTCACTCGAGGTCATACTTGTATGATCATCTGATGGCTTTTCCAGACTTTCCTGGCTCCTTCTTCATTTTTTTTTCTCTTGAATATTTTTTCAAACTAAGCTTTGTCAGTTTAATCCCATCTCAGCTACTCTGCTTCTTTAAGAATTCACTTATACACATGGGTACAAAATACATAAAATGCAGAAATATTATTTGGGGGGATGAAAATATAGCTAAGTTAGAAGGCTAGTCTGGCATACATAAAGTGTTTCTTTTCTCAGAAATGCATAAGCTAGGTATAGTAGCACACCTGTAATCCCAGTACATGAGAAGCAAAAGCAAAAGGATCAAGCATTGTGCGTGCAAAGAGAGCATGTTACCACTGAACTGCTCCCCCCAGCTCAGAAATTTAATACATTCTAAAACATTCTAAAGCATCATAGACAGGAAATAGTGGAAAGTTTATCTCATACAGAAGGACTTTTGCCTGCAAGTAGAAAACAAAGTTCATAGGCTTTAAACAGACTTCATGGATTCAAGGCTACGGTTGTCAACCTGTGGGTCACAACCCCTTTGGGAGTCTAACAATCCTTTCACACACATCAGATATCCTGCATATCAGATATCTACATTACAACCATAACAGGAGCATTACAGTTATGAAGTAGCAAGGAAAATAATTTTATGGCTGGGGGTCACTACAACATGAGGAATTGTATTAAAGGGTCTCAACATGAGGAAGGTTGAGGACCACTGGTCCAAGATGTAAATTTGGCTTTTGTGTATGTCGCTAGGACATCAGAAATCCACATTTCTCACCTTGAACTTCATTTTGTCTAATGTTGGCTCCTTCTTAAGACTGAACTTTTCTGGAATAAAGTTGGTTCCCACAGCATTGAGGGTGCCATGCTTTCTGGTGCATGCAACGGCCCCTGCTTTACATATACCACACCAAAGGATTTGTGTGATTTGGGGGGAAATGAACATGTCTAATGCCACAAGCCTGCCTGGCCTCTTCATTAGTTAAATTCAAGTCACTATATTAATTATTCTTCTCCTTATTGGGACAACATACCCAAGAGAAGCAACTTAAGGGAAGAATGTTTATTTAGGCTCCTGGAAGGACCTGGAGGGGACAGGAACTCCACAAGGAGACCGACAGAGCCAACAAATTGGGGCCCATGGGGGCTCTGCAGAGACTGATGCACCAACCAAGGACCATGCATGAAGAGGACCTAGACCCCCAGCTAGGAAGTAGCTGATAGGAAGCTGAATCTTCCTGTGGGATCCCTAGTAGGGGGAGCAGGGACTGTTTCTGACATGGACTCTGTTGCCTGCTCTTTGATCATGTTCCCGTAGTGGAGAGGGGGGCAATGTCAGGCCACAGAAGAAGATGGAGGCAGTTCTGATGAGACTTGTTAGGCTGGGGTCAGATGGTAGGGCAGGAGGTCACCCCCTATCTGAGAAATAGAGGAGGTGAATAGGGGGAAAGAAGGAGGGAGGGTGGGACCAGAAGGAGATGAGAGAGGGGGCCACAATCAGGATGTAGAGCGAATAAATTATAAAAAATGAATTTAAATTAAAAAAGAAGAAGAAAGAGGCACCCCATGACAAGAAGGTGCTGCAGCAGGAACATAGGGAGCTGGTCAAGTTGTAGTCACAGTCAAGAAGCAGAGAGAGATGAAACCTGGTGCTCAATGCTACCCCTGTTTACCCTTTCCACTCAGTCTAGAACCCAGCCCTTGGGCTCCTGTTGTCCAGATTCAAAGATGTCATTTAGATGTCTCTAAATTGAGTCAGGCTGGCAATGAAGATTATAACCATTATAGTCTTTCACCTGCTCCTTATCCAATGCATGGCAAGGGTGTGATTTTTGCCATCATACCAACCTGCCCAGGCAGTCTCCTTGAGAAAATAAATTATCAGTAGGTACAAACAGATAAGGGCTAGTGATCTAATTAGAGGAAGGTGGAAGAACTCTGTCAAGGCAAGAAACAAATTTTGTTGTCATGATAAAGAAACTTTCTGTTTTGAGGGGGAAGAGTCTTTCAGGGATGTGATGGCAATTCTTGGTTGTCAACTTGACTTTATCTGGAATTAAATAAAACCCCGGGTTTTACCCTCACTACTACATAGCCATAGTCCCAGCACTTTGGAGAAGTGGTTCATATCCATAATCCCAGCACTTTGGAGAAGGCAGAAAGATTGGAAGTGGAAGAACATTGTTGGTTCTAGCAAGAAGCCAGCCTGGATTATACTAAGACCCACATAAAAAAAAAAAGAAAGGAAGAAAGAAAGAAAGAAAGAAAGAAAGAAAGAAAGAAAGAAAGAAAGAAAGAAAGAAAAGGAAAATAAACAAAGGGAAGGGAGGTAAGTAGATAGGTAGGAAGGAAGGAAGGAAGGAAGGAAAACAATGGCAGAGGTAAAGATTTCAAAGGAAAAAAGGGGGCCAGGTGGTAGTAGCCTATGGCTTTAAATCCAGCACTCAGGAGGCAGAGGCAGTGGATCTCTGAGTTTGAGGCCAAGCTGGTCTACAAAGTGGTTTCCAGAAGAGCTAGGGCTCTGTTACACAGAGAAACTCTGCCTCAGAAAACAACAAACAAACAAACAAAACAAGGAAAAACAGAAAACAAAAGACCAAAGGATTCCATAGAAGATTGAGACTGTGTAAGGACACTGAAGATTTGGATTGGCATCAAGTCAATTAGGGATTGTCTTTGATTTCGGCTTTAAGTTCTTCTTCCTTGGGGGAAGGTACCCAAAGAATGGGGCTGTAATCTACACTAAGCATTGGCCAACTCTAGGGCCAGACAGCCTGGAGTTTATGCCCTCCTTGACCTGCTAGCTGTATCACCGGGGGCCCTTAAATCCTTGACTTGCAGCAGTAGCAGCAGCAGATAACAGTATTCTCTGACCTTGCATTTTACTGACTACTGTTTGTGTATGGTTCGTTCCCAGCATCACCAAGCATGCTATTACAAATTGACAATTCAGAATGTAAAATTGATGTAAATGCTTCTAAGAGATGCCTCTTGTGGTAACTAAATGGGATGCTTATAAAGAACTGAACTGTGCCTGGAAGATAATGAGGCACAAGTAAGTGACAGCCGTGATTTGGCACCAAAACTGAGAAAGTCTTGGTTTTGGTAATGAGGACACCATACATACAGTTTTAGAAGCAAGTTCTGGCAATATAAAGAACAGCAAGAAAATTAAGTTTTTATAAAATTGCAGGATGTTAGTGAGGGAGAAGAGGTGAGGAGTCTCTGCTATGAGGCTGAGTAAGTGAGACTGGGGCCCGGAGTAGTAGCAGGCGGATCTCAACTTCTGCTTCTTCTCCCTTGGGATTAAAAATCAAAGAACAGGGCTGGGGTAGAAAGACAGTTAACAGGGCTGGTTGGGGGGGGGGAGACAACACAGTCAGTGAGGTGCTTACTTACCTCTCAGACCCGTCCTAGAATACACAAGAAAACCAGACAGAACAAAGAAATAACTAAAGGAGCCCAGAACTGGAGCCTGAAAGTTATCCTCATCCTGAAAGTTGGAGACTGAAGGACTGGGGGGAAGGGAAGGCTGGCTGGCTCAGTTGGTGTGTTCCAGGCTAGTGAGAAGCTCTGTATTAAAGGAGAATATATAGGATAAACCTACTAAAATCTGTACATATAGAGAAACTGACCTAGAGGGAGGACTCTGATTAGAATGCTCAATCCCCATCCCGAAGGGCAAAGAGGATGGACATCAGAAGAAGAAGGCAGGAAACAGTCTAGGAGCCCACCGGGGAGGGCCTCTGACTGTCGGGGAGGACGCTGAGACTTATGGCAGATGGTCGGGCGGAGTGCATGGAATCTTATGTAAGAAGTGGGAAATAGTAGGATCTGGAAAGGACGGGAACCCCACCAGGAGAACAACAGAACCAGAAAATTTGAACACATGGTTCTTCCCAGAGACTCATACCCCAACCAAGTACCAGGCATAGAGATGGCCTAGGGCCCCTGCACAGATGTGGTCCATGGCAGTTTAGTGTCTAAGTGGGTTACATGGTGATGGGAGGAAGGACTGCTTCTGGCGTAGTCTGGTTGGCCTGCTCTTTGATCACCTCCCCCTGAGGGGAGGGCAGCCTTACCAGGCCATGGAGGATGACAATGCGGCCACTCCTGATGTGATCTGGTGGACTGGGATCAGAGGGAAGGGGAGGAGGGCCTTCCCTATTAGTGGACTTGGGGAGGGGCATAAGTGGGGGGGGAGGGAGGGTAGAACTGGGAGGGGAGGAGGGAGAGGTTTATGGGGGGATGCAGGGTGGATAAAGTGTAATTAGTAAAAATAATAAAAAAGGAAAAAATAAAGGAGAAGTGTGGCATTTCTCGAGACTGTTCTCTGGCCTCCAAATGTATACACATACACACACACACACACACACACACACACACACAGAGAGAGAGAGAGAGAGAGAGAGAGAGAGAGAGAGAGATTAAAAGAAGGGAAGTAAATTTATACAAACACCTGAGTAACACCAACAACGTTGTCCTCTGTCACATGCTCATGTGTGATGCAGACACACAAACATAGAGCACCTCTACTGTAGTCTTGTCATGTCTGAACAAACTGTCCTATATTGTCCCTTTCAGTGATGGGATCTTTGCTTTGGTTGATTCTCCTTCTAGACTCACTTCCTCCAGGAAATGAACTCCATCAATTTCCCAAATGGCCAGCAGGAGGATTCTTTCCTGTGCCTCCATCTATTCTGAAAGCACTTGATAACAATGGGGCAGGTGCTATTATCACATAGATGAAAATGCCCAGTGTATTCTACTGTGTCAGGAATACTTCACTCTTGGTAGTCAGACAGAATTCAACTATGGATAATTCTAAAGTTGTGCTGATAAAGTGATTCTTGCTTGGGGAGTCTCAGGGTGAATAGTGGATCAGGGCTCTCTGATATTAGGAGACATTCCCCCTTCCTAGGGGGAGGTAGAAGGATGCAGAGAAAGGAGCAGTGGGATGGAGGAGAAGAGGAGGAGGATGAAGAGAAAAAGGCTTTTCTGCCTCAAGAGACTAGACTAGTGAAAACAGGAGATATCTGTAAGGATCCAGGAACTTCCTGGCCCCTAGCTCACTTCAGGTTTCCCAATAAATTAAAAATATATATATTATTGTGTGTGTGTTGGGAGTAGTTAAGGGGCATACACATGATGAAGTGATGTGGAAGCCATAAGACAACTTTGTAGAATGTGTTCTTTCTTTCTGGGGATCAAACCAGGTCTCCAGGCTCACCCAGAAAGCATATTTACCTGCCAATCCATCTCAGAAGTCCTTTCCGATGGACTCAGAGCAGCCTGAGCTTTCAGGCTATTTCAGGCTCTTTCAACCACAAAAGCCTTTTAGATTCACCCTTTGTAGACTTGACAGGGCAACAGTGTAGAAGCTTTACCAAATGAAACAATTTGCTTATCCACAATCCATGGAGAACCCTCGTTGTCTTCAACAGTGGCAGAGTAACAGGCTTGAAGGTGGCCCAGCCCCAGGATGCTAAGTCCCGTGTTAGGGGGCAAGGAAAAGAGAAGGGGGAAAAACATAATTAAAATATCGAAATATAAACAGTATTGACAAGCCAATTTGCTTATGATGGAAACATAGGGTACTTTTATACTCTTGACTAGCCCCACAGGGAAGACAGAAAAGGCCAAGAGTCGGGATCTTTGTTCACATGAAATTTGCGAACACTGGCTCCCCAGCTGAGAGTGATGCACAGATATGCAGATTACCTAATCAAGCCCTGGACTTCAGCACTTACCTTTTATCAAACCTGGAGCTAAGATTTCTGCTTGCAATAGCAGGTGTTCTCTGTTGACAAGGAGGGTAAGACTGAAGTTCCAAAATGTATATTATTATAATATTAATAATATTATATATTATTATAATATATGGATTAGTCTACATATCTATATATTATATACTAATATATAACAGATTTTATGTAAATATATAATACTATATAATATATAGATATGTAGATTAATCTATATATTAACAAGATATATAGATTAACATTTCCATCTCCCACATTACAAATCACTTTATAGAATACCTCTTTAAGAAATTAGTCTAGGCAGCAGATTATACCGAGATCAATAATTTTGTGGCTTGTTTCGTAAACTTTCTAATATAGGCAATTCTACTCGTAAGCCATCAATGATAGCAATGGGTTTCACTGCCTAGGTCAGGGGCTTTTGACTCCAAGGGCGATTTAATTGCAATGGGACAGTCAAGATTAAAAGCTATTGATAGTTTCCAAAGCGGTCCTGTCAACCTGTCAAAAGAATTGCTAAAGCCACCACAGTGCATCTTTGTTTTCCTTTTAGAGCAGAAGGGTGAGGAGGAGGTCATGCCCAAATTTAAAATTACCTCCACCGAATCTCATGCTGTACAGCCTCCTCAGTACCTCTTTCATATTTAGAAATGTCAGCGGTTGACAGGCCCTGGAGAGATGGCTGGGGTCTGAGCATGCTCAGTAGACGCCCGCTCTACTTGCTGAGGGCTTCGGTTGGCACAGCAGCTACACTTAGACCCGAAGGCAGCCGGCTTGTGCGCAGCTGCTGCTCCTTGCTGGAAAGCTGATCGCTGCGCGGCGACCGGCTTTGGGTCCTCAGCAGCAGCAGCTGAGCAGCCAGCGGTCCCGGGCACGCATCAGCTGAAGCTTGTGCAGGCTCCGTGCTAACGGGTGCACCCCTTCCTCTGAGGCCCACGCGCCTGCACGGTCTTTAAAACAGCCTCCCTGATGATGGAACAGAAATGACAGACTCCGGATCCCGGCTGACCTGAGGGGGCAATGGGAGACACAGAGAAGGGCTGTGGCTCCAGGAGGAAAGCGACTCTCGCGGAGCTCTCCCGAACATGTTTCCTCATGATCATGTTTCCCCACTTCTTGGGACTCTGGGGTCCCCGGCTCTGGACCTGCGGAAGATGGTTGCAACAGTACAAAGGTTTGTGCACTGCCTTCATGGCAGGTAAGAAGAGCCTCTCTGCACATTCTGTTAACTTCAGAGGTTTGGCAGATCTCAGAGGACTGGTTAAAGGGCTTTTAACGATTGATATTCCCACAGCAGCGTTCATAGTTTCTTCTTAATGGAGACTAGGGAAGGGATCTTTCAGGGCATTAAAAAAAAATCTTTCTGACGAAGATTAAACACAGCATTCTTGTTCCTTTTGACCTTAATCTCTTTGGACTCCACAACTGACCCCCTTGGTAGAATTTTGCATTGACCCTGTCATTTAACCATTTGCAAGAACAGGTGAAGTGTAATTTATTATTTTTAAAAACGGAGATTCCTGCCCTTTTTTAAATAATTCCTGCGCAGTTATTTTTATCAGGTAAACTGACTAAAATAAATAAAAAAAAACCCAAACCTCCAAATAATTACCATCTCGGTCAAAAAGAGAAAGCTGATGTTAATATCTAACATTAACTTGTTCAGCATTGAACTGGAGCAGCTGTGTGCACATCGCATTCGCCTGACGTTTTTATTGCTGCCAAAAAGGTGTCCAGGATTTATTTCTGAGAAGTAAGCAAGAAACTTTGTACAAAAATTATCACTCCTAATTGCACAAGTTATTGTGCAAGACAGGCTCTCTGCAGAGACATCAGCTGAACAGGGCTCTTTTTCAAATGCACCTAGGGGTATGTGCATGTGTAAACTGTGGAATCACATTTCCAGATAGTTCTTCATGTAAAGAAAGCAAGAAAATGGGGAGGCCTTCGGAATTTATACCAAAAGCCTTTGAATAAAATTAAATACACATTTGCAAAGAAATTGCACCCAAATGGCCATTTTACTTGCACCTCCAACTTTGATTACTATCCGTTTGCCTGGTTGTTTTAAAAGAAGGAAGCACATTTCAGTCAAGTCAAGTGGGGATAGCTTTGTGAGCTGGCCTTCAGCGGCTCAGCCACTGGGGTAGGAAGATGTCTTCTTTCTACTTTGACATTAGGTATCTTTTGTTCTTGCTTAAAATGACAAGCATTACTAACTTACACAAAATAGTAACTTTTTCCCCCTGCACGTGGTGCTCAATGGTTAATAGTTGGGGAAAAGTTGAACTTGGTGAACAAGGCTTTTGAAGTCTTTATGTCAGCTAGTGCTCAGGAAACATTCCATTATGGGCACATTTAACCATAAACAACTGACACTATCACTTTTGGCACGATCAGCTATTGCCTTAACACCTGCTTTATTACGGAATTGATGCTTCCCCTAAGCTCTCGCTGTTCTCCACAGCAGATCTATACAAGTTGTGAACGTGGTCCTGACACATGAAATGAAGCCATAGGAAAGGCCGGAAAGGGACGTGTGTCCCAGCCTTGAAAAGGGTCAATTAAAGGTAATGATTGCAGCCAGTCATCGCCTTGTACCAAAGCTAGATGAAAAGGAGCAAAAGGCACACACTTGAGCTCGTTGCCGCTAGTGAGATGGCAGAAGCGCCCTGTTTCTAGTTTGTTCTGAAGTAGAAGACCCTAATGGCATTGAATTAAACAGTTTTGTTGAACAAAAGCAGCTCTTTACAGCTTGGTTCCCCTGGAGGACATCTGTGTCTTTTTGTTGTTGTTGTTGCTATTTGTTATTGTTGTTGTTGTTATTATTATTATTATTATTATTATTATTATTATTATTATTATTATTTATTACAATTTATTCACTTTGTATCCTGGCTGTGGCCCCTCCCTCATTGCCTCTCAATCCCACTTCCCCCATTCTTCTCCTCCTAGGCCCCTCTCCAAGTCCACTGATGGGGGAGGTCTTCCTCCCCTTCCATCTGACCCTAGCCTATCAGGTCTCATCAGGACTGGCTGCATCATCTTCCTCTATGGCCTGGCAAGGCTGCACCTCCCAGTGGGAGGTGATCAGACATCCTGCCACTGAGACAGCCCCTGCTCCCATTACTAGGGAACCCACTTGGAGACTGAGTCTATGAGCTACATCTGAGCAGGGGTTTTAGGTCCTCTCCATGCATGGTCCTTGGTTGGGATATTAGTCTCTTCAGTGCCCCCATTATTATTATTATTATTATGGTATAAATACACAGGTAATGCCATTATCAACAACCCTACTCTGAGCTATCTGCTTACCTGTGACCCTACAAAAGTCTCCAGGGATTCCCTGCCCTCGGACTTGCTCACACTGAAGATTTCCAAAGTCTCCACTCACAAGTCTTTGTGTGCAGTTAACACAAGCCATGCCCTTTTCAGAAGCTGCCAATTACCTAAGAAGTTACTTGAGAAAAGAATTACCACAAAATAAAGTACCATCTCACAGTCCCTTGCCAGTCTTGATCTTTTTATGGGCTTTTGGAAAATGTTTTTATAAGTCCTTACTTAACAGTAAGGACTTGTCCTGAGTGTGGTTTGGATTGAAATGTGCATTCCTGCTAAACTCCCTTGTAGTTAATCTGTCTTGTAAGCAGTCACCTAGAATATCTTCATGAAGAAGAAAAGAAGAGGAAGAAAAGAAGAAGACAATAAAGTTACTTGCATATTTGGATTTGCAGGGCAGGCAGTGATTCTGGCTTGCCCTCTTCTCCTTCACCATCTCTTAATTATGACAGAGGAGGAAGAGTCAAACTATTCACTGCAAGTCTCTGCTTTTCATCTCAAGGATTCTGAGGCTGGTCAGGGGTAGGAGGCATCTCCTCTTTTTTTACTGAGTTTCTGTCTTCTCCAAAACCACACAGGAAGGGGATGAGGTTTCCTACGTTGAGTTAAGCAAGGGCTGGAAATGGTGAATTTCATTTTCTCTTAGCAGTTAAATAGGACCAGATAGGTATCCCATTTAACACACCCAAGAGCATGCTTTTTTTGCCCTTCATTGCATGAGAATTGTACCTGCTTCTATTATTTTTCAGAAGTACTTAACTGGTGTTTAGCATGAGAACAAAGTATAGCTGTGGCCTGTTCATTTTCAAATCCTGGACTTAGAAATATCCAAGGATGTTCAATAGAAGTCTTCATGAATAAAAGTGTTTTTGTTTCATTGATGAAGTATACATCATTCACTAAGTCTGTCTCCCCCATCAGATGTGTTCAGTTAGTTTAGAAGAGCTAATCAGTTATATTTGTATAACATTCAAGGTTTCAATCCTGGTTCTTCACTGGTTCATTTTGATTGAATGAAGAAATTTTCCTTTGCTTAGATGACCCCTAGCTTTCATCTTAGCAATTTATAAAAGAATAAATGTCTTATGCAGGGTGAGAATAAATGTTAAGTGGAATCTAAGCAAGAAACCTGAACTAGCCAATTACTTCTAGGACTGATGTACTCATGTCCAAATTTGCCAGAGAGTGTATGTCATCCTCAAGAGTGTTGGTAGCTACAGCCAGGACTTTCAGATTGCCACCTCTGGGAACGCAGACACAGACACGCATTGAGCTTTGCAAAAGCCTGGTCCTGGTTCTCTGTAACATCATTTTGGTCAAGTAGCCCAACAAGGGAGGATAAGTGTAGGCCACAGCTAGCATCTTCCAAACATTCAAGTTCACTCAGAATCGGAATATTTGGACTTTCTTGGAGTCATGAATAGCTAAGCTATAGCATAGAGTATAGTTTTAGAGAGGTTTGCAGGACCTCCACACACACACACACACACACCATGCACAACCAGAGCTAGGGTTGATCTGGGAGCAGGGTTAAAATTGGGGAACATACTCCTGTGGTTTTTGTTTGTTTGCTTTGTTTATCTTTGTTACAGAGATGCATTGTTATATTCAGTGGAGTTCACTGGAGGATATAGAGTGGTCGTAATGGAGTGAGTGTGTCTAAAGTAGAGTGTGTCAGTCATGTATGGAAGCAGAGCTAAAAGGTAGGGAGCTTAACATGAGGTGAAGATGTAGGAGACCAGGCCAGTCATGGGCTATTGTACTTTAACATTTAAATTTTTTTTTTGAGAATTTTATACCTGATTACTATATTTACATAATTTCTACCCACCTCCTCCCCACTGGAACTCTTTGTATCCCTCATTATATTATTGCAGGCATGTATACACACACACACACACACACACACAAAACCTCCTGTGTCCATTTAGTGCTGCTTGTGTGTGTTTGTACTTGGGATTGGGTATCAGGGAGCTTGTCCTTCCTTGCACAGCAGCCGTTGGTGGCCTATAGCTCTCTATCTAGAGAGAGGCTCCGGGAAGCTTACCCCATTTATGTTGGCATGACAACCAATGATACCATTATGTAGGTCTTATTTCAGCAGCCATACAGTTGAGATTTCATGGGTGCAGTTAAGAAGAATAAATGAAAATTTCAGGTAAATTCGCAGAAGTAAATCATAGTATGATGAATGAGGTAACCCAGACCCAGAAAGACAAAATACAGCATGTTCTCTCTCCCTTTTGGATGCTACCTTCTGGTCTTTAGTTTTGAGTATATAACCTGAAGTAACTGCAGAAGCCAGGAAAGTAGCAAGGGACCATGGGGCAAGGGGAGGAGTCTGGATTTCTAAAGCACAGCAGAATTCACCGGAGGATTTCGCATTTGAAGACACTGTGGCTGCTGCCTGAATGAGTGATACACAGTAGCAGAGGGAAGCTATGAAGTCAAACCAACACACTGTGAGTGTGGCTCAAAAATACCAGCATTTCCCATTTTCAAGCTAGAGTGGCTTTTCTTGAAATTCATTTTATAAAATGGGGCTCCATTGGTTTGTCTCCAGCCATCTAAAATTCAACATCCATGACATCCATGAGTTGTACTGTTAACTCATGGTACTCCTCATATTGTATTCCCTGACTCTGGAGTTTTAGCCCCTTTTTTTTTTTTGAGAGTGGCCTGAATTTGTGGTCCTTTGAGCTAAGCCTTCCATGTGTAATCGTGAGTGTGCACCAACCCATTCATCCAGGAGTCTTACTAAGCCTTCCAAATGAAAACGAAGAGCGTTCAGACAGGGTTTCTCTTCGTAGCCTTGGCTGTCACAGACTCGCTTTGTAGACCAGGCTGGCCTAGAACTCACAGAAAGACAGCTGCCTCTACTTTCCCGAGTGCTGCGATTACAGGTATGTGCAGCCCTTTCTTCCTCATCCAGAAGATAAAGTAACTATGCAAGTTCAGAAAAGCCACACACCACCATTTTCCCCTTCCATTCTATATGCCTTTGCTTTGCTTCAGTCAGCTCCTGAGTCCTTCAGTCCCTGCCCTGTACTAGTGCCTGTTAACATGTAGATCTAACAGTCCCCGCACTGGCCTAGGTATGTGAATACTTGCTCCCCAGTTGGTAGTGATGTTTTGGGAGGTTGTGTAACACCTAGGAGTTGGGACCTAGCTATAGGAAGTAAGTTGTGGAAGGGCCTACCTTTGAGAGTCTGAGTTCCATACCTGGCCCTGTATCTGGTTGCCTCCTAATCTGCAAGATCTTAGGAGTCAAAGCCACAGCTCATGTGACCATCAACTACGCCACAATAGGCTGTACCCTCAGAAGCTGTGAGCCCAAATAAATCCTTCCTTAATGTGCTTCGTTTCAGGTTTTTGATCAACGATAGGCAATGTAACTAATAACATTCCCTGTTTTGTCTTCTGTGTTTAAGAATTGTCTGTTTTCTTTATTAAGATTGGTCTTGGCAGTTTTACCATCTTTACTACCACATATCTAGACAACTCTAAGCTTCTCAGACATACATGGTCGATCATGGCTTGCCCTCATTTTCTATCTCCTTCCCCTTCTTACTATTTTGTGAATTCTTTCTTGATGTTCTCAATATTAAGCTTTAAGCCACTGCTATTTCCTCCAGCTACAGTTTTTTTTTTTTTTAACTTTCATCCACACGTAGCATAATTCTACCGATTGATTCAGATCCAGGCCTAATATCATCTGTTTGATGACAACAGAGCCTGATGCCACCATGTCCTCAGTTGTAGAATCACGTGATCAATTTTCTGAGTGCTTAAAGCATTGTCTTCTGTTGGACTGCAGTCAGCATGGCTTCAGCTTTGATGTTTGGTGCTATAATGCATCTAACTGATGGTCACTGGGGGAAGTGACAAGTGAGCAAATGACATTTAGCACTTTTTCTCTAGAGTCTGTCTTAAGTGGCTTCCAGACTGGAGAACTTTGTGCTTCTCTAGAAGTAGAGGGTACACATTTCTTGGTGTGAGTTGAAGTGTTTTGCTGTTTCCATCTTCCTGGTCAGTTCTGCATCATGTTCTTAAACCTTGGAGTGGATGAATTACAGCCCTTGGGCAAAATCTGGCCCGATACCTATTTTTGTTTTGTTTTGTTTTTCTTTTCTTTCTTTTTTTATTCAATTTACATCTCAGTCATAGGCTCCTCTCTCCTTTCCTCCCAGATCCACTCTCCTTTTTGCATCCCCTCTCCCCTATTTCTTAGAACAGGGGACCCCCCTACCCAGACACCCCAGCTCATCTATTCACATGAGGACTGAGTTCATCTTCCTCCCCTGTAGCCCTGTAGGGAAGTCCTGTCAGCGGAAGTGATCAGAAAGTAGGCAACATAGCCTATGTCAGAAATATCTTCTTCTACCCTAACTAGTGGGCTGACATGAAGCCTAAGATGCCCATCAGGCTAATTTTCTTGGGATCTGTGTATTGTAGTATGCTTATCCTGTACTATATGACTAAAATCCACTTATAAGTGAATATATTCTATGTGTGTCTTACTGGGTCTGTGTTACTCACTCAGGATGGTCTTTTCTAGTCCCATCCATTTGCCTGCAAATTTCATGATTTCCTTGGGGTTTTTTTGTTGTTTTGTTTTGTTTTTTGTTTTTCTTTTTGTTTTTATGGCTGAGGAGTCATCAGGGAACTGCAAATCAAAATGACTCTGAGATTCTATCTCACTGCCATCAGAATGGCTAATATAAAAAACTCAAGTGACAACATGCTGGTGATGATATCGAGAAAGGGGAGCACTCCTCCATTGCTGGCAGGAGTACAAACTTGAACAATCATTTTGGAAATCAGTCTGGCACTTTCTCAGAAAACTGGAAATAACCGTAGTTTATCACTCCCAGGCATACACCTGAAAGATGTTCTACCATACCACAAGAACATTTGCTCAACCATGTTTATAGAAGCTTTATTTTTAATACCAGAACATGAGAACAATTTAGATGACTCCCTGCCGAAGAATGGATAAAGAAACTGTGGTACATTTGCACGGTGGAATACCACTGATAGCTGTTTTTGTAAATAAAGTATTATCAGAACAAACTGGTTCCATTTGCTTCCGAATTGTGTGGGATACATTTGAGTGTTTGTGACAGAGGCCATATGACCTGCTGGAGTTGAAGTTGAAGTCATAGCTATATTTTGTTGACTGTTGCTGTGACATGAGACAGGAGCTGCAAGCTAATATCAGGGTAGCAAAAGTGATGTAGTAGCAACAGCCGTTAGGCCCTTTGATGGAGTAATAAATGCTAAGGCTAATGTTGATTGTGAATACAGAAAACAAACTAAATCAAGGTCTGATAGCTTTGTTTTAGTTATTGTAAGCTCTTTGAACTGGCATAATCACCTAAGGGCTTTGAGCATCACCCTTTGTCTCCTAAGGTCCCAAGAGTCCCAAATTTACTAGGTCTGAGTGATGGTCTGTTTTGCATTTGGAGCCAGTTCTGAGCTGGCGCTGGTCTTGGGGTTCATAAGGGCATTCTCAGAAGCATAAGTTTAGAACCAGGGTACTGAATCACCTACGGTAGTTTAAAAAAAAAAAGTTTTCTAAAAATGCTTTTAGGCCTCATCTTGGGTTTTCCAAATCAGAAGCTCCATGGTTGCCCTGCATTTTAAAGAAAGTCGTCCTAAGGCAGTGGTTTTCAATCTTTCTGGTGCTGCGACCCTTTAATACAGTTATTTTTATGCTGCTTCATAGCTGTAATTTTGCTACTGCTATGAATTGTGATGCAAATATTTTTAGAGATAGACGTTTGCCAAAAGGGTCCTGACCTACAGATCAAGGCCCACTGTTAAATATGGTTGTCCTTTTCATAGGTTTTGCCTAAGGTGTTTTTTGAGATGTTTTTACTGTAGGTGACAAGCAACAGTTTGGTCGAGATTTCATTATAGTCCCAATTTTAGGGGGAAAAAAAAAAACCTTTAAACTGGGGGGTTTGGTTTGTCCAGCAGCTTGAGATAAAAACCATCATCTGAAAGACGTGCCACGCCCAGCCCCACAAGAGCCTTTTCATTTTTTATATTGAATTTCACAAGGATAAATCTGGAAACTTGGGTCTGGATATAGGAAAAAAAAAGAAAAAAAAAACTGGCTGTGATTCTGTGTGGGAAACTCCTTTTCCCCTTTCCCGGAGAGAATGTGGGCCTTTCTCTTGAAAGGGCATGAGTGGTCACACTGTCATTCTTACACAGGGCTTGCCGTGCCAGTGCGCCACTAGAAGCGGAAACACCGCCAGGGAATCTTTCCTGGCTCTTCCTACAGTGCTAACGGGAGAAATCGCCTGTTCCCTAACCGTTGAAGGTCCTGGGCTCTGCGTGTGCTTTCGCTCAGAGCTGATTTTCCTGTCCCTACCACGGGAACAGCATACTCTATCATTCACTGATTTTTTTTTTTTTTTAAAGAATCGCTCTTTACGTTTTTCTTTATTTTGATGTGTGTGGACGTGGGGCTCATGCGTCAGTGGAGGTGCATGAGGACACCTATGCCAGGAAGAGGTGGGCGTCGTGTGTCCTCTAGGTAGTTCTCTTACTTTTGGAACAGCTGCTCTCGACGAACCTGGAGCTCATCATTCTGGCTAGGTTGTCTGGCTGATAATGCTCCAGGATCTGCCTCTCTCCTAGCCCAACCCCAGAAGACAGGCAGAATCGCACAGCCCATACTTGGCTGCTGTGACCTCGTGCAGGTACTCAGGCTTGCGAAGCGCTTTGCTTCATCTCGGCCATCAACCCTGCCCTCGTTTTAATTCTTTTGTTGCTGTTTGCAATGCTTTGAAGTGGAATATAATGCCAGAATACAAATAAGGAAAAACAATAACAAAATAAGAAATGCTAAAGTACCAATCCCTTGGTGCTTTGGCAGCCAGCATAGTGACTGACACGTTTGTGCCACATATAAGGCTCCCAAATTCTGTGTATGAGGAGCAGGCATTTCTGCCATGCTTGGGCCTGTATGCTTTTCTTTAAAAAAATATTTGCTCTTAAAAGTCTAGGAGTAATTACTGAAACATTGATTTATAGATGGCCAAATCCATACAACTAAATAACTACCACCTCCCTAAAGTATGTAGTTTTATGTTATGAATCATGATTGCCGATATATAGTGTAGGGATATAAGCTTGACAGATGCCTGAGCAAGAACAGCGACCTATAGATTGGGAGGGCTCATGTATTTAAATGCATTTGGATTAATTCAAGCTTTGACCTGGCTGGTTTCAGTGGAAATTTACAGGTTTTCCTGGGTATTTGGAAGCTCTTGTTTGGGAAGACCTGTTGTTTTCTAGTCTATGGATGCTATTTATACTTGCCCAAATCTCCCAAGAGAAGCTCTTCTTTCTAAGGGATTTCTTTGGGGAGGGGACTTATGACATTTCTATGTTGCCTCAGTTAGTCTCAGTCTCAGGTGGATTATAGAAAGCCACCTGCCTCAGCCTCCCATCTTGTTGGGACTAAGACACATACCACTGCACTTGCTTCTTCAGAAAAGGCATAGTCCAGAGCAATCACAGAGGAGAGAGAATGTTAGCTCACTATGGTGACTCTCAGTGTGTTTACAAGTTGTGGTGGTTCTTGTTCATGTGGGTTTTGGTTTGGTTTTGAGACATGGTATTACTGTGTAGCCTTGGCTGGCCTTGAAGTAGTCCTGTAGATCAGGCTGCACTTGCAGAGATCTGCCTGCCTCTGCCTCAAGTGGAGATTAAAGGTGTGTGTCCCCATGCCCGGCCATGTTGGTATAGTCTTAAGCACACCCATCTCGAAGTATAAGATTCAGCAAAATTGCTCAACTGGAAGAACTGATTAAAATGTCTCCTAGGAGCATTAGTATATTGTGAATAAATCACCACTATTTACCTGTTAGAGAAGGATTTATTTTCTCAGTCAAGAAATTCTAGATCCCTTTGTATGCCAAAGGCACAGGTGTATGTCTGGGGACCTCCTCTGTATAGAGAGCAAAATTAAGTGACTTTTGTTTTTTTCCTCTGCTCATTGGAGGTACTTTCAGGTCATTGGATTTCTTTAGTGAATACACTCTTGCTTCTGCATAGATGCACTCTGTACTTGGTTTGCTGCTCTGTGCTTACTTTCTTTATAATCTTAATACTCTGTTAAATAGGAATTCGGCATTTTTGTTTTTAATAGTGCGCATAGTACAAGAAGTTGCTTTGGCCCACATGAAATATACTTTACTTATCTTTACTTGCTGGTAGAGTTTCAGCATGATGCCTTTTGGACAAATGAGTGAGCCTTTCACTCACTGAGAGCGAAATGAAGAATCTACCGTTGCTTTTGCACTGCTGTTGGTGTATGCTTCAGGTCACTGTTCCAAGGTGAACTCCACTGACTCCCAACATGATGAGGGAAATGATTGAATGGTGCTGTGGGAGAAGTGCAGGGACCAAATAAATTTTAAGAAATACAAATGCATTTCCTAGATATAAGATGGATAGATAAAATCTCTCTCCCCCTCTCCCCCTCTCCCCCTCTCCCCCTCTCCACCTCTCCCCCTCTCTCTTCCCCCTCTTCCCCCTCCCCCTCTCGCCCTCCCTCTTTCCCCCTCTCCTTCCTGTATTAGAAACTCTATAGTTGTGGTTACGCCTGTGGTTGTGTTTACGCCTGTGTCTGAGTTCCCATCTTTCATAGTAAAGATCTGCAAATGTGGAGGTCTGTGCCCAAGCTATGCATGAGTTTTGAATAAACAAGAGATTTGTCTAAGTTGTTGGGGTGGATGTGGGGGTGGGGTGAAGGCTTATAATAACACCAAGTGAAATGTAGGATAAAATAGGGAAAGTTCACACTAAGTACAATCCACTCATGTATGGGATGGTTCCTTGTGATGAGAACAGCAAGGCTGACACCGTCTAATAACAGTAGCTGCTGTTCCTTGAAAGGGATTTGATGCTTTGTGAAGCTTGTGCTTATAGAAGACCTGGTGATGCTTGGCCTTGCAAACCACGTCATGGTGTAAGGCACAGACCTATTGCAACTAACTTTCTCTTCATGTTTCCCAGCTGCACTGGCTAGAGACTATAAACTATGTGAAGCTCCTGATAGTCAGCCCTAGTGCCTTTTTGGTACAATCTTGCTATGGATCTTACTAGAATAAAAGGTGTGTGTTTGGGGGTGGGGTCTGAGTGAATTGAGGTAGTGGGTTGGTCTGTCTCTCACAGTGTGTAATGATGGCCACCCTGTCCTTAAGAAAGCAAAGGTAATTGCGGAAGTGTAGATTATGTGCATCTCTTTCTTGATGATAGCCTGTTTATGAGATGGAAGTGACAATAGAAAATGAAATCTGTAACTCCGGGATGATAAGAACATGCGAAGCTCACATTCTAAGTGAGAGCATCTTCTCTGTGAGAAGACACATGAGCGAGAAATTTCTAAAGGTTCAGAGCCATCCTGGAGGGTGTCTTGCCTACAACAAAGGTCACATGCTCAGAAGCAAGGAGCTAACAGCTAGTACCAAATCATCCTTGTCTGCCATTGTGAGGACCTTTCAGAATGAGGCACAAGGAGATTGGCCATAGTGAGCAGAGACAGAAAGGACTATGACTGTCAGCAAAGGCTAAGGATCAAAAGTTATATAGGAAGAGATTATTATGTTCTGAGTACCAAGCATATACATATTAGGTAGTTAGACAGTCTAGGTACCAGGGATGCAGAGGTTAAAAGATAGAAGTGGGTTCTGATTTTGTGGACCTGAAATTTGGAATATCAAGAGAAAGATAATATAAATAAACACATCATGATAGGAATGTGATTTAGTACAGCTATTAAGGAAAACATACAGGAGTCCCTTGACTTAAACATTACCATGTAGTCCAGCAGTTCCATTATTGGGAATATATCAAAAGATTGCACAGCCATGATGTAGAAGGATGTCTATATTCCCAAGTTTATGGCAGAACATTCATGGAAGCCAAAAAATGGAGCTAATGTGCTTACCCGTAGAACAAAGAAGATGTGGTGTAGATGTACAGAGTATTATTACTCAACCTCAAATAAGAAAACGCTGTCATTGATATCAGCATGAAGGAACCTAAATGATACTACAGTAAGTGAGATAAGCCAGGCATAGAAAAACAAATTCCAGGTGAAGAATACAGGGTTTCCTCTGGTACGAATTAAGTTTGAGATCTGTTGCACATGAGGACAACGGTAGTTAAGGATCGTATAGTAAAAATCGCTAACAGTCATCTTAAATATTCCCACTACGAGATGTGTGAGCAGATGCATATGTTAATGAACTTAATTAGATAGTCTACAATGTACACATAGTTTGAAACAAGTTATAAGCAATAAGTGTATCTTATTTTGTCAATTAAAAATTAGAGAAGGAAAAATAAAAAAAAATTAGAGAATACGGGCTGGCTAAATGGTTCAGTGGATAGAAACACTGGCTACCAACCTGTCAACCTTTTAATCTCTGGAACCCACATGGCAGAAGGAGAGAACTGAACCCTGCATGTAGTCCTCTGACCTCCATGTTCATGCTGTGACATAGTCTACCCATATCTGACTGACGTACATAAGATGTAGATAAAATGTAAAAGAATAAAAATTACAGAATGTGGCCAAGGAGATGGCTCTATGATAAAATGCTTGTACAAGTGTGGAGACCTGAGTTCAGATCCTCAGAGCCTGTATAGAGTTGGGCATGTGTGTGCAATATTATCTTGATTCCATTAACTGAGGTGGGAAGACTGTCCACTGTGGGCGGCACAATTCCCTAGGCAGAGGATCTTGCGCCATCTAGGTGACGAATGCAAGCTGAGCACAAGCAGGCATGCATGGTGTAACTCTTTGCTTTATGCTCTTTCTGTGACTGTAAAGAGGCTTGATGCTTTCAGTTCCTGCCACCTGGACTTCCCCAAGATGATGAGCTTTAACCTGGAATTGTGAGCTAAAGTAAACTCTTTCCTAAGTTGTTTTTGCCAAGATATTTTTTTGATCACAGAAACAGGAAATAAAACTAAGACAAATGCTAACGGCATGGAAGATTACACTGATTTTACTCTCTTTGTATTTCTTATGGCTGTGGTTTCCTGATAAGAAAAATAAGAACAAAGTATCAGAAATTATTACTATTACTTAAGTCTACTTGTGGCATGTTTATACTTATTAATAGAAATTAGATGACTAATAAGGATGTATTTTAATTTTCAATATTATGGTGTTAGAAAACACAGAATCTAGGAAGTGGCATGATATCACCTATTTTGAGAGATAATACATGGTGTATTTGATGATATATTTATGTGAAAATGGTTGTCTTAAACACTTTTGAGGTCTGAATTAGTATTAAATCTTAGCTCTTACATAGATGATATTCTTTAAAATACCAATTAGAGCATCTAACAGAATAACCCTGCTGTTCTCTGAATGCTGGTGTCCTGCTCAAATTCAGAGGTTGATATACTCATCTTCATGGGAGTGATATTAGGAGGTGAGATTTGGGGCACAACCAATACTTTAGGTTAGCATCCATGCCTCTCCTGGTTTGAGAAGGAATGTTTCCCACAGGCTCCTGCTTTGGGTACTTGAGCTGGTGGTTGTTTGGGATGCTGTGTTTATTATTTTCCTTGTTGCTATCACAAAATAACTTAAAAGAAGCAACTTGAGGGAGGGTTATTTTGCCTCAAGAGGACATGGTCCATTATGGAAGGGAGGAAGGGTGTCAGGAGTTGGAAGGCTGGCTAGTCCTAGCCCACCTGCACTTATGAAGCAGAACAAACAGGAAGTGACGTCAGGATATAAAACCCGAAGGCCTGCGTGTAATGACCCACTTCTTCCAGCAATGCTTCTCCTCTGAAATGTTCAGTAACCTTCCCCAAGCAGCTACTAGCTGATCAAGTGTTTGGATGCATGAGTCTATATATTTAAGCCAGAGGCTGTAGGACCTTCAGAGCGTAAGGTCTAGGTGATAAACATGGGTCACTGGAAGTGGCCCTTAAAGGCTCAGCCCCACTGTTTCTTCCTGTCTGCTGCGCCATGAACAACTACTATCCCATTCTCCTACCCCTACTTCTATAGACAAAGCCACTTTGCAATGCTTCCCTGCTGTGATACACTAAAAGTGAGAGCCAAAATAAACCTGCCCTCCCTTAAGTCATTCCCATCAGGTATTTCATCAGAGTGACACACACACAAAGAAAAGAAAGCAACAACAACAAAACCAGAAAGCAACCTTACAGTGAACGGCCTCACAAGAGATCAGAGAACTACTTAGACCTTTCCATGTGAAAACATAGAACAAGAGTATGTTTCTGAATTAGGACGTGAACCATCACAAGGACACCTATCCAGTCTGCATTGATCTTGTTCAGCAATGAGAAATTTCTATTTCTAATACATCTAGTTTACAATATTTTGGTGATATGCAGTTCAAACAAATTAAAGCAAACTCTTATCAAATTTCTAGATTTCCCATTCAGATTATAGCATAAAAACACTAAGCTTACATCTTGGACCATCTAATATAGTCACTGTGGTTTGCATCTAAGGAACACAATGATGAGAGCAGGTAAACATCTTGTTTTAGAAAACAGAGACTGTTTCCCTTCCATGCGAGAGCCCATTTCAAAGTCTTGTAAGAAGTAGGGCAGCTTCTCATTCCTAAGGTTTTTGTCGGCGTGTGGCCAGTATTTGTGTGCATGTTGGGCCTGTGTTCTTCTACAGAGCTGCATTGCTGGAACCGACACCTGTTCCTCCTCGTGCTTCATGCACACTAGCTCTGTGAACTTGCTCCTCTAAGACTTCAGTAATATGTAGAAGTTCTACTTTGTAGTGTATATATAGATGGCTACATTGTATGTAGATGGCTCCATGGCATTGTTTGTCGATGGCCACATTGTATCATAACTAGACAGCTACATTGGTATCATTTGTAGGTGCCTACATTGTGTCTGTGTAGACAGCTACACTGTATCGTTTGTGGATGGCCACACTGTGTCATATGTAGAAGGGTACGTTGTATCGCTTGTGGCCACACACAGTGTTTCGTGTATAGGTGGCTGTGCTGCATTGTGCATAAGCTATAGGAAGGTCATGCTCTGCTGCTTTCTGGGTTGTGGTGGGAATGATAAGCACAAGTGTGGTAGGGAGGAGAGGGCAAGGATACAGGAAAATGGATGATTATTAAAACCAAATACTTCTTCCAAAAAGGTTTTTCAAGAAGGTGCTATTTTATACAAGTTGTGGGAGTGCATTTCTGTAATCTATTCAAAAAGGCAGGGCAGGAGGATCTCAACTCTTGGGTCAGCCTAGGCTGCATGAAGAGATCTTGTCTCAAAAAAAAAAAGTTCACTTAGAAGAATATGATAGAAACACACTAACATATTTTCCTAGTTGTTTGTGATTAAGGAACTCAACCTTCACACTGTGGCAGAGTTTTATTGAATTTAGGTTTTGTTAAAATTGATTCTTGAATATATTAGTATATAAATGACTTTTGTTGTTTCATTTAAGATTACAGCTAATACTGAGGAACATATACATATGGTGATTGAGATGCTGTGTATAGTAGATGAGGTACATGTGTCGATACACTTGAAAACAAGGATAGGTATTAATAATGCTATATAATAACAGATGTTGAAATGTCTGCATAGATAGTTAAGTGTAAAGCCTGAGGTTACTTAGCCAGTAAGTGTGGAGAATTATGGAGATGAGTCCATACTTGCTTAAATGGCCATTGCTCTTGCCCATGACACTGTACTTCATTAACCCAGGGGGAGAACTGTCAGCGAGCAAAGCTTCTATCTTTAATTACCAGCCCGTATTTGTGTTGTCCATATGGATCATCATATTCCTTCTGTGTTAAAGATGTGCGCTGCTAGTCGACACTGTCATAGACCACGAGCTCTACTGGAGACTTTAATATTCCCTCAAAAAAATTCATAACAGCTGTCTGAGGTAGACATGACAGGTCACTGGTACACACGATACCCATTTTATAGATAATAAACTGACCTGAATAGAGTATATAAATTCCCCCAAATGCTCAGTTATTGGTCTAATTTCAACTTCTTCCTCTTCTTCCTCCTCCTCCTCTTCTTCCTCCTCCCCCATATCTGTGTAGGGTATGTACACACATACGCACAGAGAGAGAGAGAGAGAGAAAGAGAGAGTGAGGGGCACATGTACAGAGGTGACAGGAAGTTACCAGATGATGTGACATTTGACACTTCCTGCTCTGTCTTATTTCCTGAGATGTGGTCCCACATCGCTAGGCTGGTAGACAGGAAGCCCTAGCCAGCCTCCTGTCTCTGGCCTCCATAGTGCTCAGGTTCCAGGCTTGTGCCAACATGCCTGGCTTTTGTATGAGTGCTGGGATCTGAACTCAGGTTTTCATTCTTGCACACCAAATTCTTTTACCCACTAGGTCATTTCTCTAGGTCACTATTACTTAATTTTTAAAAAGTGAACATTGCATGTTTCTTGGTTTTGTTCTGCTGGAATCATTTAGTTGGTAATGATAAACAGTAGAAGTGTCCCTCCGTATCTCAGAATAAAGTCAAATACCTGATTTATTAGATATTAGATGTCACCATCAGAAAACAGTGGCTTTGCTTCATGGGAAAGAAACAAAGGTAGGAAGGGCATTGAACTAGGCATGCTGTCTGTGGAACGAAACTTTCATTTTCCTGGCCAGGATCCTGCATGAAAATTGAGTGAAATATTCTCCCAATGACCACTAGATGGCGAGTGAGAACAAAAGAGAGTGATATTTATAGGCAGCATGTGACCTGTCTTTCAAACAGTAGTAGAATTTATTTTCTAAGAGTCTAATTGAATTCAGACTAATAACCAATGTCAGGAACGCCTGACCTTTTATTTCTCCAATAAGAAACTCAGTGTTATTTACAATTCGGAATGGAACTTTGATAAATTTAAGCAGAGAACCAATTATTTATTTATTTATTTATTTATTTTGGCAGAAGATTAACCAAAAAGAGCTCCTGGCATCATATGTATTCAATAACTCTGGCCTCACTGTATCAAAATTATAGCAAATTGAATGTATGAAAAAACATAACAGAGTCCAGAATTGTTTCTGTGAATTCTATGAAATGAATTTCTATGCTTTTTTGGATGGCAATATGTTTATTATACAGGCTTCTGACATTACACAAAGAACAGAGCCAAAAATCTCCCAGGCTCCCCTTGCAGGGGTGAAGGGAAAAGCTAGACAGCTTTGTTTTTATGTTGGGCTCTAGAACTCCATTTTTATTTCAACTGTTACTTATAATTTAAAATTTAAACATTCTCTTATTTATTAGATACAGTATTGTTTTTGTATGGGGCACAGGCATATGCATTTCATGGCACATGTGGAGCTCAGAATCCCTGCTTCCCTTGAGGCATAGAACCTAGGAGAGCAAGAGGACTAAAGAGTGTCAAATAAAAGGTTCATAGCTAAGGAAGACAATTGCGCAGCTGAGTCAGAGATTAAATGTTCCTATTAGTTGCTTTAATTTGACCAGACCTGTATCAGTTCACCTCATTTTTGGATGTCTCTTGTGCCATAGCCATGGTTAGAAGGATTAGTCTGAGCTCTGTTCCTTTAAATAAGCTAAACTCTTAGTTAGAAAGAGCTTCCCAGTGTAGAAGAAAGATGGCGTCATCAAGGGACTATGGTAAGAGTGTCTTTCATCATCACAACTGCACAAACAAAGCCATAAAGCCTGAAGTAAGGGTGAGCCAATAGTCTCAAAGCAAGTCTGAGACTTAACCTACCACACACCCACTTGTACCTAGTATTCGCTGCTTTTGGATGCTCTCATTTAACTCCTATCTCAGTTCTGTGATGGAGCCGGCTTGATTATTATCCCACTTAATATATTCTATATGTAATATATACTATTGAATATGTAATGTATATAGTATATTTTATATATAAACTGTTGGCCTAAGGAGGTCCAGAAGTGACCCCAGGTTCTGCGGGAGTGACAGCACCATCTTTGATTTCTTAAGATCCAACTTGGAAATACATCGGTGTCATCTTCCTTGAGGTAAGAGACATTCAAACATTCAAATTGGCGCATTCTTCACCTGCCATTTCACCTCTCTAGTTCAGTGTCTTTCCCTCCCTACTCCAATAATCCCAGAGAAATAGGTCACTTCAAAAATGTTGAAGCATTTCTGGAGGCCCCTGACCAACAACTGGACTAGGCCGATTATCCTTTTCCTTCCTTCCTTCCTTCCTTCCTTCCTTCCTTCCTTCCTTCCTTCCTTCCTTCTCTTCCTTTTTCTCTTTCTTTTTCTCTTTCTTTCTTTCCCTTTCTTTTCTCCTCCTCATCCCTTTTTTACCTATGGCTTCAATTAACAGTTGAAAGCCCTTGGGGAGTGAGAGTCAGTTTTCTTCAGCACTGTGGTCCATGGTAGATTGTCTGCTCCAGTGAGTGGCATTCCCTATCCATGAGCATATGAGCAGCACTAACTAGACCCAGAGGGTTATATATAAAAAAAAAGAAAGAAAGAAAGAAAAGAAAAGAAAGGGCGGAGGAAGAATAAGATAACAGCACAAAATTGTGAGAGTAATAGAAGAGGTTCTAGGAGAAAATGGAGGAAGGAGAGCGGGAGGGGTTATATATGATCTAAATACATTGTATCATATATTAAATTACCAAGGAATTTAATTTTTTAAATGTAGATGGAGAATAAAAGAAGCAGTTTGAACCCCCCTTTTTTCACCCTTCACCAGTAAGAAATTGTTGGAACCCCAGTTCTAATCTCATTCAAGTAGACTTTTCTTTTTAAAAAGTTAAATTTATTTTAGCCCTTGCTTTATGGATGTTCTGCCTGCATGTATGTCCATGTATCACATGTCTGTCTGGTGCCCTTAGAGACCAGAAGAGAGCATCAGAGTCACATTCCCTGAAGCTGGAGTTGTAGATTATTGTAAGCCACTGGGAATTGGGCCTGAGTCCTCTGGAAGAACAGCCAGTGCTCTCAACTGCTGAACCATCTCTACAGCCCCTAAAGTAGATTTTTCAGTGCGTAAGGTCAATTTTCTTGGATTCAAGCAGTTTGTCTTTTTCATCTCCCAAACAGTATGTCATTGATTGTGATGAGATGATCCTTTCTTCATTATCCTGATTTCCACTGTAGAAGAGAAATACTACATGAAACAAGATCAAGGAAGGGCATGCCTTGTCCAGGCCTCCACATAGAGCACCTTATGGGAACAGAACTCCCCTGTACCTGTCAACTACGTCTAAGAGCGTTCTTCACACGCGGTTCTTTACAATAACACAGGGGGATGCTAGTAAAAGACCGAAAGCTTTTATTTTGGTCCAAGCATGGGCGTGGTCTTGTGAGAGCAGGGGGCTCATTCTCCACACCCAGGCTTCTCGCCCAGCAGGTGAAATCAGGCACATTCCCAGAAATTTAATCTTTAAAATGTGGGGGTGGAGCCTGATGCTCTGCAGAATCTATCCTTCTAGGCTTCTTCCAGCCCCACACCTGAGGACAGTAACCAAAGGGAGAGCAAAGATTTTTTAATCAAAGCTAAAAATTATTTCAAGATCCGATTATAATTAATGCTCAAAAGTTCTTAGAGACACTTAACTGAAAGCTCAAAAGGAAAGATGATCTGGCTTAGAAAACTGCATGAGTAATTAATTGCAGATGACTAATGCTCTTTTGTCTGCTGCCCTCCCCCTTAGCAGCACAGAAGCAGGATAAGCAATATGACTGACTCAACCCTCCCTGCACACAGGAAAAAAAAAAAATAAGCTGAAAGAGTTCTGATATGGTTCAGTAGGTGCAGTTCTCTTTCTTAAATGAGTAAATGCATGTGTGTGTGGGGGTACATGTGTATGTTCCATAGAATGCATGTGGAGGTCAGAGGACAACATGTGAGGATCAGGCCTCTCCTCCTACCACGGGCATCGTGGGGTTCCAAATCTGGGGGTCATGTTTGATGGCACGCCATGTCACCTGTTTTTATAGTCACTGATTAGCAAAAAAGAAAGCTGGAAAGCAGATAATTTCATCCTGCCAATCAAACTAGGTGATCCCCCACCCCCACCCGTTTGCTTGTCTTCCACTTTCGACATGACTTACAGGATCAGTTTCGTATGTTAGGGTATTGACGACATCTGACTGATTGCTTTCAAGAGAAAGCGTGTATAAAATTAACGGCATTTTCCCCTAAGAAAATGCCTTTTGGGGTGATCTGAACCTACATACTTTAGCGCTAATGTTAAAGATCGTAATGACAGTATAACAACTAATGATCCAGTTGGAACACAGTATGTGTTTGTGGGGAGCTGAAAATGAAATGAATGTGTTATTAAGACGGGCTGAGAAGAGCCACTGTGGGCAACAGGCTACACCGGTGTCTGTCAGGAGTCTGGCATAAGCTGAAGGCAGCTTCCCTGCAGTCCTGGGCCATCTCTGCTGCCAGTGAGTTTATACCTTTCTTCACTCGCAAGCCAACTTTTAGGTACCACACCTAATGCACAGTAAATGCCAAGTATGTAAGTGGTGGCTGCTATTTTAGCTTGTCTAATAAATAATTCAACTAGTAGAGAAGAAAAAATAGACTGGGGCTTGTTTGTTTGTTTTGTTTGTTTAAGCTCTACTGAAGTATAAGGCTTATCAGAAAGGGGAAAATATTAAGCTCTGGAAAGCACTGATATGGTACAGTGAAAAGATCTAATTGCGACTCTGCACCCAAGTCTGGCTCAATTGGTCACTTTACATTGTAGTAAAGCTAGAATTGTTCTTGTATACTTCTTCCCCATTGCATTTTTTTTCTTTCCAGGCAAACTTTTATAAGTGCAACAAGAGCATATCCTTAGAATCCCAGCCCCCTTGAATACATGGAAATGCATTCTTGTGTTTAATGAGTTCTCCCATCCCTCACAGTTAGCACACAGTACAATCCCAGGCTGGTGTTGGGAAGCCAAGTGATGGTGTTGGATGATAACCAGCAGCGCCTGGGGCCAAACATGAAAGAATCCACCAGAAGGCCAGCTGCTCGGGAATGAAAAAAAAAAAAAATGGGTCTATGGGGCATTGATATCAGGAAACAAACTCAACTTTCTATTAAAATACTACAAGTAGGGCTGTCAAGGTTGCTCAATGGATAAAGCACATCTGGAGACCTGATGCTCTGAGCTTGAGCCCCAGAACCCAAAGGGTGGAAGGAAAGAATTGACTTTTGCAGACTGTCCTCGGACCTTCACAGGAGTGCTACCATGTGCACAGACAAATGTGCGCGTGAGGAAACAAATGTTAAAAATTTAAAATGCTGTAAGTGAAGCTGGACCTAAAGGAAGTCATCAAAAATTGTGCTTCCAGGGGTAGAAGGCTGAAGACTACCAACAACTGACATTTTAGCTCCTTAAAATGGGGTCTTAGATTCTGGAAGTTGAGTGGCAGGGGTGGTTCACACTGACGTCTTTAGCCTTTGTGTCAGTGGGGATCAAGTGTAATTTTCCTGAAATGTTTAGGTATTGATTTTCTTTTCTGTTTTGAGACAAGGTCACAATATGTAGCCCAGGGTAGCCAGGAATTTATGATACAACCCAGACTGGCCTGGAACTCATTGTGATCCTCCTGCCTCAGTCTTTCTGGGTGTTGGGATTTCATGTGTGTGTCACCATGCCTCTATCAGGCATTGATTAGTTCTTTTTTTCTCTGTGTCTAGTTTAATCTCATGGCCATTTTTTTCCCTTCTCTTCGTCCTTAGTGAAAATGTCGTGGCTGTGAAAAATGTTCCTTCAGGTAATGAATGTATGCAAGTTAGCATTGTTTGTGTGTGTGTTGCATGAAGTGGTGGGCACACAACCGAGTGTATACAAGTGTACACCTCCTTGTGTATATACAGAGGTCAGAGCAGGTTACCAGAGGACTTCTTCCCTGCCTGTCTACTGTATCGCCTTGAGAAAGGCTCTCTCATTGAGCAAGAAGCTCACCATTTTGAGCTGGGCAGGCTGGTAAGAAAACTCTCAAGGTCTGCCCATCTCTGCCCCCTAATGCTGGGATTCCAGGTACAACCACCATGCCTGCCTTTTTATGTAGTTACCAGGGGTTAGAATTTGGGTCTTCATGCTTGCAGAACATTTCTTGTCACAATGAACCATCTCTCCAGCCCCCAGGTCAGCGATCTTCTAGTGCTCATCCTTTCTTGTGTCTTTGTGCTCTGTATGGGGTAGCTTGGTCTGGTAGCCTCTGTCCCTTTGCCCTTCATTTTGACCCACAATCGCTTTTTTAAACCATGCTATGCGAAAAGAAGAAACTCATTTAAAACTTGTTGTATGCATCTTCCCGTATCTTTCTATACATCCACAGTGAACACACAGAAACCTGGACATAAACATTTCTTGAAGTGTATTGTTCTATGAATGAAAATGTGCTACAGCTTAAAGCTTCTTCTGGTTTGGTTGTTGAATTCTTGATTTTTATCGTTTCACTCTCATCATGTGTATTAGTTAGGGTTCTACTGCTGTGACAAGAGACCATGATGATGGTGGCAACAGTTATAAAGGGATACATTTAATTGGGGCTGGCTTATAGTTTCAGAGGTTTCGTCCACTATTGCCGTGGTAGGAAGCATGGTGGCATGTGGGCAGACATGGTGCTGGAAAGGGAGCTGAGAGCTACCTCTGGATCCACCAGCATCAGTGGTGTCTCCACTGGAGACAGTAATCCACTAGGCCTGGCTTGAGCTTCTTGGGTTTTGTTTGTTTGTTGTTATTTTTAAAGATTTATTTATTGTGTATACAGTGTTCTGCCTTCAGGCCAAAGGAGGACACAAAATCTTATTATAGATGGTTATAAGTCACTATGTGGTTGCTGGGAATTGAACTCAGGACCCCTGGAAGAACAGTCAGTGGTCTTAACCTCTGAGCCATCTCTCCAACCCACCCTTTGTAACACACTTCCTCCAACAAGGCCACACCTACTCCAATAAGGCCACACTTTGGAACAGTATCATTCCCGATGTGCCTGGAGGGGTACCAGGTGGGAGGGGGGACATTTTAACTCAAACCACCACACATCATCAGGAGCAGTTTTTCTTGGCACCCTGTCTTTTCATAGGGTCCTTTTGGCATGCAGCTTTCACAAAAACAATTTTTCCAAAACTCACATTAGAATAACAAGTTTACATAGTCTGACTAGCTGTCTCACTCTCGGTAAAGATGCAAATCAAATGATGAGGGGAAAGAAAGCTTCACCAGCCCAGAGAAGAGTTGTCACATGCTGCCCCTCTCAGAGGTCTTCCATCCTATACACTCTTGCCCAGTGCCTATTCCCCAATGGTAGGGATGATACATGCTGTTCTGCATCTCTCTTGCCATTCTGAGCTTGATATTGTCTAGAGATGCTCTCAGACTTGGGGCTATTTGAAGAAACCCAAAGGACTTGTTGAAAGCAATGAAGCTTCTCCTCTCCTATCTCTGAACATACTGCATTTTTACAAGATGTTCCAGATCCATTCCCAGTTTCTCCTCATGCTTTGATGATCATCCTTATCTGATATGGTCTTTCTGGGGAATTGCTCAGTATTTCATGGTTGGCTAAAGGGATTCACTCTTTAGATCATGTAGTTCTCCTCTTAAGTCATGGTCCTCATACATGTTGGTTCTTTCTACCTCCCGAAATAGATTGGCATTGTTTCACAATAACTTTGTACTCTAATTTATGTCAATCACTTGTAATAGAAATTGTCATAGGCTTAGCAGGTCAGCATCTAGAGTTCGGTCAGGTTGGCATTATGAGTCTGGAGGGTTCAAAGTCAGGGATAGGGACTGTTGGCCATGGTCTGAAGAATGGGCTTGGGACCACAGTGCTGGCAAATGGTGTCGACTCTAAGTTAACCAAAGGATGAGTCAGAAAATCAAGCATGTCCTCAGAGGGGCACAGAACTTAGTTGCCCACATCCCTGTTCCAGGATGTGAAGTAGGCCACAAATAGAAGCTAAATTCTGGAGTAGTTTTAGGGGACTGATAGCCCCATGAACGGCAGGTCAAGCAGTTTTGATGTGCAGCTTTCATTTTGTGCTAGTTGGTTAGATTTCTACAAGCTTAAGTATGTATGTGGTCAAGACCCTCAAAGAATTTGGAAACAAACAAGTGAGACCTAGCAGGGAGTCCAGTTAGTGTCTGCAGTTCAATGGGTCATTGTCTGCCTAATGAGGAGTGACCAGGAAGAAGCTGACCTTTGGTTGGCCATAATAGTTATGTGTAAACTGCCGTTGTTATTGTTTTTTGACTCTCGATTATTTGACTCAGCAAAGTAGTGGAAAAATAAGTTCCAGACTTCAGTGTACCCATTAACAGATTGTGGTGCATCTGTTTTCTGTTGCTATTGCCAAATACCTGAGGGTGGGTCATTTAGTTAGCTTTTAAACTGAAGTTTATTAGCTCATGGTTCTAAAGGCTGGAAGGTGAAAAGAGCTTGGTACCGGACAACTGCTGCCTTGTCTTCCACTACGCATCGTGCTGCTGTCCATCCTGGTGGAAGGGATTCCTCCCTGGGCTTGAGCAAGGACACTCTGCTTCTCATCCTCATTTGAATGGAGCCCAGGGTTCCACCTTTATGACTTATCCAGTCTTAATCATCCCCCAAATGACACACTTCCAAATAGCATTGAAACAAGACTTTGGGGATTAAGTTTCCAGTAACAACTCTAACAATAGCATATTTTTAAATAGCTAAAAAAAAAAAGGGGGGGGTCCCTGCCTCAATCTCAGTAAGAAAGATGATAAATTACTAAACACATATCCTGACAAATCATGAAACATTGACATTTGATTAAGAAAAAGCAACGACTATAAGGGTAAACAGAAAATTCCAGAATCTTTGCTTTCCTTAAAAAGTTCTTACTCCTGCTACATCTGTTTCCCAGAAAGCACCTTTCCTGTTACTACGTGACATGCTTTATTGGCTAGGTCTCACCATGTACCCTAGGCTAGCCTAAACTATGCAGTCACTTTTGCTAGATGACAGTTACCAGTTCTGTCTCTTGAACTCTAACTCCTGTTCTTCAGGGTTCCCTAAGATCTGAAGGGAGGGATTTGATGGCAATATCCCACTTAGAGCTGTGTGTTCCAAGGACATTCTTCTTGTGTAATGTCTAGCTCTACATCTGTTTGCATCTGCTGTAGGAGGAAGCTTCTCTGATGATGACTGAATAAGGTACCAATCTATGAGTATAGCAGAATATCATTAGAAGTCTTTTTTTTTTCTTTTGGTTTTCCCCTACGTTTCTGGGCTACCTAGTCTCTGGTCCTTGGTTATCCAGGCAGTGTTGGGTATGGGTGCCTTCCCATGGAGTGAGCCTTAAGTCAAATCAGACCGTGATTGGCTACTCCTATAAGTTCTGTGCCATCATTGTCCTAGCATATCTTGCAGGCAGGATGGATTTTTTTTTGGGGGGGTGTTGTGTGGGAGAGTTTAATGACTGCTTCTATTTCACCATCATGGGTTATAGGTCTACTTAAAGTATTTATCTGATTTTTTAAAGATTTGATTATTATTTATACAGCATGCTGCCCACATGTATGTCTGCCCACCAGAAGAGGGCACCAGATCTCATATAGAGGGTTATTAGCCATCTTGTGGTTGCCGGGAATTGAACTCAGGACCTCTGGAAGAACAGCCAGTGTTCTTAAGCTCTAAGCCATCAATCCTGCCCCTGTTTGATTGTTTTGGTTTTGTTTCATTATTTGTTTGTTTGTTTACTTATTTATTTTGAGATAGAGTTTCTCCATATAGCCTTGACTGCCTTGGACTCACTTAGTAGACCAGGACTGCCTCTGCCTCCCCGAGTGCTAGAATTAAAGGTATTTGCCACCATAACAGCCTTAATTTAACTTTGGTAAGTGATACCTATCAAGAATATTATCTCTTTCTTTTATATTTCCTAATTTGGTGGAGTACATGTTTTTAATGTATGTTCTTATAGTTCTCTAGATTTCTTTGGCATTTGTTGTTATATCTCCATTTCAGTGCTAATTTTGTTAAGTTAAATATTCTCTCTCTGGCTTTTAGTTAATATGGATAAAGGTTTCTTTATCTTGTTAATTTTTTAAAAGAACTATTTCTTTGTTTCATTGATTCTTCGTATTGTTCTCTTTGTTTCTGTTTTACTGATTTCAGCCTGGAGTCTGATTATTTCTTGCCATCTGTTCCTCCTGGGTCTAATTATTTTTTTCCAGAGCTTTCAGGTATGCTTTTAAGTTGCAAGTCTGAGAGCTCTTCGCCTTGTTTGTGGTGGTATTTTTTGTTTTTGTTGTTGCTGTTTTTGTTCAATGTAGGCACTGAGTGCTATGAACTTGCCTTTTAGAATTGCTCTTTATAAGTGAGGATTGATCATCTTACTCCGGGTCCTCTTTCTTGTTTATCTACTTTAGGTGTACAGATTTTAGTATGTTTATCCTATCTTATAGGTCTAGTATCCACTTTTAAGTGAGTATATACGATGTGTGTCTTTCTGCTTCTGGGATATCTCACTCAGGATGATCTTTTCTAGGTCCCACCATTTTCCTGCAAATTTCATGATTTCTTTGTTTTTAATTGTTGAGTAGTATTCCATTGTGTAAAAGTACCACAATTTCTGTACCCATTCCTACCACAGAGGGCCTCTGAAAGACTCTACCTAGCAGTGTATCAAAGCAGATGCTGAGATTCACAACCAAACCTTTGGCAGAGTGCCAGGAACCATAAGAAAGAAGGGAGAGTTAGTATGACCTGGAGAGGACGGGACCTCCACAAGGACCAAATGTATCTGGGCACACAGGGGTCTTTTATGAGACTGTATCTCCAACTAAGGACTATGTATGGATATAACCTTAGAACCCCTGCTTGGATGTAGCCTATGGTAGCTCAGTATCCAAATGGGTACCCTAATAAGGGGAACAGGGACTATTTCTGACATGAATTCAATGGCTGGCTCTTTGACACCCCCTCACCTCCCCCCCCAAGGGAGGAACAGCCTTGCTAGGCCACAGAGGAGGACATTCCAGCCAGTCCTGAAGATACCTAATAAGCTAGGGTCAGATGGAAGAGGAGGAAGACCTCCCCTATCAGTGGACTTGGAAAGGGACAGGGAGGAGATGAGGGAGGAAGGGTAGGATGGGGAGGGAATGAGGGAGCGGGATACAGCTGGGATACAAAGTTAATAAACTGTGACTAATATTAAAAAAATAAAATTTAATTAAAAAAAAACTGCACTCATTGTATCCCATAAGTTGAGGTATGTTGTTCAGTTTCTATGACTTGTAAGCTTTCTGCTACTTTTGTTGCTGAAATCCAGCTTTAATTTGTGGTGGTCTGTTAGGATGCAGAAAGTTATTTCAATTTTCTTATATCTGTTGAGACTGGGTTCAAGTCTGAATGTGTGGTCAGTTTTGGAGAAAGTTCATATAAGTGTAGAGAAGAAGGTATATTCTTTTGTGTTTGGGTGGAATGTTCTGTAAATGTCTGTTAGGTCCATTTGATTTGTAATGTCTGTTAGGTCCAGCATTTCTCTGTTTAGTTTTTGTCTGGATGACTTGTCCACTGGTGTTTCTTTTATAAACATAGATGTCTTTTTGTTGGGGCAGAGATGTTAAGAATTGAAATGTCCTCTTTGTGGACTTTTCCTTTGATGTGCATCTAGTATCCTTCCCTATCTCTTTTGATTAGTTTTAGATATTAAATGGATACACCAGCTTGCTTCTTAGATGTATTTGCTTGGAAATTTTTTTCCCAACTCTTTACTGCCAGAAGCAATGCATGCTCTTCCTCTGTTTTTCCCCTGACCTGTCAATGCTGGGCTTTGACCTTGTACCCTGAGGTAATGTCTATTCTTGATGCTGAGGTGTGTTTCTTAGATACCATAAAAGAATGGATCCTGTTTTCACATCTAGTCTGTTAGCTTGTCTTTTAATTGGGGAATTGAGAGCATTGATATTGAAAGATATCGCTGACCAATGATTGTTGATTCCTGTTATTTCGTATTTGGTGGTGGTGGTATGTAAGTGTGTGTGTGTGTGTGTGTGTGTGTGTGTGTGTGTGTGTATACTTCTTTTGATTTTGCTGGTCTGAGATTACTTATTTCCTGTGTTTTCATGGGTGTAGTTAGATTAGAGTTTTCTTTTTAGTATCTTATATAGAGCTGGATTTGTAGAAAAAAAAGATTACTTAAATTTGGCTTTGCCATAGAATATCTATCTTCTTTTCTCTATGGTGAATGAAAGTTTTGCTAGTTATACTAGTCTGGGATGATATCTGTGGTCTCTTAGAGTCTGTAGCATATCTTTGCAGATCTTTCTGGCTTTTAGAGTCTCCATTGAGAATTCAGGTGTAATTCTAATAGGTTTGTCTTTATATGTTACTTGGTCTTTTTCCCTTACAGCCTTTAATATTTCTTTGTTCTTAACATTTAGTGTTTTGATTAATATGTGCCAAGGGGACTTTTCTTTCAGGTCCAATCTATTTGGTGTTCTGTATGCTTCCTGTACATTTATAGACATAATCTTTAGGTTAGGAAATTTTTCTTCTATGATTTTTTTGAAAAAAAATCTCTAGGCCTTTGAACTGAGATTCTTCTCCTTCCACTATTCCTATTATTCCCAGATTTGTTCTTTTCATAATGTCCTAGATTTCCTGAATGTTTTGTTTCAGGAGTTTTCTGTATTTAATATTTTCTTTGACCAGTGTATTCATTTCTTCTATTGTATATTCAATGCCTGAGATTCTTTCTTCCATCTCTTATATTTTGTTGGTGAAGCTTGCCTATGTAGTTCCTGTTCAAATTCCTAAGTTTTTCTTTTCTAGAATTCCTTCAGTTTGTGCTTTCTTCAATGATTCTGTCTCCATTTCCAGGTCTTGAACAGTTTTCTTCGACTGTTTCAGGGTTTTTTGTTTTTTGTTTTTTTTTTGGGGGGGGGCGCTGCTGTGGCAGGATAGCTGGGCTCTAATGAAGATGTGTTGCCCTGGCTTTTATTGATTATGTTTTGACGCTGGCATCTAGGCATTTGATATTGGGATGATTATAGAACTAGGTCCTGATTTCTGGATTTGTCTTTGTTAGGTAAGTATTTTGTTCCTCAGATACTATTTCATCTCTGGTTTCCTCCATGTTGCCTGTTAGGAAATTTTCTTTGGACATGATAGTTGAGGCCACTGGGGTTCCAGGTAAATGTATTTTGGGGCGTTATGAGTTGACACTTAGGAATGAGGATAGATGAGGGATCTGAAGGAATTCACAGGAGGGAGGAGACTGGAATGTTCAATCAAGATCTGCTTATTTTGTCTGCTTATTTTGGGGTGGAGCAATGAAGAGAGGTCACCCCAGATGGTCTGCTATAGTGCTAGTATTTGGATCTAGAGGAATAAAATGAGAGGGGAAGGTAAGGACTTTTTGCCTGCTTTTCTGGGAGGAGTAGTCTGTGGCTTGATGGGAAATGCCTGCGAAAGCTGGGGGCTGAGATGAAGCAACAAATGGGGAGAGGGAACTTAGAAGATCTGTGGGATCCACAGGAGATGGGAACAACAAGGCAGGCGAGGCTGTCACAGACAGAGGTCTTGTTGCAAAGCTGGGAGGTTGGATGTGGGGGGAAGAAAGGGAGAAGAGCCTTTCTGGAACTTATAGGAAGAAAGGGCAGTTAGTATCATAGTGTTCACCCAGGAGAGGCAGCGAGCCTCCTTGGCTGGCTCACTAGGTGTCTCTGGAGGGTTCTAGCTGTGAGATTAGAGCATGCTCCCAACAGCCGGCATTTCCAAAGCTACATCCTTGCTTTGAGATGTCCTCAGCTGTCACTTGGAGTAGGGAAGCTTAGGTATCCAAATATACTTGGGGGTATTCCGCAGAAGCATTGTTCTCTGTTGTAGGATCCTGGAGGAACTAGCGTACTATAGAAAATCTGGTTTCCCTTTGGTTAAAAGACACACAACTTTTCCTATGTTCACTGAACACTCTCCTCCCTGTCCTAGAAAGAACTCCCCAGGGCCCTGACTCCACTCATGCACTTGACTCTCAAGACTCAAGTTGTGGAGCCCTTATGTGTTCAAACCCTGTGAAATCGGCAATTGCTGAAATCTGCATTCACTGAAAGCAAGCTGGCCCAAGCCCAAACAAGCCTCCGCAGATTCAGTAGGCTTTAAAATGTGATTGGAACTGACTGCGAATGTCACGAAGACCCTTGTTCTCTATCGTAGAAAACTTTAGGCAAAACATATCCTATCTGTTTCCTGTCTTTTTTTTTTTTAATGAGAAGTGAATCAATTAGATTTTTATTTATTTATTTTTTTTAGTGTTGGAAAGGATTCTTAAATTTATAGTTAAAAAATCCTTATTAACTTGGATATACTCCAGTAGAAGAGCAAATTTATTTTGCCAACATGAAAAGAAAATATTTCCTATGGTGGTCCTGTGGTGAGACTACAGACCATTTTTTTTTAATGCTTATTTGAATTTTCTATATTATTTTACTTAACTTTTTACATAATCAGAAAGTATATTTAAAAAGATATTAAACTTCAATATAATAGGAAATAATAAAATAGGATGCCAACAAGGAGTGTGTCTAGAACGTCACAATTAACATTGTTTCTAGCCAATTCTACTCTGGTCAGAAGAAGTCTGTAATCTCCACGTATCCATATGGAGTTTTCTTCTTTCTCAGTAAAAGATTTGTTTATGGTGTGATAGTCAGTGTTTAGGATAGTTCCTGGTGGTAGAAAGATGTTTCTTTTGTTGTTGTTGTTTTTGTTTTTCTAATGGTGGCCACTCTTTCTTTCTGACTTTAGGCAAGATTTGAGGGTTTAAAGAGTAGGCAGACTCAGTGCTCAGCTCCAGGAGCATAAGGAGCCTGCCTGTATGATGCACAGTGCCAACTGAGGTCAGGATGAAGGGCATGCCTCTCACAGCGGGTGTCTCCTGTGTGGTCACATCTATCTCCACATCCATCACTCCTACTTCTCCATCACTACTGATTATTGCTATCTTGCTGGATTATCCTTCAATTAAAATATACAAATTGGTGTTTATCATTTTTTTGTATTTTTTCCTCATGATTTTTAAATACTCCTATATTGTTTCTTGTTTTGAAGATACTAGTTTCTACCTTTAAATGCTTGTTAAATTTCTTTTATCTTCTAAATTTGTAATTAAATATTTCCTTTTCTCTCTCTAAGCCTTCTTATATGCACCCCTACCTTGCTCTCTTTCAAATTTTTTGTATGTGCTCTTTCCTGAGGAAGACTGTTTCTTCCATTCTCAACATTCCTTGGTTGCCTAGAATTCTCTGTGGAGGGTCGAGCTCCCACGATTGTCCCCTCATCCACTTTGGCATGTCTATTTTTATTGTCTTTGTTCAGCTCACATTTACTCAGCCATGATAGTGAGACCTTATGGGTGTAACTCCTAACAGTGCTGGGAGACACCCCCTATTCCTCCAATATTCCTGGAGCCTGAGGTGCAGCAGTTGTTTGTAGATGAATCCTGGGCTCAATAACTCTGCATTTTGGTTGGCTGTGGATTTCTGCAATGTTTTCTGTATGTTGCAAAGAGAAGTTTCCTTGATGAGGGGTAAGGATTACAGTTCTTTGGGGATATAAGGAATGATATTTAGAATATAGTTAGAAATTAAACTGGTTTAGTAAAATGGTGGTCCTGGGTTCTTCTCCAAGATCAAGGACTTCACAAACCTGGGTAGTTGGTAAGGTTCCCAGTGCCAGGAAACCTTCTTGTTGAGTGGGTCTATGTCCAATTAGAGAGTTGTTGGTTACCACCAGCGTATGAATGCCAGTGCTATAGCTTTAGGGTTCTCGTGTGATGGTGGTCATTGTTGTGGATCATAGCTGGCTAGGACTGTTCACTGGCTTCCTCCTTTGGAAGCTTGCGTGGTGCCTTCTGGTACCGTGAAAGCTCATCTTCATTGAGGAAGCTTTCAGTCAGTTTCAGCCCGGGAACCTCTGGATCCTGCATCTAAAATAGAACTCCATAATTCCACGGATAACAGATGTCCATAGGCTCCAGTGGAGCACACTTGTCAAGCAAGTGTGATGTCCTGTGTTTGCTCCCTGGCGATGGAAAGAACAATTTCCCAAACATTATCTGACATACACAATAAGAGAAATGAAAGGCTACAGGTGTTAAGAGATAGAAAATATCATATGTGTGTGTGTGTATACATGTATATATAATTAAAATAGGAAAATTGGTAGAAAAGCTGTTAGAAGGAAGTTTATGAGTTGTTTTTATTAAAAAATGGAAAAGGAACATGTGGAGATATGGGTTAATGTTTAAGAGCACCTGCTGCTTTAGCGGAACCCACATTTAGTTTCTAGGACCCACATGGTGGCTTACAACTATCTATAACTCCAGTTTCAGGGTGTCCGACATCATCTTCTGAGCTCCAGCAGCACCAGGTACACATAAAATGGACACACACACCTGTCCACAAACGTACACACACATAAGGTAAAAGTTAATGGATCTTTAAAATAAAGTTGGAGAAGCATGAGCCAGGACCAGAAAAGAAAACCCAAGGATGTGCGTTGCATGAACAGAACTAATATAAATATCCAGGTGAAAATATGATTAGAATACTTTCTAAATGGTGACTTCTGATTGGAAAACTTGAAATGACAGATTCCAGAATATAGTCCAGGATCATGCTTTCCTTATTAAATAGAATTTATGGCGCCTGTTAACAGGGAAAAAAAAAAGTACAAGTTTACATTCAGTAATGTGTTACTGAATTTGCCACTTCATTAAGAAGTGTTGGTAGTAAAGCAGAGCTAAAAGAGGCACCATTACTGGTCACTAATAGAGATTAGATATGTTCCTATCATACAGCCATTGTTGCAAGTACCCTGAGAAACTGCCCTTCACCGAGACTGGGGAGGTTGACCAGAACTCCTGTTAGGTGCTTGGTTTTGAAAGCAGTAGAGAGAGAGATTTAGGTTACAATATCAATCGTTTCTAATATTTTTAATAGTTATTAAAATTCAATAAATATTTAAATTTCATTTAAAAACTATATTTTTAAAAGAGTTGACTTCATTTTTTATCCTGTTTATCTCCAGCTATTAAAAAGTTAGTGTTGTCAGATTTCACCAGACTGTGAATGGTATTCATGGCACTGACTTTGAGAGTCACTGACCCTGAGATATTTGTGAGTATTGAGAGCCCAAGTCACTCTACGTAATGCTCGTGGGAGGCATAGGCGAAGAGCAGAAGGCCAGTTGTTCAACTTGCAATTAGAAGTAATAATCACATAAAATTTACAGAAGTCTAGGGCCACATGAACAGGATTATATTCATAGTTGGGAGGGTTGCTTTACGTAGTGAGAGATTTCACTATATCACATCAAGTAACACTTTATGGGCAAGAAATAGGTAAAGGTAGAGAGACTTAAGTGACATAATTAGCAAACCTGACTTGGTGAGGGGACATGGAAGCTGACGCTTGAGTCATGAGTCTTCTTTTAACAGAGGCAAATGTTAAAAGCTGAAAGTGGCTGTATACTGGACCAAAGAAAAATTTCAATGCTTCTTCAAAGGATTGAAACACATAGGCTTACTGTTTCAACAAGCTAGAAATGAACAAGAAAAACAAACAAACAAACAAACAGAAAACTCATTTGATTATAGTGGACTGGGGAGAGTGAGTGTGTTCAAAATGCATTCTATACACGTATGAAATTGTCAATGAGTAAATTAATGATTAAACACACAAAACAGAAACAATTACTTGGTCTGTTGTAATCTTCACCTTTAGTCTAGAGTAAAAAGATAGCTTCCTGTTTTCTGCACATGATATCTTAACAGCATAGATTGCTAAATGTAAGCCCCATTAGTAAGGAGGTGAATAGCCATGTAAGAAGAAAATGTAAATACCAACCATCCAGTGACAGACAATGGGGACAGTACAATGAAGTTTAGCCTGAAATTCAGATTAGAAAGCTAAAGATGTGAAAAGTTACTTCGTTGCCAAGCCCAGGAATCATCATACAAGTGTAATTCTTAATTAAAGCTCTGCTCAAGGAGTAGTCTCTTCCCAGATGGCTTCATGGAGGAACCCCACACACTTAAGATGAATGTTTTCAAAGAAAAATAACCCAGAATCAGAAAGACAAATACCATACTTTTTTTTCTCTCATAATGGAATAAACACTTAAAGTTGTGTGTGTGTGTTAATATGTGTGTTTGTATGTACATCTGTGTGTGAGCACATGAATGCGTGCATGCATGTGGATCATGAAACTAGAGAGAGGATCATGAGGAGGAAGAAATCTTACAGAAGAGAAATGGAGAAGGGAATGGAATACATGCATTACGACAGAAGACCAGGCTGACTGAAGAACGGGAGGAATCTGCTGAGCAGGGGCAGGGAGCCTGGGGAAGACCGTGGGGAGAGCAGTGGGGGGGGGGGCAAATGAGAAGGAAACATAACAACACGTTGTCCAAAGGCTCCATGATGAAGCTAATTGCTTTGTGTGCTGACCTGAAAAATTGACGTTTCCAGTATTTTTAAAACATATATATATGTGTTTTTAAATGAGCACTTTTCAGACAGACAACAAAAAGGGAATAACCATGATATCAAATAATGAGAAGGCAACGAGCAGCACTTAATCTGATGGTTCCTTGGGTGTCTTTGTAGCATGGCTACCTGAGCACATGCACTACTTCTCTGTTGAAGCTGTAAACAGCTGACAACCTAGGCAGCATCTAAAGTATTCTGGATTTGCTCTCTTACGGTTATGTGCGTTACGAATGGAGCTTAAGTCTGTGTAGGCTGTGGACCTGCTGCAGGCTGGAATGGAGAACTCTGATCATTTTCCTCCTTATCTTCCCAGCCACCTTTATCTAAAAGCCAGCAACAGCGATCGAGAGGGCGATTTAGAGGGCCTTGTTTTCTCCGTGTCCCCTGTCTCCACTGGTTCTTAACAGTCAATCTCTCTTACTGTGCAGCTTCGTTTAGGTCTCTTGTGCCTCCTCTCCCTTCTTGGGACATTTTAGCTTGTTTCTGATTCACATGGATAATGCAGGCCAGTTTCCTACTCTATGGTTTGCCAATTGGCAACCTCGGATTTTCAATGCTGTATAGTTTGACCTTCACAGGTTCCAGGGATCAGGAGAAGGGCATTTTATGGAGAAGGGCAGGAGTATGACTTTGTTTATTTACTTACTATTATATCAGAAAGACTACCTTATAGCCACCAGCCACGCTTACTCCAGAAATCTAACACCAGAAGGACCCAAACAATATATCACATTAACAAAAGATTAATAACTGTCTAATTAGAGATGTGCAATGTTTGATAAAATTCAACTCAATTTATTTTTTTCCATATATATAGCATTTTTTAAAATTGAGGAGCCATTTCAACTTTTTAATTCTTTTTTTTTCCTTTTTAAATTTTTTCCTTTCATTGAAAATATATTCTTTTCTCACTTAATACATCCTGATTATGGTTTCCCCTTCTCCTCCTCCCAGTTCTTTCCCACCTTCTCTATTTGGATCTCCTCCCTTTCTGTCTCTCATTAGCAAAGAACATGCTTCTAAGAGATAATATGAAAATATAACAAAATAAATATCATAACATACATTTTTAAAAATTATCACATCAAAGTTGGACAGAATAAACCAGTGAAGGAAAGGAACCGAAAACAAGGCATAAGAAGCAGACACCCACTCGTTAACACTTAACCTTGAAGCCACAATATATAAACAAAGAACCTGGCTCAATCGGCTTTATTCTCTTGTCAGTTCGCACGCATGAGCTTTGCTCGTGTTGATTTAGAGGGCCTTGTTTTCCGGGGTCCATCTCCACTGGCTCTTAACAGTCTCCTGCAGGGTTGTTTCCTGAGCTCTGAGGGGGAGGGATCTGAGGGAGACATCCTACTTAGGACGGAGTGTTCAGGGACTCTCACTCCCTGTGTAATGCCTGGCTGTGGGTCTCTGCGTTTGTTCCCACCTACAGCAGGAGGAAATTTCTCTGATTGCTAAACAAGGCGCTGATCTATGAGTTATAGACATTTAATCATTACTTTTTCCTTTTTCAGCCAGTAGTAGTTGTTTTTATCCTATGTCTCTGGGGTATCTGGTCTCCGTACCCCAGGTGGTTCAGGCAGGGAGGGAATTGGCAGAGAAGGCTCTAAGCTGAACGTTGCTGAGGCCCCTCGGGGTCTCCTCAGGAGCCAGGTGATGAGGGTTGGGGCCAGCCTGAAGCTCACCCCTGCTGGTTCTTGCCCAGACAGATCAGGCAAGGAAGGACTGAGCTCAATTTTAAATTGCCTCCCGCGGACTAGGCAGTGCTTCATGCCTGTAATCTCAGCATTAAGGAGGCTGAGGTAGGATCATGAGTTAAAGGCCACCTTGGGCTACATAGCATTGTCCCTGTCTAAATGAAAACATTCTCGCTTAATAAATGTACTGAAAATCAAAAGGCTGACATTGTCAAGTGACGACAATGTTAGAGTGTCAAGCCCTCTGGGAATGGCTTAGTGTTCCCTGCTAAAGTTGACGATACGTGTGCCAATGATGCAGCAAGATAGATATCCACCTGAACCCTGCTTGTGGGTGGGTGATCCACAAAAAAGAGTATTGATCATGACAAGTTATTTATATGGACTAAAAACTGGAAACAGCTCCAATTTCTATTGATGATAGAGCAAATAAATGGTGTTATGCCCATAATGGAATGCAATGAAGCAACCAAAAGAAAAACAATCGTTTAAACAATATGCATATATTATAAGAATAACTCTAAGGGCAAAAGAAACATTTCAAGAACCGATACCATAGTTTTGTATTTGTAGCCATTTCAGACAACATGTAAGTCTAAACTACCATCTTAGGGATGTGTACTTAGTGAATACATTCATTTTTTTAAAAGTCGTAAGTCCTGATGGTAGAGACTTGTTACTGAGAAAGAAGAGAAGGGAGGCTTCTGGGGCTGATAATCACCTAGTCTCTTAACTATGGTAGACTTACTTGAATATTTGTATTGTGATAAACCATGCCTCCATGCAATTCTGGATTTCACTTGGCTTGTTACAAAGGTAAACGTATTTAGGAAGTTGGAGTCAACTCATGTTCTTATTTATTTATCTGTGTAAGTGTACATACATGTGTGTCCATATGTAATACCAGCCAGCCAGAAGATGGCATCAGGTGTTCTCTATCACTCTCCCTCTGTTCCTGTGAGGCAGGGTCTCTCCTGGAACATGGGTCTAGAAGGCAGCAAGTCCCAGTAATGTTCCTGTCTCTGACCTCCTTGGAGTTACAGTGTATGAGGGAGTGTCCTGCTTATTACATGAGATCTCAGCTTGAGTTCTCATGTCTTCACAGTGAGCACTCCTAATTCCTGAGCCGTGCCTATTCTTTCAAGTATATTAGAAACCACCCTATTTACACATTATGAAGAGCTAATGGCACAGATACACACAGTTTCTTCTTCAAGGTGGACTAACACTTGAAGCCATGCCATTAAAAAAAATGTCAGCAAAATCAAAGGATGCTATGCCTCCTAGCCTTAGGATGATCCTATGAGTGATAAAATCTAGCTACCTCATGTCCAGCTGGCATGGCGCTTGGCATCCTTGATGCTCTCTTGTACCTCTGTCTTTATCCTTGTCCAGACCTCTCTTTCATGGACTCCTTGTATTCACATCCGTTCTCCTCAGATAAATAAACTCAATGCTTTATAGACTAGTCCCAATGATTATCTGTCCTAACTGTTACTCTGTCCTTCAGGCCAGCTTCGGGTCATTGCTAGCATATTGTAAATGCCTCTGTAATTATCTGTCTATAATTTTCACACTTAGGATGAGCAAAGAGAGTTGAGATGCCAAAGGGATTTTTCATAGGACATATCTACCAGGTACAGTGCAGAGACTGGCATTAAAATGGAGAATTCAGCAAGGGAAGCTAGGGAGCCCCGTGATTCCCCCCCTTTTGGTCCATAACTGCCTAACAGCAGCCCCAGTCTTGTGCTGGCCCAGTGTAGGCAGCCTTAGTTGCTGTGGATCCTGACTGAAGTGCAGGCATGATTGCCCAGAAGGCAGCATTTCAAAGCCCTTCCTCAGATCTTCTGCCCTTTAGGGTTCTTTTGGTGGATCCTAGGGAAGAGGCAATCTTTGTCTTTAGTTAAGTACCCATGGGTTAACACAGTGGGCTCCAGTGGTCAGTGACTGACAGCGCAGCTTAAACTCAGTGGCTCATGAAACAAAAGACTTGAGTGTGAGGAAGGTATTTGTAGAGAAGAGTGGGGATTAACAAGAGTGGGAAAGAGATGGAAAAGGGTGAAAAACAAAATGAACCAGAACATATTATCAACATGCATGAAACTGTCAGCACGCTTAATAAAAATTAAAATGGAGAGAAATTAAGAATAGAAATGACAGCTTTAATTTTTAGAGCATAATGAGTTTTCCATCAATATCTATTTTTAACCATAACTTTGTTTTGATAGAATAATAATGAGCATTATCACCAAAAGTTTAAATCTGAGAAAGCATTGTTCAATATACACTTTAAGATGAAAGGTTTTTGCTGATTATAGATGTTTTAGAACATTCTTCATCTGTATAGCCAAATTATCTTTCAACTGTTTCAAATTACTACTGTAATTTCAGCAGTTGAGGGACTGAAACAAATTTGATTCGTTTGAAAGGCATTGATTCAAAGATAGGAAAATAATAACAATCAGAATTAAATTTAGAATTTTATTAGAAAATTTGAACTCAAATTTGGCTTCCAGTTCAATGTGTTATTTGGATTCATATCAAACATATTACTAAAATGTCAAGCATATTCCACACTCACTGAGATTAAAATCTATCGTTTCATTCATTCTGCACATTTCTGTTCTATTTTACACAAAGGAGTATCAGAAAAAAAAAACTATGGATCATAGACAATCTCTTCATAATTCCATTCCTCCTGATTGTACCAACACCAGCAAAACAAAACAAAAAACAGAAAAAAAAAAACAAAACCTTCAACTTAATCCCCTTTGATACATCTTCAGGTACCCATAGTCAGGTCAGTCCTTGCTAGAGGACTTAAACCCATATTCTCTGTCTGGAGGCAACATTTCCAAGGCCTGTCAGTCAGCACAGTCTTTGCCGCAGAGCTGAGCACTTGTCTGCTGATGGCCCAGTTCCCACAGTGACTGGAAAGGCTGGGAGGCGAGGCAGCCTCCCAGATGTGTCCACTGCCCTGTCCTCAGCCTGGGATCTTGGATAACTCTGGAGTATTGAGTATCCTGGTTCTTGATTTCTTTTTCTGTAAATTAGACTCATGCCTCATGTTGTAACAACGGTTAAATGACATGTGTAAGCCATTTAGCATGCTATCCGATACATCAGAACATCAGACACACTCAGTAAACATGAGCTGTTGTTTATTATTTTTTAAATAATAATTTAAAATGATATTATTGTGTGTACAACATGATATTCACATGTATCATGAGTGTGGAGGCCAGACGACGACTTTGAGGAGCTGGTTCTCTTGACCCACCTTCTGTGGGTTTCTGGGACTGAACTCAGGACACAGGGCTTGCTAAGCCATCTTGCTGCCTCATGTTTCCTACTTGAAGATCAGTGTCCCTATTTCATTTCACTTTTTCTCAATGAATATGTTTTGGGAATTTCATACCATCCTCTTTACCCTCTCTAGAGAAACATTTTTCTTAAACTGTTATGTTTGGTGTAACTTCATTTAGCTTTAGCATAAGATACCATCCACTATTTTCAAGAGGTTGGCAGTGATTTTGAAGTATTTTAGAACAGTGGAAATTGTAATGTGGCTAGAAATTTTTCTTAAGAGTCCTCTGCATATACACATGCTACTTTTCATTATCCCTATCAAACTTTCCCCTGACAAGAAGAAGAAGAAGAAGAAGAAGAAGAAGAAGAAGAAGAAGAAGAAGAAGAAGAAGAAGCCGCCTCTTCTTCACCAATTCCCTGAGAGGTTAAATAAAAATTAAAGTAGAAACATCTGTCAACTCACTGATGATCATTAGCCATGATTTTACGTCTATTTAATTCTGGACAGGTTAATTTTTGTTTTCTGATTCGTCTCCCTCATTATGCATTGCCTTTAGCACCATTATTTTGTTTGAGCCGTGATAAGCGCAAGTCATAACTACCGTCTTCAATTACAGCCGTCAGAGCCGAGCATGAAAAATTGCTCCAAAATGACAATTGTTACTCCTTCCAAAACTTCCAGGTGAATCTCATCCGGGGAATAATGACGTGACTTTCAGAAGTGTGGCGTGACTTTCAGAAGTAGTGTCGGGAGAGTGTGGAAGTTCTCACACCTTTCCCGTCGACTGCTAGGCTGACCTCTGAACTTGGCCCGCCAGTTGACAGCTGTTGTGATTTGATGGAGCGCTGTCGATGAGCATTTGTGTGCTTCTTCATGGTACAAGCTCTCTCTGAGAAGTACAGTCATGGAAGCTCACCTTAGAAAGTGTTTCTTCCCGATGGGCTTCCCATGGAGCAGGCCTGGCTTCTGTATTAGAGGAGTTGGTGGCTCGGAGCAAGCTCACCTTCCATCCGTCCATCTACAGGCTCTTCCCCCAGCAGCCTGGCCTTGGGCTTCCTTACGCAATGCGTAGGAATATTTCCTTGTATTTGTGATGGCCTCGTCATTCATTAAGTTTATTATTATTAGTGTGTGTGTGGGGGGGGTGCATATGCCATGGCACAGGACAACTTTTGGGAGTCAGTTCCTGGGATCCAGGTCGAGTTTGGAGGCTTGCGGGCCAAGTGCCTTTACCTGCTGGGCCAGCTCCCTGACCCTCTGATGTCATTGTTCTCGATTCTAGAGGCGAAGTGATAGGAGTCCTAGGGAAGGGGCTGGGCTGATAACTTCAGGGTCTATTCTCCTTCTCTCTTTGTCCTCTGCGCAGCTGATTAGCCACTGATCTAGCCTTCGTCTCTACTGTGCAGCCAGAGCAGGCGCCCGGCCATTAGAGCAAGGGCTCTCAACCTGTGGGTCGCGACCCCAGGAAGGGAACCAACCCATTCACACATAGCCTGGGTCGCATAGCCGGTATCGAGGCTGCATTCCTATCCGTAGCAAAATTACAGTTACGAGGTAACTCCTCACATTCTGCTCATATCCTGTGAGAGATTGGTGCGGAATGCCACGCTTCGCATTCTTCTCCATCCATTAGGGAAAGAGTAAGATAGCAGTTGTCCTCTCACAAAAAAAAAAAAAAAAAAAAAAAAAAAAAAAACAGGGGTCCTGATGCGCTCTCGCCATTGTGTGAAGGGTTAGTTAATACATGTGAAGTGCTCAGGACAATGCCTGACCGGGTTAATCCCTCAGCCGTTAGCCACCCAGTAATGCCTCTCAGAGATAAAGGGAGCTGAGAGAAGGGCAGAGGAAAGCCCAGCGTTTCTGTGCCTGTCCAGCCGGGCCTTGAGCGGTCTGAGGCCAGCCCTGAGGCCTGTGTGTCTCAGGCAGCAGAACCCAGTCAGTCCAGGTTGTCCATGGGGGCACGGGTGAGCCCTGAGTGTTCCCCGAGCGAAGCAAAGAATAGCCACCCTCTCCTCTTTTATGATGATTTCAGCTGAAGGGTTGAGTATTTCTCACAATTCCTGATCCCCAAGGCTGACTCTCATAGCGTTTCTGAAGTCTATTGTGTTTTGACTGGTTGTCACTGGCGCCCCCTACAGGAGACATGAAGAGTTTTCCTGGCCTGCCTGGGCTTGGCTGGGAAATTCTCTGTTTGAACGCTTTGTGATTTGGCAGCACGTTTGCAGGCCTGCGGCATTAAGGCCTTCAGTCAGCATTTTCTGTGTTTGGTAAGGGTACCTGGGCATTCCAGGGTGGCGAAAACTCATGCGGCGACGGAAAGGGGTTGGAGAAAGGTTCTGTCTGGTCTGTTCTGGAATCCATCATCTCTCTTTGGTGGTATTCTGGGAGGCTAGCTGCTTATTTTTCCTTCTTCAAAATGGTGGGTGGGTGCAAGCAGCATCTCCAGATGTACCGGGTACATCTGGAGAACCCGGTGTAGTGTCACTCCTGCCACACACAGGTTCAGTATCACTCCCCTCGAATTTACAAGGCAACCCCAACGCCCTCACGCTTGCTCTGCTAAGGGTAAGGCTTTCTTTTGTTTACACAGCGTCCTTCGCAGCTACACAGCAGTTTTTGCTGCAGAGGAAAAAAAAAATTTTTGTCTTTCAGCCAGCAGGTGGCAACCAAATTAAAGCTAAAAGCTCACCTTATTTCAACACAGGTGAAAACACTGGTTTTCGCATAACGGAAATGACAGGTGAATGGGGAGAGCGCTTGGAACGAGGGAGCCACACCACGACTGTGATCTCAGTTGTCAGACCGCTGGTGCCGGGGGCTGGGTTTCTCGTGCCTGCTTGCTTCGGTTTCTGCATACTACTGTCAAAGACCTTCTCAGGGAATCCCTGGAGGCATCACCCGCTTTATGCAACACCGTGATTTTGGTGAAGTGACTCTATCCCCAGGATCTGGCCGCTTAAAAATCTAGAGTCAAGTCCCGATTTGATGTGACGGACTTCCGGACAGCTTCTTACAGATCCAGTTTGGCTGTGTTTGCAGTCGGGGTCTGAGGCTGTGTTTCTGATGATCCGCTGTTGGTGGTTTTGCACGTGTTGTCTTAGGTTTTTTATCTCTAGAAGGATGAAATTGTCACTGCTGTTGTGAGTCGTAGCGAAGTAGACCATGGAAACGCACTTGGCGTGGATCATGGTACACGGCGAATACCTGTTTCAGCGACACATTTTAGACGATTCATGCTGATCTTTTAGACACACCCCTGGTGGAAAGTGGGGTTCCCCGTGGTCTCCCTTTTTGGCTGAGGAAGTGGAGACCTAAAAGAAAATTAATTTGCATAAAGCTACAGAGCCCATTAATTTGTTGGTTTTTTTGTTTTGGTTTTTTTTTTTTTTAATACAGGTTTGTTTGTTTTGTTCTGTTTTTATCCCAGTACCCCAGGGTTCCTCATTCCTGGTTGGCGTTTGGTGTGGTACTGGGGCCTGGCTTGCCTTGGAGGCCTGACTGCCCCTTTGGGAGAGACTGTGGCCAGGATGAGCAGTGTCGTACCACCACAATGACTACAGTCAGAAGGGTCCCATGTTACATGGCTACAGTCACCATCCCATGTTACGTGCTGCTAACATCCCAGGGTTGAGATAAGGTCAAGCCCGAACAGTAAAGATAACTCCCTCATCCTAGCTTTCTCTTCCAGAGCAAGTTACCCCAGTCTGCTTCTCTCCCTAAGAAGACTATACCCACCAGCCATTGTACCTGCTCAGATGGCCAGTGCCATGTGATTATGAAAATGATTCTTTCTGCTGCTGTATTCCAGGGGAAAGAGCCACTGATGTTCACTTGCTTAGCAGCTGGCCTGAAGGTTTGCTAGAGGTTAGCCAAGTCCCCTAAAGGAGTAGCCAGAGAGGCAAACATTTCCCCCATTTACGGTGCCGCTTACTCTCCTTGGCTATGTGGTATCTACACAGGTAAGGGAGGGTTGGTCCATGTCTCTTTAATTAGCTGATGACCGCTGCCATCCTATGCATAGAGCTGACATTGTGAGGTCTATGGGGCTACACCACCATCAGGGTCTATCCGCCAATAATGGTGTAATGACAGTGGGGATGAAAGAAGTTCAGAGGTTCCTGAGCCCAGTGTGGCCCCCCTCCCCCTCTTTATTGTACTTTTAAATCTCCCTGCCTGCCTGCTGCTTGCCTGTGTGCCTGCTCTCTCCCCTGTGTGTGTGTGTGGGGGAGGGTATGTACACTCTTGTGGTTGAGTGCATGTTCCTATGTAAGTGCAGGTCATAGAACATTAGATGTTGGTCCCTACCTTACGTCTTGTTAGAAACAGCTTCCATCTTCCACTGTGTACATCAGGCTGGCCTGCCCATCAACTCTGGAGATCCCGCTGCTACTGTTGGTCATCCTGCCACAGCAGCACAAGAGACTACAGATGTTGGTTACGGTACCTGACATTGCACGGGTTCTTGGGATTCAAGCTGAGGTCCTCGTGCTTTGCCCAGTGAGACGTTTTCCTCAGCCCAACAACCTTCCTTTTATATAACAAAAATCTCAGTGTGATGCCATTGGGCCATCAGGTCTCTTTTGTGTTGTTACTTATGGCAGAGATGATACTTCTTAGTCATTTCAATTCTAATTAAACGCTCCAAACCCACTAGAAGATAATTGATGGTTTTTGGGAACTAAAAACAAGAGACTTACCTCCTCTGCTCTGCACTTGTGCATATTACAGAACAGATTTGTGTCTTCTTGAATCTTCCTTTCCAGTGTCAGGCTCAGGCTTTCATTAAATTCACTGGGCTTGGATTAACAACATCCCCATGCTGAGTATATCAGGAGACTGAATAAAACAATATCTGAAATCCTCATAGATAATTTAAGCATAAGCAAAAGTGAGATCTGGGTGGGAAACATGCAGGTGCCCTCTCGAGATGGCAGTTCACATCACGTGATTGCTGTCCTGACTCTAGAGATAGAAGATCCTGATTACACGACTGTTTCTAGGCCTATACAAGAGGCAAGAATGCACAAAGGAGGCTTCTAGCCTTGGAATAATTTCAAGTAGCGAAGTTAATAATGTCTCTAATGTCTAGGATTTATAAAGCAAAGGTCTTCTAAAATTAGGTACTTGTAATTTATAATTAGACTTAATTATAGTTGTTGATTAGTTGAAAGTGGTAATTTAATGCTGTGCCATGGAGGATTACAGACTTTGTGTTCTTTCCTTGTGCATTTTTAAAAAAAACTTGTATTCCGAAGCTCAGTAAGACAAAGGCAGGTTGTGACTATTGACAAATTAGTCAGTTCTAAGCGGTAGTGATTCTGGGTTCTTTAAAAAGGAGGGAGATAAAAGAACAGAGGCTCAGCAGCTAAGAGCACTTTCTACTCTTGCAGAGGGCCCGGGTTCAGTTCCCAACACCCAGATGGTAGTTCACAGCATCCCTAACTTCAGTGCCAGGGGACCTGATGCCCTCATGTGACCCCTGTGGGCACCAGGAATGCATGTGATGCATGTAGATTCATGCAGGCATAGTGTTCATGCCCATAAAATAAATAAACCCAATGAAAAATAGATTCCTTCTTATTTCAGAAGGTGTAAGCACGCACTGGATTTCCTTCTCAGGCGATAAAGGATTTTATTAACCACGGTCAGTTCGGAAATAGCTTATTCTTAACTACAGCCTTCCAACATTTATCTGACTGGGGAAGAATTCTCTTATCAGAAAGCCAAATTGCTCCATTTCTCCATTAAATTCCCAGGGTTGTACTAACTCGTTTGCCTGCTTTCTAGGGAAGCAGGGCACCCAAAGTCCCATGTTCTTGGCCAGATCAGTGGCATTTAGATTAGTAACAACATCAAGTGACTGTGAAACCTTCTGTTATTTTGAAGATATGGAGACGGTGAAAACTTTGTGCCCTCAAGGGATATAGAGTTCTTCAGGGCCTGCATAGGTGGCAGGGGAGGAAAGCTTGGGAATAAAATAACTACAATATGGCATGGTAGTCATAGGATAGAGGACTAGATACACTGAAGAAGAATATAATAGAAATGAAATGATTATACATTGAAATGTTGCTCAGATCTAGAATATATCTGAGAGAGCCCTAAGTTAATATCTAGACCATCTATTTGAGAGGGAAAAACAGCTTTTACTTTAACAATTCCTAGGCTCCAATGGTTCTAGCTACACTTGTTTAAAGCACCTGAAAGAACAGTCCTAAGCGATTGTTATGTGGGACGAAGTAGGCAGGAAGTGGGTATGCACTTTGATGCACTGCTGACTTTGACCCAAGGTGGTTGCATTATTGTGCCTAGCATTTTCTCTCTACACTACTGGGTCACTTTGGGGAGAGTCCCTCATTACAGCATTGGAATTAATGACAAAAAGGTTATACTGCTGGGCACAATGGGACACCCATAAGCAGATCTACCCAGAGGCAGGTAGATCCATCCAAATTTGAGGCCAGCCTGGTCTATGGAACACATTCTAGGGCAATCTTGCCTACATAGTAAGAGCTCGTTTACACCTCCACTCCGCCACCCACATGAACATAGGGTTCCAGTGTTATTGTCATACCTACCTTTAAAGCATGTAAAGTCTAAAAAAATACTCATGCTTAATATTTCTTTGTTGGGAACCCATCACAAAGACCCCTGTGCCCACAGATCCCGGGGGAGGGGGGACCAGGACTGTTAGAAACACAGGAAAGACATACAACCTGTTCTTCCATCCAGAAAGCTGTGGATTGAAAGTGGATAAGAAAGCCTGGTGATGCATGTCATCTGTTGGGTCAGGCCATTTCAGGCTCTTACAGCCAGGAGATGAGGAGGCTAACAACAACCAAGGTTCCCACAACCAAGACCAAAGATAGCTAATAGTCTAAATGACCCTTATACTTTGTGTATAACCAAGAGTTATCCCAAGCTCCCATGACCAGGACCAGAGGTGACTTATGGCCCAAATGACCTCTATGCTATTTGTATGACAAAAACCAGACCCGACCCATCCTTAGACCCTTAAGCCAATACATGTAGCCTATCTCTAGAACCCATCTTGGAAGAAATGACGTTTACCCTGAGTCCAGTTTTTATGTAATTGCACTTCCTTGTGCACAAGGAAATCACACCAGAATTTCCTCCCATTTTACACTTTGTTTAAACTTTTTGGGAATAAACTGCCTGGCATCAGACTCCCTGAAGTCTTGATCCAGGTTGATAAAGTCAGTCCGAACCAAGTTTTCACTCTTACCTTTTTTTGATTCACATTCTTGCCTGCTGTGAACCACCTACAGGGTCCCCCTGATTTGTTTCCCAGAGAGAACATATGTAGCCCTTGTATGATTACATCTTGGATCTGTGGTATTTCCTTTTTCCTTTTTCTTGGTTACCTAGTTCTCCAAAAGACCTCAGAGTGGCTGGAACACTGTGCTTGCCCTGGCTGCTTTTGTACTCTGGGGTTTTATTAGTTACACAAAAAGATGATCAAATTATGCCCTGCTGTGAGGCCTTCTGGATCATTTTGAGAGGCAACGGCGTTTAAGATGAAGAAGGACACAGGCAAGCCTCGAGTTGTGGTTGCTGGGCTGGGAACAGAGCTGTGTGTAAAGTGTTTGCCTTGTAAGGATGACAACCAGGATTCAGCCCAGGACCTATGAAAAAGGAAAGCTGTCATGCCAGTATGTGCTGGGTAACCCCAGCACTGCTAAGATGAAGACAGAAAGACAGGAGGAGACCAGGGGCTCTCTGGCCAGCCAGCTAACCTATAGCATTGCCTACTTGATAAACTCAGGACAATAAGTGAACCTGTCCTAATTTTAAAAAAGGAAGGATGGAAAGAAAGAAGGAAGAGGGAAAGAAAGAAATAGGAAGAAATGAAAGAAACAGAGGAAGGAGGGAAGAAAGAAAGAAAGAAAGAAAGAAAGAAAGAAAGAAAGAAAGAAAGAAAGAAAGAAAGAAAGAAGGATGACATTTGGTCCTTTTATTTCTGTGTTTTAGTGATCCTGAGATGTTTCTTTTATTCATATTAGTACTTTTAATATTGGAGTACAGGAAACCATTATTGGCATCCATGGTATTATTACCCATGTTATGTATTTACCTCTCACATAAAACCTAGGGGAGAGTCACCCACATGACAAAAGGGGAGCTCCTTTAGATTGGGAAAGTTACCATATCACTACTAAATTCACTTCAAAACCACCCATGATGTTTTGTAAGTGAGCTAGAATAAAGAGCCATCTAGACCTTTGGATCAAAGTAATTTTATCCTGGATTCTAGCTCTGCCTTCTTGCTTTCTGCTTTTCTCTTTACACCCGAGCCAACCTCACTTGGAGTTTTGCAGCCTTCAGACCTGTGTGGCAGGAATGTAAAAGCAGCTGCCATTCAGAGACAAGAAGACAGGGCTCGCCTGTCCTTTTCTCCCTAGCTGCTCCCCAGTTCATCTGTACTCTGTTTTCTGGGACCCCGTCATTCCCACAGGGTCAGAAGCAGAAGCTTCATGGCACCAACGAACAAAACCAGAGCAAATCCATGAGCCTTTGGTTTCAGACACACCCTGGCTCTCACAGGCTTCTCGTAGGCTGCCTCAGAGGTGTGCTTAGAGACTCCTGTCTTTTAGTCTACTTGATGAGCCTCTGTAATGACTTTACACAATAGCTCGATAACCTGAGCGTGCACTGCATCCTTATTGGGAAGAATTTTACCTCTTGCCCTCATCCTGTAAACAAGGAACGGCCTCTATTTAAGTGAGAGGAAAGGGAAGAGGGAAGAGGATATTGTATCAACTGGCCTGCAGTTTTAGGGAACAGATGTTTTCCTTATTTCATTGTTCACAGGGAGTGCTTTTAGGATAGTAGGAAACAAATGGTCAAAAACAGTGTCATCTATAAATCACTTCAAACTTTTCTTTAGCTTTTTTAAAACAAAACCTCGAGGGTAGATTGGAAATTCAGGATACGGACTAAGAACTCAAAGCCTGTGGTAAAACACTGGATCTCAGCTGTAAGAACCGAGGGCTTGAACCAAGCTGGGAATATGGACACTTTTTAAGACTTCTGAGTCTGAGTCTAGATTTTTGTTGTTGTTGTTATTTTGGTTTTTTTTGTAAGGTAGGGTTTTACTATGGAGCTGTAGTTTTGGGTGACCCCAGTACTCACTATGTAGTCCATGCTTGCCTGGAACTCTAAACTGCTGAAGTTACAGCCAGGTGCCCGAATGCCTATCATTTTCAATTATGAGATTTTATTTCGCCTTAGTACTTTTCAAGTGTGCTGCAAAGTATCAGATAACAGGAAATACTTTTATTTCAGTAATAAAACATCGGACCACATTGAAGATGCTCGTGCCCGCTTTTAAAAGTTCAAGCTAGGTTTTTGAGCGGGTTTCGTCTCTTCCACGATTATCAAGGCTTGGCTGTTTGATGCGTTGCTTACCTTAATGACATAGCATGAATGTCAAGCAGGCAACACAGGAGAGGAAAGAGTTAAGGGATTTGCAGGTACCTGGAACTTCACAGATGCTCAGTAAGTTCACAGCAGACAAACAAACAAAAGAGTTTGAAATTTAACACAACAAGGGAACTGCTCTAACAGAAGTAGAGCACCCTTGAGAAAAGAGCAAATGCAACATTCAGTTAGACAGACACAGGAACATGCCCATATCTTTCTCTCTCATTCTCTTTTGGGGAAGACCACCCGGAGACCTGAAACTTTAATTGTGAAAGTCTCAATGCATTCCCTTCACCTGTCACAGGGGTAGTTGATAACCATGTGTTTTCTGAGGCCCTCCTGCTGTGGGCTCACGTCAGCAGTTCCTCTAACTTCGTGTTGGATTTCTGTATTCCCCTAGGCTATAAACTGGAATAATTGTGTACATTCTTCGAAGTCTTGAAGACTTTTTTGCCACGAAGTTTCTTCGTATTACCCCTGCCATGGGTAGCCCAGGCTGAGAGGAGGACATGAGGTCCGCACAAGTGTGTCAGTGCTGAAACAGCATCCTGCTGAGCCATGCTAACTACAGTGACCTCAAAGCTGGTCTCTGTCTTCTGCGGTCTAGCCAGGTGATTCATAGTCAGGTAGCATCCTTCCTTGCATAGGTCTGATGACGTTTCTACCCTGCTCATTCCTTCTGGAATGTTTCCTGCTGCTTCCAGAATATAAATAGTTTAAGGAACTAAAAGTCCCTAATGGTCTGCTACAAATGTATTTATTTTTATATATTGGCTCCTATGGTCCTGCCTTCTCCTCCTCATAGCACACTCTTCCCAGAAAATTTTAGAAATTGACATATGGTAATCATGCATATTTATGTGGTATACTATGATAATTTATACATGTATACAATGTGCAATGATCAAATCAGTGTAATTAGCATGTCTACCCTTAGCTTATTATTTCTTTATGCTGAGAAACTTTGAACTCCCTTCCAGTTCTTTGTAAATCTGTGTCACACATTATGAAGTATAGTCACCTTCCGACACCAGACGCAGAACATCAGAATTAAGGTCTCAATGAAACTCACAACACCATGTCAGCCTTGAACATAACAGACAAAACAGGATCTGATTCTTGGCTTCCGACAGTTGTCCCTCTCTTGAAGGAAGCCTTGTTCTCCCACCACGTTTCAGTTCTCCACAGCCACTGCCGTGTGTGTGTGTGTGTGTGTGTGTGTGTGTGTGTGTTCACAAGCATTTCTCTAAGCTTGAAGGAACCAACGGTTAGTGCAGGAAGCTGGGAGCAGGTGACTCATGCAGTGTTTAGCTGTGCCCTCTTGAAACCCAAGTGCATCCCAAAGTTAGTGGCCTTTTTTTAAAAAAATGTGTTGCTTCACTTAGTATTGAAATCTACATTGTTTTTTTGTTTTTTTTTTTTTTTTCCTCTTCTCAATATTATAAGTAGTTATACCTTTGTCTACCTTCACTGAAAAAAATGTCAGAGCTGACGGGTTCCTGACTCATCAGCTTCCCCGAAGGGTTCTTTAGAAGCCAGCTAGTGCCTGTGGTAGATGAGCCGGCCTGTGGTTTTAATGGAGACGTGGGCTGACATGAATGAATTTTTATTATTAAGATAAAGCATCGCTCATTTCCTCAACATGCTCCACAGAAGCCACTGTTGGTGGGCAGGGCTTGATGGTAGATAGTGAGGAACTCTCAGATCTCTTTATTCTGTGCTTCTCATTCACATTTGAGGTGGTAGAATTTTTGCTCTGGCCTGAAATCTTTGAAAAGGCCTTTGAAAGAAAATGTTTGACTGTGATGCCACTGACTTTTCTTTTGATATCCCTGTGAAACACACCCCAATAAGCTGTGTGGAGTAAGGTAGAGGGCAGTCTGCCTCCACAGAAATGAAACTGCCCTGTTTGGGCTGCTTCAGTTTGTGTTTGTGTATGTGTTCTGGGTGATGTATTCATTTCACTCACCACAGCTTTGTTTTGATAATCTTTGCAAGGTTAAGACAAATATTGCTCTTGAACTCAGCAGACTTACAGTAGGGAGAATTCTAGAATATGACTCATCTTTTATTTTGACCAAACATGTGACTGTACTGTGTTGATTCACATCCTTGATAACTTAGGGAGACACACATTTCTCAGAACATCACAGTGTAAAGGATTTGGAAGGTTGTACTTGCCTTCTGGAAAGACTTTTGAAAACTCCCTCTGCTGAAGGAGAGGAGGCCGCCTGTCACAACATGTGACTGTGTGAATACTTTATCACACCAAGGCTTCCTGCTTCCCTCCTTAGTTCTGTTGTGATGGAAGCTGAGTGATATGAACGGCAACTACATTCTGGACTCTCTCATATACACATGAAAGGTATTCCATATGCTTGGAAGATGATGACCACATGAGGTTTTATGACATTTACTGCTGCTTATTAATTCTTACCTGTAAACAGGGCACAGTGGCATGCTCCTGAAATCCCAGCACTTGGGGAGGCAGAGGCAGGAGAATCACTGTAAGTTCGAGGCCAGCCTGGTCTACAAAGTGAGTCCAAGGCTACCTGGAGAAACCTTGTCTTGAGAAACAAAAACAAAAATAACAACAACAAAGAATCGTACCTGTACGAATGCGCTGTATTTAATATTACAGTGTAGGTTTTTGTTGAGAAAGTAATATAATATATACATTTATACATAATACATAATATATAATATAATATAATATAATATAATATAATATAATATAATATAAT
>NW_026585797.1:21549031-21560685 GCF_907164565.1 Psammomys obesus
ATATAATATAATATAATATAATATAATATAATATAATATAATATAATATAATATAATATAATATAATATAATATAATATAATATAATATAATATAATATAATATAATATAATATAAAATATATAATATATATGTATATATGTTTATATGAAACTACGGTGATAAAAATCCTAGGAAAACAGGCTGATGGAAAAAAAAGATTTACTCTGTAGTAGAATTTGCCTTTTATTCTTGCTATTTGAATTACAGACAACCTAGAAACCTTAGAGTTCTGTGGAGATTCTGTTTTTCCCTAGGAGCTAGGGTGTGACATAGGAGTTTAAAGACCAAGGCTACTTATAAGTGATTGGTTGGGCTAGCAAAGATGGCTTTGCAAGTAACGGGACTTGCTGCCAAGCCCAGTGACCTGTGTCAGGTGCCTGGAAGCCATCTGGCAGAAGTTGTCCTCTGTGATGTGTGCCCTCCCTGTCACACACAAGATTAATAAACAACTGTTTGAAAATGAATTCATTAAGGCTGCCATAAATTCTTACAGTGGATTCTTTCGACTGTACTCCGGAAAGAATTGGTACCAGGCGGTAGAGGTTCCCTGGTCTCTCAGCTCTGGCTCCATAACCGTTTGCCCTGCTCTAGCTCCCCTTCCCCCAATAGCTGCTTCTAAAAACAGAGCAGCTTAGACTGGACATAGATAACTTTTGGATAGCCTCAACCCTGTAATTTCAAGTCTCTCTTTAAAATTTCACTAGGCTTAGGTCCTCTTGATTATAGCTGTGTTCCCGGTAAGGATGAGAGGTCAGCAAATTATTAAAGTAAAGAGAATGATGGAAAATACTTTTCTAGGTATCTTCAGAGGCTATTTCAGGAACTCAAGCTGTTTAGGTACAAGAACATTTAAGGAGCCATGTTTCCCTTAGACTGAGAGCTGGGCATTTGGGGGAAATCCTTTTTAGCACCAAGTCTAAAGAATAGTGCTTCTGGCCACACTGTGAGACTATGTGGAAATTTAGCAATCCCACTTCAAAAGCAGGCCAATGGCCCATGTGTGTCCAACCAGGCCTCGGGCTACCCACCTCGGAATAGCCATGAATGAAGTCCAACACAAAATCGTTAAGTGGCTTAAAATGCTATGAGCTTGGGCGGGGGATGAGAGGGGGAAAGAGAAAGTGAGAATAGAAGAGAGTTTTTTTAGATAACAATGTCTGTTGCCATGTGAAACGTTGGAACTCTTGAATTAATTGTATTCCAACTGTTGTAATTAAGTAGTTTTCCTGAAAATTCTTTCACAAAGAAACAATATACAGTCAATGATACAAAGACATAAATTCCATAAAACAAATTATACCAAAATATTTTAGAAATAGAATTTTTTCTCACTGTGATTCTGGTTGGTATTGACGGATGAGACAATCTCAATAACATTCATGGGAAATGAAAGTCTTCACAGACTATGACATTTTCTTCCAGGACTTAAAAGTATGGACCATATTTAAAAAGCAATTAACAATTGTTTCTGATGACTCTGTATTCACACCCACACGGAGACACACAAACACACGCTGTAAGGCTTGATTTTAATTTATGAATAAATTTTACTTTCATTTTGGTAGCAGCAAGCTCTGCAGACCCGGATTCTCAGAGTTCTGTGTGAGTGGTAGAAGACTCACATGACCAGCTCTTTCTTACCAAGATAGGCCGATGTAAATAAAGACAGGCCTACCTAGGCACCAGGGGGAAGTCAGATCATTTCTCTCAAGCAGCACAAACCCGCAGAAGGGTTCTCAGAAACTTGTTCTCAGAGACACAGATAGGCTTGTTATCACCCAGAGTAGAGCGAAATTATAGCCTATGAATCCTGGGCTTCATGCATAATTCAGTCATTTAGTGCTCCATTTGCCAATCTTGGTTGACAAGGCTGCTGATTTTGTAAAACAACGCAACAAGTTTGCTATCTTTATTTTTTTTAATTATGTTTAAATTATTGTGTGTGTGTGTGTCTCTATGTGGGTGTGCTCATGTGAGGGTAGATGCCTAAAGAAGCCAGAGGCTCCAGCCAGAATGACAGACAGCTATGCCCTTTCCCATGTGGGTGCTGGGAATTGAACTTGGTTCTTGTGCTCTGAGCAACCACTGAGCTATCGCTCCAGGGCAGTGGTTACATCTCCAGTTTTGAAGACATTTCTTACTCTGTGCTTCCCATAAATCTCACAAAACAAATTCCTTTTAGTGGCACAAATTTGTGCAGGATTAAGTATTCTGGTCAAGAAAACAGTGTGATTATTCTAGATGTCACTCTGGAATGTTGGAACTAACTTCATTTGGAAAGGTTTCACATCTCTTTGGCTTCTTTTTGATTGTTTGCTTGTTTGTCTTAGTAGAAAATAGTTTTCACTTATATTTTCCTCCTAGGCTCAAATCAACCCATCCCTTTTCTTTTTGTTTTTGTTTATTTTGACATTTTTGAGAGGGAAAAAGTTCGGACCATCTTGGTGACTAGGTCAGAAGGCAGCTTGCAGATTTTCTCCTACCATGTGAGGTCCCTGCCTTTACCTGTGGAGTCATCTTGCTGTTTCTCTCCGTTTTTCTGATCCAGGAGACTTCCTGAATTTTTTCTCAGCACTCTTGATCTGCCTGCCCTCCCACCCCCGCATCTCTGTCTACAAGGAAACCCAGACTTCACAGCAGGTAGATGCAACCTTGGAGCCTTTGGCATCCATCTCAAGCTCAGGCTTTTGTATTTAAGCGTATCTGCAGGTACTTTAGATTTTCCAAACTGTGTTTTCTATGCATAAGCAAGCCTCAACTTTTCTAGTATGTGTATCCTGAGAATGTTCTTCGTTCATAGTCTTCAGTTGTGTTCATAACATAACTCTCACAATAGTAAGTAATGATGAGGAAGAAAACCAATGGAAAAGTTAGTCATGCAATTTACTTTGTTTTGTTAGGGGATGTCTAGCTTCACCATGACAAGTAGATTCATCATGGAGCCCTATGACCTTGACCATCCACAGTTAGGCTCTTCCAAAGCCCCCAATGCTTAACAAATCTTGTATGCCTATGGGGTTACAAGCCTAATCTGCCACTGGGGTACTTTTTTTTTTTTTTTTTTCAAAAAGAATGAAAGGATGTTCATAATGACCAGTGTACTTCTGTTTCAGTTCTATGGGCAGAACACTTTTTAGAAAGACTGTCTCTTAGAATGCCATCCAATCCTGCTGTTTTGACATAAGAAACCATTTCAAAGTACCAGAAAATACATGTGTATGCTGGCTAGAATGTAAATCCCCAAAACATTGAATTTATTCTGTTTGCTTGAACATGGTAGCTTTGTGCAAGGCTCTTCTCCCCGCTAATTGTCTGCAGGGCTCTTTTCATAAGTGAAAGGGTATCAGGACAGACACAGCTGTAGCATTCACAACACCTAAGTGCTCACACTCAACAATCACACACACACACACACTTGCTCAAATGCCCTTCTTCTTCCACTAACATGCTGGGAGATGCCTTTTTTCATTGAGTCTTGGGTAGGCGGAATTCCAATATATCTGTTACAGTTCTTGTATGAGTCAAAGGAAACTATCAGGTCTAAGAAAGAAGAAGTTCACAAATATTAGCAAATATTATTTGTTAGCAATAAACTCCTTAACTGTAAGAAAGCTGCCCCTCCTTGAAATATTTGCTAGAAGCCCTAAATTAGCCTCTAGCCTTAACAGTTGCATATCATTTTGGGTGTGACTCATACATATTTTCCCCTGGAGGAACAGTTAAAATAACTTTGATAATGAGGTGGAAATAGTTGAAGCTTTCCAGATAAAGGCAAAGGCTCATCCCTCTTTGACCCAGATAGAATTAGTAACAACTGTCATTTCCCAGGAAGTCCATTTCAGTTGTTGTAGACAGAATGTTTTTAGCTGCAGCTTCCCTGCACAGAACTGACCAGAAGGAAAGCTTCAAGAATGACTGGTGGCAAAGGCCAGGTGAAACAGCAGAAAAGCAGCAGGGAGCACTCCCTTCTTCTTAGTCAGCACTTCTGTAAGCCCCAGTTTTATCACTTAGGTAAAAAAAGAGGTTCACAACTGATTAATCTACAATCTACTCAAGTTCTTGTTACAACCTATAAGTATAAGTTGGGTTTAGTATTGCCATTTGAAAGATCATTTTTCATATGGCTTTATGTTTTATATCACCTTATAAATAGCAGGTAATTCTCCCTCACTGGTATCTCCTTCCCTTACTGATGTAGAGTGATGGGAAGGAAAAATATTAATAAACATGTTGATTCCACTGCAACTTTGGTTTCTTCCCAGAGTAATTTTTTATTACTAAGTAGGAGCCTATGTTGGAATATGAACAGTTAGTAAACTCTTCCATACTAGTAGCACTGAAGTTCAGAATTTTTCAAATGATTTCAGAGCATGGTTGTTAAATTGTCAAACACTGCGGTACTACTGCCAACCTATTTTTAACAATTTATTTGAGTGCATAAATTACAACCTCTCCCCCTTCCCTGTGACATCCAGTATACAGCATTGGAAGAGGATGAATGAAATGCATGTTTAAACTGTCTTGATGTTTTTAATTGCTTTCTAAGATGACTCATAACAGGAAGTGCTTGGCATGAGCTCAGAGGCTTGCATATTAACATTTTCTAGGACATGAAATGTCTGAAATGGATGAGGGGACATCAGAAGTGTGTGTTTACTGTATTTTTTTGTTTTCATAAAGAAGAGCCATGCAAGAATGCTGGTAGAGAAGCAAAAATGTACTATGAATGTTGGTAGAATTTAGGTTATGAAATACGAACACCCTCTCATAGGTCCACGTTGGTGATTAGGCTTCCTTCCATGATGACATAGTAAAATTCTGAAACTATTTTTAACGCACTTGAGTCTGAGCTGTGTACACCAGTCCTACTAGCTGTGTATCTGCCTCTGGTAGCCATATCTTCAGACTAGTAACAACAGAACATACAGGGAAGAAATGAACAGGATCTTGAGAAACTTCTGTGTAATGAGGAGGCTTTGGAATTTATATATAATGTTATGGGATTCAATTTGTATCACAGTTAATTTTCTGCCTGAACCCACATGCTATTTGAAATAGCTACATTTTAACCTGAACATTATGATTAATTCATTAAATCAGTGAAGATACTATAATTAGGTAAGGATATGGTTTAATTACTGTTTTGGTTTCTAGTGGACAAAATCTGTCATTATCAATTGACTCATGAGAGTTGGTAGTGTTTTCTATGTGATACCCAGAGACTGGAGATTCATTCAGTAAAGGAAGGAGGGAGACTAGGAGAGAAATGAAGAAGATATGAAGAAGGCCCAGGGAAGAGAAGAGAAGGAAAGAGTGAAGCAGAGAAGAGGCAAGAAATACAAGAGTCTTCACAAGCCAAAGCACTGAAAAGCAGTCACCTTTAAACAAGGTGATGGGGTGGAGGGACCCTTCACCACTTTTCCATACAAGGTCACGTCCAAGACGGAAGTGCAAGCTCTCATCTACTTTCCCTCTGGCTGTCCCTTCCTGTTTTTTTTGTTTTGTTTTGTTTTGTTTTTTTAATTTTACCTGGACTGTGGTGAACAGTTCAGCAGTACTGGTATGTGCTTGGGAGCCACTTGTCTGACCAGTTCTCATTCAAGATTGAAATTGAAGGCACCTTCAGAGTCACATACTTCCGCCTGTTTAGCATTTATTTAGAGACCTGGGATGCAAGGGTGGGAGGGGGGATGGGGATGAGAGGTCAGATGCGAAGGGAAGGAAAAGGAAGAGAGTGTGACCTGAGGGGAGAAGGATATGTAGGTGAGGTGAGAGCCTCATTTGGAGCAGGAAGTGAGAATGACAGTGGACCATGGAACTGTCTCCTTAGGTACTAGGGACTCGGTGAAGGTTTGTAAGTAGTGATACATGTACGTAATGTTGGGATAGATCCAATAACAACGGGCGGGCAGAAGAGTTTAAAGGAGGGGACAAGAATGGGCTAAGGAGCAGGCCATGGCGGCACAGGCCTTTAATGCCAGCACTCAGTGTGCAGAGGCAGGCAGACCTCTGAGTTTGAAGCCAGCAGGGACTACAGAGTCTGTTCCAGGACAGCCAGGGCTACACAGAGAAACCCTGTATTGAAAAACAAGCAAACAAAAAGAGTGGAGCTAACAGCTAATTGCAAGTCCCAGCTTGAGGCAAGGAGAACAGAGAGGAGAGGGCAGCGGAGAGAGCCCGTAAGGAGGACAAGGTGGAAATATTGAGCAACTGGTTGTGGAAAGAGAGACAGAAATATATAAAAGGGTCCCTTTAAAGGAACATTTGTGTTTGAGTTCTCTGTGGCATGAACAAAAAGACATTTTTGAAAAATGTGCATACTTTGAAAGGGCCATGATGATGGCTCTACAGTTAAAGGCACTGACCGCTCCTCTAGAGGACCCTGTTTCAAATTCCAGCATCCACATGGGGTTTACAGCTGTCTGGGACTCCTGTTCCAGGAGATCCTATGTCCTCTTCTGGCCTCCACAGGCACTAGGCATACACATATGCCAGACATATTTGTAAACACAATATGCATAAAATAACCCACATTCATAAAATGAATATAATTTTTTTAAAAAACATGGACTGGTTCGTTTTATGTCCATTTGAAGCACGTTACAGTCATCTGTGAGAGCAGACAGCTTCTACTGAGAAAATGCCTCCAGGAGTTCTGCAGGCAAACCTATAGGGCATTTTTTAAATTATTGATCAGAGAGGGCCCAGCCTATTGTGGGTGGTGCCATCCCTGGGCTGTGGTCTTGCGTTATATGAGAAATCAAGCTGAGTAAGCTGTGAGGAACAAGTCATTAAGCAGCACCCTTCCAAGACCTCTGCATCAGCTTCTGCCCAAGGTTACTGCCTTGTTCCCATCCCCTCTTTGGCTTCCATCATAGACTGTAATTTATGATGTGCCATCCAAATAAACCCTTTCCTCCCCTAGTTGCTTTTGATCTGTTTCATCACACTTAGACAGTGGACATTGTTTTTTGTTTTTTTTTTTTTTTTTTTTTTTTTTTTGAGACAGGGTTTCTCTGTGTTGCCCTGGAAGCTCTGTAGACCAGGCTGACCTTGAACTTGGAGATCCACCTGCCTTTGCCTGCCAGTGCTGGCATTAAAGGTGTGTGGCACCACACCTAGCTGACAATTGGTATTTTAAATATAAATAACTTATCTCTCAGTATTTTAAATATAAATAACTTATCTCTCAGTTTTAAATAATAAAAGAAATACAAATCATATGTATATGGAATGACAAAATCAAAGGTATCCAGAAAATAAAGCAATAATAATTAATAAATTTTGGGTTTTATTATTATTATTATTATTATTATTATTATTATTATTATTATTATTATTATTATTATTTTAAACAGGGTTTCTCTATGTAGCCTTGGCTATCCTAGATTCACTTTGTAGACCAGGCTGGCCTCAAACTCAAAGAGAGCTCAGCCTCTGCCTCCCTGAGTGCTGGGATTACAGGCATGTACCATCACGCCCAGCAAGGTTAACCAAAAGCGATCACGAAGTTAACCAGGAATTTCAGTTTGTGACTCGGAATTCAGATCCTTTGGTAGCTTCCTTGCCTTACGTGTGTGAAGTTCTGGGTCCATCTCCACAAGCCCACATACTGGCAGGCATGGGGCAACTGGCAGGCTGCTGGTGTATGCCTGGCCAAAGAATCCCAAACTGGGTAGCAAGTTCAAGGCTAAAAGCAGGGCTAGAAAGATGGTTCAGTAGTTAAGAGCACATACTATTTTTCCAGGTGACCCGAGTTTGGTTCCCAGCACCCATGATGGGAAACTTACAACTTCCTTGTGGCATCTCTGAGGAATGGAACATTCTCCTCTAGCCTCTGGGGCACCGGAACACTTGTGGCAAACACTTGAACCAGACATACAAACATATGCACAAATAACCACCCCCAACAACAATGATAATAACAATAAAATCAAGGTGTGGTGGCATGAACAGCACTTGGAAGGTAGAAGCAAGAAAATGTGTGAATTTGAGGCCACCCTGGTTTACACAGAAAGTATATATATATATATGTATATATACACACATACATATATACATATATAAATATACATAGATATACATATATGTGTATGTATATAATATAAAGCAAAAATGTTTCAACTCAGATTGCTACATATATCAAAGAGCAGAAATTCTTGTTTTAAATTTGTTTTTCAGAATAGAAAACGCAGAAAATTATTTTTAAAAAATTACGTTTGCGTTTGCTTCTTCATCGGCCAAACATGACAGTCTAGGCGAATATCTAATAACTTGGCGCTTACTAACTTATTTTGGACAAGTTATTTGCCCTGTTCCTTGGCTATACGTTTTCTTATAATATTCATAGTTTGTGTATGTGTGCGTGTGTGTGAGCATGTAGGCTGAAGTGCTCCTGGGCACCACCCCCCATCCTGCACACACAACTAGAAAGTAATAGGTTCTCAGCAAATGTTGGGACTTCTTTAATTTTGAGCAATACCTTTTAACAGGCCACTAGGTAGACATGTATTTATTTCTCCTAAAGAGTGTTTTAATAAGACAAGAGGTGTGTTTGACATTGCAGTGCACACAATAACGCAATATTTTTAATGCAGAAAGCAAAGCCTTTCTGGTGGGCCAGATGGCACTGTGTGTTTGACTAGGCTCCTTGGTTTTGCCCTGGTGGATGCCTGAAGGGGTTAAAGACTGCCTTACTCGAGTTACATGAAGTAGCAGAAATTATCAGATGGAAACAGGAATGGGGAAGGGGAAAAGGCCCTGCCCTTACCCACGGTTTGGTTTCCTAGCTCACTAGGCTTGTAGTGAGCGGTGGGTGAGCTGTGGGCTGGGACCACCCCCACACACCCGGGGTCCCCTTAACTGCTGCGGCCGCCTGGGATTGCCGGGTTTAAACAAAGCTGTGAGTCACTCACAGCCCTTAACTGCTGGGCCAGGAAACCCAGCTGGAGAGGCCACGCCCCTCTCCCTGTGAATCGCTGGCCGGGACAGGGGAGGGGCTGGCCCTTGCTAATGAGCAAGTTGCCAAGGCGAGACAGGAACTTCATTCCCTTCTGTGTCAGGATCCCAGAATTATGCCCCTTCTGTCACCATGAGCTGGCTCGAGAGTTCCCCCGGAGTTGTGCTAACTGCTTACCACCCCAGCGGCAAGGACCAGGTCGTTGGGGAGAGACCTGCAAATGGAGGCGACGAAACCACCTCCAGGTAAGGAAACTAACGAAAATCCCCTACCTGCCCCAGGAACAAAGTGACAGGGAAGTTGTCACGAGGGAAGAGAATCACCTCTGCACTTGAAGCCTGACCTCACGCTGCAGCATAGAGGCTTGGCTTGTTCTTTGCATCGCCCTCACCCCTGTATGCAGGAACCCTTCTGGTTACCGGTGGAGGATGGGGGATTTGGCTCTTAGACCAGTTGCTTAGCAGGTGCATGTGCAAATGCTGACTGATCAAATGACTATCGGAAACGGCTCCCCGTGAGGTGGAATTCTTGAATGGGCTCAAAACTCCGCTGGAACTGTGAGCTGGGAAAGCCTGCCAAAAAGCAGGGAGGCTGGTCACTCTACTAGCTGTTTTGAGAGTGGCACCCTCCGCCCCTCGCTGAAAGCAGACCTCTTAGGCAGAATGCCCAAGACACTGGCCTGTGGCGGTGCTGTTCACATTTTTCAGTGTGTGTAAATTACTCCCACAGCCCAACACACCCCTCCCTACACCCTTGGGATTTCAAAAGGGAGTTTCTGTCAGCAGGCGGTACTCTGCTGGTAGAAGGAGCATGGTTAATGTTAAATCACTTTATAGGCAGACAGGGCAAATGTTTTCTCCACTGTTGAGACTCCGAGTCCTCTTCTGCCTCTGCCTCTCTGTGTACTTTGTTCTGTTTTTCAAGGTTGGTGTTTCCCCTACCTCTTCCTTTTTCTCCTTAATGACCTTCTCCCTAGCTGAAACTTTTAATCTCCAGTCTTAGATAGAAATTGCAAATATTGGCCTGAAAGATTGCAAAAAAAAAAAAAAAATAGTTATCAGTAAGTCCAATTTCATCTTGATGCTAAAAGTGATAATGAAAACTTGTTCCTTGGGTGACTTAAGGCCCGTGCCCTACACTGAAAGAATGCCTTCTTTCATTCGGTTTTCAAATCCCCAAACATGGGGGCGTGAGAAAAATGAAAGGAAAGGCTGTAATATTCTTGAGATCTTGGCTGAAGAACTTTGTTTCTCGCATGTTGCTCATTGTATTGAGGCCATTGAATGAACTCATTTCCAAAGTTCAAAGGGAAACTGCTGCTTTGGCGCTACATGTGTTACCATTTTGCTTTCTGTTTTCTTTGAGAAGTAGGGATGGTCTCCATCCATGCTTCTGCACCACAGCAGAATACTCGTCTGTCAGCAGCCACAGCAAACCGGCAGCTGCCCTAGCTTGGCTTCCACATGGCAGTCAAGCAATCCAGAACAGAGCAAGCAAAGCCCCGCATGTTCTGCAGCTGCCACTGCCTTCAGGCTTGGGTGGGCCAGAGGGCTGGAGTGGAGTCTTGAGTCTTGGGTGTGAGCCTGACTAAAACCACCGGGACTTGGGGTCCAAACCTTGATCCCATTGTTTAGACTCAGACCTCAGAAATTCCTTCAGTTGTAGCAAAGTTTCTTGCTGGGAGCTTTTGCATGTGACTGCAGACATTCCTTCCTGTTGTTTCCAGTTCTCTAGCTTGTTATGGGTAGTTTAGAGTGGTTGGACAAATAAACAAGGATTGGATTGCTTTCAGCTACTGCAGAAGAAGCACCACAGTCGCCAGAGGGGTAGGGTGAGCACTAGGCTGTGCAATATGTGTTTTGTGTTGGACTGCAACTCTAGATGCTCTCCGAAAGACCTTTCTGCTGGCTGCCATATTGCTCCCTGCCCTGGTCTGGGAGTTGGTTTTTAATGGGTATATGTAGGTATGGATGCTGAGGGGGTGGGGAAAAGATGGAAGCTGCTTTGAGGCAGGAAGAAGGGAGGAGAGAGTAGTCATCACTAATTCTTACCCTAAGCTTGGGGTAACATACCAGTTAAGCAGAATGTTAACTTTGAGAGGTACCTTGTTTAACCTTGAATGGGTTAAGATATTGGAGTTGGCATGGAGCTAGGCTTCCTGGAATGAGGAAAGATTTGAGGGGTGGGAGAGAGAGGTTCAGTAATGACCTGGGGATAATGGTTAGCAGTGTGTAGGATGTTGGCTGTGGATGGGCTGGTTAGCTGGTAGTTGAAACATTAGGAAGGTACTCTAAAGATTTCAGTGATCCTTGATGCCCATTTTTTACATAAAGCCAAAGTAAAACTCCTATAAAGAGGCCAAATTAGATCCTGCATGCCCTCATATCTATTTAAAAGTAGCTGGAGGTAGCTCAAAATTTTGACCTTGCTTATCAAAAGACTGCATTTATTCTAAGTAATAGTATATCAATGAGCTATTTATTCAAACAAATGGTTCATTATTATTAATTCATGCATGTGAGTTAATATATGTAATATATATGTAATGCAGTTAGAAAATGCAAAATGTTATATTTATGATTTTAGATGTTTACAGAAAATGTTTGATTTTTTTTTTTTTTTTTTTTTTTTTTTTTTTTTTTTTTTTTTTTTTT
>NW_026585797.1:21560695-21632158 GCF_907164565.1 Psammomys obesus
TTTTTTTTTTTTTTTTTTTTTTTTTTTTTTTTTTTTTTTTTTTTTTTGCTAAATTCTTTATTGCTGGTCTCATAAAAACCCAGGATGGTGAGAAATTAATATTTTTGTAAGTAGTTTGATGCCCTAGAATTCCTTGTATTCCATCATATCTATTTCTCAGAATGCATACCCAGATTCCAGATTGAAGAATTCCTCCTACTCCTGGTTGGGGCCTCCCAGTTGTAGAATCCTGTTTATATATATATTTTTTCAATGTTTTTTTTTCTTTTTCCTCATGCTACTGGGACTTGAAAGAACGTGTTAATATTAGTGTTCTGGCTGACTGTATACAAATGTTTCCAAAGGAGAAACCACTTTTTATGGACAGCTATATTTACAAGACTTTATTTACTTGTTTTCCAGGCAGGGATCTCAGTATTTGCTTTAGGAAAAGCAATTTCTCAACAGAAACTGTTCTCTTGACTTTAGCATCATTTTAAGGGAGGGGGAGGGCTGCTATGATTGCTTTATATGTTTTTGGTTTTGCTCTTTTAATATTAATGTCAAGTGATATTTTCTGTCTTATTGAAGACTCTAACTCCTTTGAAAACAATTTAGTAGTTTAAAATGGGTTGGAGAATTGGATCTGTAGTGTCTTGCTCGAACACACATGCTTTTCTTTATATAAGGGTTTACAGAAACTTAAAGCCCAAAGCTCAGAGACCAAGATGGCTGGAGTCACACTCTGACACCCCTAGCCATCATCAGTGTATACCACGAGCCTTCATCAATTCTCTGCCTATAAGTTGGCCTTCTCAATAGTCCTTTTCTCCCTGGGATGTAAGGTCCTGTAATCCACACAAAGACCACAGGGCAGTGTCCGCTTCAGTCAGTTGCTGCTTTCCCTAACACTTTATGCCAGGTAGAACATTCTTCCTCCGTTTAACATCATGCTCCAGAATCTCATTTTATCAAGGGGTTACGAAAAAGAAGATCACCATGCTTCGTTAAGAATGATATTGGAGGCTGGGTGTTTTGCCACATATCTGTAATCCCAGCACTTGGGAGTGAAGGAGGACCCAGAAATTCAAGCCTAGCCTTGTCTGTCTGTCTCTAGAAAGTTCAAGGTCAACCTGGGTTTTTTTGTGTCTCAAACAAAAAGAACCCTCATCACAACCAAATGAATGAAAGAATAAATGAGTGAATGAATGAATGAATGAATAATAAAATGATTTATGGGAAACTGGGTATGCTGGCATGTACCTACAATTTCAGCATACAAGAGGAAGTGTGAGGATGAGGACTTCAAAGTCATCTTCAGCTTTATAGCAAATTTGAGTTTAATCTCTAAGATCCCCATCCCTCACTCCCTTTCTCCCTACCCCAAGTAAAAGAAAAAGGACATTGGAAGGTGAAGAACAGTATAAAATTGTAGTCTTTTGAAATCTGAAAGACCGTGGAAATGCCTTTTCCCCCACAGCAGTTTTTGAGATGGACTGGGGACAGCTGCACATGGACGTTGGGCACTGTAGCCCATAAACACTGATGGAATGTGGGTAGGACCATTTTTGGCAACAAGACTCCCCCTACGCCTCCTAACTCATGTCTTCATACCTCCCTCCTCCACCTTGAGGAACTTTGCCCAGCAGCGATGCCAAGCCAAAAGCGCTGTCACTTTCATAACTGTATTTCAGCTCTAAACATGTTCAAGTCTCATCGTTGCTTTGTTTGAAAAGGCTAGCTAGTGACTCTCAGTGAGTGAGTCTCAGTGACTCCAAATACTGTCTGGGTTGTCACTGACAATCAGGCAATTGTCCCTGTGCTGGTGATTAATGGAGAATGTGACTGTTTTTGTTGCTTTTCCTCACTGCGACAAGTACCTGAGAAAAGCAAGAGAGCAAGCATCTTCCTCTACTTCCGGTTAGAGGCTTTAGGCCAAGGGCCCTATTGATGTAGTGAGAGTCAATAGTAGGCAGCCTGGCAGCAGAGTGTACGGTAGAGGAGGCAGCCATGGGTGGATAGGAGCCTGGCTGCGAAAACACGCCTCAAGTGGCTTATTTCTTCCAGTTAGGCCTTACTTCCTGAAGTACTTCATCAATCCTCTCCCAAATAGTGCCACCAGGTGGGACCAGGGTTTCGACACATGAACTCACTGAAGACATTTTATATTCAAGAATTATCGAAAAGTATGTGTTGGGGTAGGGAGAGGGTCTTAAGGTAGAAAATCGACCCTGAGCTGCTATCCGCCAAGGGCTGCAGGTATCTGAGAGCAAGGGCTGTTAGAGCAGAGAGGTTAGAATGCACATAGGCCTAGAGGAAGCCCTGCAGCAGATAACCGAGGAGCAGAGAGACCTGCATGGCTACAGGGCTGGGGAGAAGGAAGTAGAGGACAAATGATGGCTGTGTGGGACTTTAGGGCTTTTTGATTATACTTTCTAAAAGACAGGGTGACATGGATGGAGAAGGTTTTGAGCAGAGATGGGACAGAGAAGGCTTCAATTTTAAACAGTTATAGAGGTTGGTCATATAAACTGTAGCAATAACAGCCACACTAGGAGGGGAAGGTGACAGTGGCCTAGGCTAAGTAAGATCTTAGTCATTGTAGGAGTAGAGGGAGTGGGTCGTGAACTCTTGCAGATAAAGCCTGCAGCATTTCCTGATGCCTGATGTATGAGCAAATGTGAATAAAGGTTGTTGCATGGATTTCGGTCTAAACTTGCAAGAATAGGGATGTCGCTGCTTTAGATGTGGAAACTTCTTGCACGAGGTTGTGTTGGGAAGCTCTAGAAACCAGTCTTTTGAATATAAGACTTAAGTCTTTTTAGGCATGCTTGCTTTTCTCGATGAGGTTGGCATTTTGTCTGTCTCTCAGGGTGCTGGGTGTTGGATTCAGGGACCCGTGCTTGCCAGGCAAGCGCTCCACCACCGAGCTAAGCATGCAGTCTAGGCCATCATTTTTATTTGACTCCCCATGCCATTTCAAAATGCTATGTACTGCCATCAGGAAATCCTTCTGAATCTGTGTATTATCTGAAAGTTTATTTTGTGAAAGGGCTGTTTGTTAAGTGTTTTTATGTTGCTAGTTAAAGAGTATTTCCTGATTCCACTTTTGTACAAATTAGTGAGGAAATGCCTCCTTCTTTGTTCATGTGGTTGATTGTTTTCAATGACATAAAGACTTTTTCTTTTTCTTTTTCTTTTTTTTTTTTTATAATATCTTTGTTCTTTAGGGCCGAATCCCTACCCGTAATTTCCTCTTGAGTTGTTGAGATACACACACCAGCGACTGGACAGATCTTGCCTTTACTTAGGCAGTGAAACATTGTCTCCTCATTGTCCACATCTTTAAACTGTGATTGTGGTGTGTGTGTGTGTGTGTGTTTCTGTGTGTTTCTGTGGAAGTAGCTGGAATCATTTGAAGTTATCTTCATGGAACTTGTTACTAGTTTATGGTTTTCAACTATGAGTGATCAAACACTGCACCCTAACCTCCTGATAAAATACCCCTTGTTTTTCATTCATGCTGCTCCATTCTTTTGCTGCAGAAAGACTGTCCTGTCTTGTGTCCTCTCGGGGGGAGGGGGCTTGTTCTCACTGGCAGGTTTATCATTGTTCTTTTCTTTTAAAGTGATTTTACTTTTTGCACTTACTTATTTAGTGTGCTATGTATGTATGTATGTACGTATGTATGTACGTATGTATATATGTATATATGTGTATTTGGGACAGGCTGTGTGTGTCCGTCCTAAGTATGGAGGCCAGAGACAACTTGTTGGATTTGGTTCTCTCCTTTTACCACATGGATTCCTGGGATCAAACTCAGGTCTGCAAGGTTGGTGGCATGGCTCTTACACGCTGAGCCATCTCATCACCAGCCCTCATTATTTTATTTGTTCATGTCAAGTTCTATTACTGTTTTAAGTATTGACACAAAATGGACTCAACAATTGCTTGCTTAGCTTGAGGATAGGACACATGGCAGTTGGACTTATGTCACTTTTAATAGTCGATGAAACACCAGGACGAATGATCCTGTAACTTTAGGTCTCACCTTCTTGTCAGCTGTCGATGTCAGTCTCACATGTTAGGACAAACCCCTAACACAGCAGAGGCCAAGGCTACCAAGTTCTTTTTCTGCACTTCCTCCTCTTGAATGAATGAGGTCCCATTATATGTGCTGCCTTCTCTCTACTTCTTTACTCAGCTCTGCTTTGGGGTCCCTAGAAAGCTCTCCCTGCCGTCCTCGGGGTGTTACTGTGTGTGCTCAGCACTGTAGAAAGTCAGGCTGACAGGTCTTGCTCTGCTTGGTTGCGAGGAGAAAGGTGTGCTAAGATGGTGTGATGACAAACTTCACTTGAATTTCTCCATTGGATGTTTACTCTCCAGGTCCAAACCTTTCATGTCAAACAAACACTTAGAGGTGGGCAGTTTGTTTTGTTTGATTGGTCCTGAGCCTTTTCTTCCAGTAAGAAGAGATGGAGCATAAGAAGCTCATTATTAGAGGAGAGGAAATGCATCAAAGTGTCTGGAGTGAGTTCAGGCAGGAGGAGCAGAAAACATGTCTGTCTCCTTCTGTAGACACATTCTTTTCAATGCCACATTTTGTCACTTTGAACTGGCCAGGTATTTATTTATTATAAAAGTAAACAGGAACAAACCTGTCTGGTCACTTCAGACATCTGGAGCCCTTCAAATACAAGGTCCACCAAACGATCTGTGTAGAAAGAGTGGCAAAAATCCTGTCTTGCCATTGTATGTGAACAGCTTTTTGGTCGAGAAGAATGTGTTTCTATAGGGAAGTGGGGTTTATCATACACAGGGATCTTGGTCACAGGGAAAGGGTTCAATCTCTTCTGTTCCGTGACTGGTCACATGGTACCATAAGTGGACAGGCTTGCCTTTAAGACCATTACTCACCTGCTGGCTTTCTAATTTAATCATTTCAGCTTGGCCATAGTGGCTCTTCTTGGGTCTCTCTCTATCATCTTGTGTCTTACAGCTAACTGACCCATCTTTTTATGAAACGTTTAAAATTGGGATTAGATTAGCCTAGTTCATCTAATTTTTATGCATCTAAGTGGTGTGTATGCTTATGTCTGTGTGTGTTTGAGAAAGGGAGAGGGAAAGAGGGAGAGAGAGGGAGAGAGAGAGCATGTACTGAAGGCACAGTGTGTATAAGGGGTGGTGTGAGAATAGAGGCCAAAGGGGGATTTTAGGTGTCCTGCTTTATCCCCCTTGCCATACTCCTTTGGGACAGAGTCTCTTACTGAACCTGGACCTAAATCTGTGGCCAAAAAGTCCTATCATGTTTCTCATCAAAGGCATGTGGGTAGGATTACAGGCATGTGAGTGGCTATGCCCAACTTTTTGCATGGTGCTGGAATTCAAACTCAAATCTTCATGTGCACACAGTGAGCTCTTTTACTCAGTGAGCCCTACTAGTAGGCCATAGCCAGTCCCTAGGCGGTGGACTATTTGGTCGTTTTGGGTCTTTTTAGATGGAGCACCTGTGGATAGACCAGGTTCCTGTAGAACGACTCTGGCATCTTTTTCTAAGATGTTTAGGACACAGTCTACTTTTATAGATTTCCTCCTCGATGAACTCAGTATAAGCACTATCCTTAATCCCTTTACTTGGTTAATTATGAAAATTTTAAAGATACAGTTGAGAGTTACCAGAAACCATTTTCTGTGTCTAAGATCTTCTCCACACCTTTCACTTTTCCAGAGCCCTCATACTCAGGTGTAAGTTCTGGGTCTCAGGGATCTTGTCTGTGCGTGTCTTCTGTCTTGGGTGGGTTGGTTACTAAGCAAAGTGCTTATTCCATTTTAGGTGGTTACTAAAAGCTTGAATGGATCAAGAAGTGAGAGGGAAAAGATGTAGATTTTGCACACAAAGCTGGGAGCCAGACTGACTGGCTTGGACGGTCTAAGTTCTGGGCTGTAGCCAGAGGCAAATTCCTCACAGTCTAGGAACATCAGTTTCTTTCTTTCTTTCTTTCTTTCTTTCTTTCTTTCTTTCTTTCTTTCTTTCTTTCTTTCTTTCTTTCTCTTTCTTTCTTTCCTTCCTTCCTTCCTTCCTTCCTTCCTTCCTTCCTTCCTTCTTTCTTTCTCTTTATTTAAGAGCTGTTCTGGGATTAATTGAATTAACATGGAACCTTCTTCTAAGGACAGTGCTTGACTTAGAGGATAACTTATTCGCTTGGTGATGGAGGGCAGCAAGAGCCCGTTGCCTGTCAGTGAACTAACTTGGGAAAGTTCTGAGAAGCACTGTTGAGGTGAATTTGCTTAACAGTTTCATAAATTAACGTTTGCTTTGACACGTTTATAGGATACCATCTTTATCTTAAAAACTGTTTGGAATATGTCAAATTACCCATTTTAAGAGCTATAAGGAATACACAAAAACACATCTTAAGGAGAGCCTCACAGTATTGAAAAGTTAATCTACATGTCTGTTTTGATGAGCTTTTGGAGCATGTAAATGTATAAATCATTGCTTACCTTCAATAAACTAGGACGTCAATTATGGTCAGCAAAGAAAGCTGTTTGTCAATGAGCCTCCAAGAAAAAAAATTGATTGTATTACCTGAGTACTTGTGGGTACTTTCTATCCTTAAGAAAAAAAAAATTACACTCCTCCTTTTGCCCTTAAATGTAAGTATATATTCAGTGATCAGCTGTTAATCTCATAAACAGTAAGTACTTAATGCTTCCTGGAACAGAGGAAGGGCATATCTGTAGATGTGCCCTAGCAAGAAGTTTGAAAACACTGGTTGGAGAGATGGTGTAGGGGTTAAGGTCACTCACTAACAAGCTAACTGATGCCCTGCTAATGGCCTGAGTTAAATTCCTGGGACCCTGACCACATGATGGAAGGAGAGAACCAATCCATGCAAGCTGTCCTCTGACCTCCAGGTATGGAAACTTGAAGCCGTTACCATTTCTCTTTGTGTGATCCATATAGTGCGTTTTCTTCAACAAGATGCTGTGCAGTAGGCTGTAGATCTGAAGAGTATCCTCATAGCCTCGTTCTCGGGTCTCTCCCCGTTCCTGCACTCCTGTGTTTTGCAAACTCCTGCTTCCAAAATGTTCACAAGAGCAGGCTGCTCTGCTTCCATCTCAGAGGGAATGGTGAAAAGTAACTGGGAAGAAGAAGTGAAGGTGACACAGATGAAGGTCAGAGCTGGGAGACACTTAAAAAATGCAAAAGCCATTTTCCATAAGGGAAAAAGAAATCGTGTGTGATGCTGACGTTCTCTGGATTCTTAAATCACACAGTTCTGCCTCATTGTTAATTCGTTGCTTTTTATAAGGCAAAGATAAAAAGACACTTATTTGTAGCACTGCTGATAGAAGAAACGTGTTCTAATTTCCCACCAAATTTAAGAATCAACTGTCTGAATAAAATAAATAAAATAAATCTCTAGCTCTCCTGGGGATAACTGTTCATGGTATACTGTTCTTCATGTTCAGGCTTTTTTTTTTTTTTTTTTTTTTATAGTGAGAAGTGAACTTTTTAAAAAATTTTTTGTGTTTAGTTTTGTTTTTCTATAATAAAACATCCTTTCCAAAGTTGAAGGGACCTTGGCATAACTTCAATAACTATGTCTTCCTAATGTGTGACCCTCTAACATAGTTCCTTTTGTTGTGGTGACCCCGCCCATGAAATTATTTCACTGCTGTTTTACAGCTATAATTTTGCCAGTGTCATAACTTGGAATATAAATATCTGATATGCAGGGTATTCTACATACAACCCCCAAAGGGGTTGGGATACATAGGTTGAGAACCACTGGTCTTGAGAACAGCAAATGTAAGAATTCCTGCTATAAGCAGGATTGCAACGAGATTCAGATATCGTGTAGACTTTTCGAAGAACTTTGGCCGAGTAGCTGAAGTTCGGTTTGGCTCAGAAAAGCCAAGTTGGCTGCCGGAAGTTGAAAGGAACAGGCTATTTATAGGTGGTCTAGAAACACGTAACTTGATTAACGTGTTTTATAATTAATGCTTCACTAGGGTTACCCGAGTGTCCCTGTTTATTTCTCTCTGTTCAAATAATACAGCCAAAAGTGTTGTGTGTCATCTGCTAAAAATGTTGTGGGTGAAGGTAGAAATGAATGTGGATAGCATTTGATTTTTGTAAAAACTCATTTTCATTGATAATTTTAGCCTTGAGCACAGGGACAGGTACTCTCACATTTCTAGATTAAATTGTTTTGAATTATAGCATTCTGAATTACTATGTATTGTAGTGGAGTTGGATAGTTTTATATTTAGAAGTGGTTAGGTAATTATAGAAATGCCCTACTTTCCTTTTTTTTTTTTTTTAGCTTTATTTTTAAATAAAAATAAGGGTTGATCATCATTTGTGTGTGCATGCGTACTGTGTGTGTGTGTGCATGTGTGTGTGTGTGTGTGTGTGTTTGTGTATGTCTGTGTGTGATGCACATATTGCGTAGATTCCTTCAGTCTCCCGGAGATTGAGTTCCAGATAGTTTTGAGCCTTCCAGTATGGGTGTTGGGAACTGAACATGGCTCCTCTGGAACAACAGCAAGTAGTCTTAACTCCCCTAAGTCCCCATTTTCCTTGAGGAAGGTTCTGTCCTTAAGAATCAATAGACAGAAGCATGGTGATGTCACTAATCCCAGTACCTGGGAGGCAGAGGATTGCCACAGGTTTGAAGTAAGCCTCAGTTGCATAGCAAATTCCCAGCCTGTCTATGTTATATGGAGAAATCCTGTTTCAAAAAGAATCAACAGATAACATAGCCTGTGAGTGACATGGCACTGTTAAAGGCATGCTGAGCTCAAATTTGCGTTTCATTAAAATTTGTACACTAAAAATGTAAGGGCTTGAATGTGAAATATTGTCCCCCATAGGCTTAACGTGTTTGAACACTTTGTCTTAGGCTGGTGGGGCTGTTCTTTGGCTGTTATGAAACCTTCTGATATGGGTCCACAGCACGAAAGCCAGAGGGTTGCAAGCAGCTTCCAGTTCTGGCCTTCATTTTCTACTTCCTCATCAATGAGACAGGAAGAGCCTTTGAGTGGTGTGTTTCCACCATGAGGTGCACTTCTGTGCTTTCCCTAACCTGACCCAAAATAAATCTTTCTGTTTTGTTGCCTCTGTCAGGTATTCTGTCATAGCTGTGGGAGGCGGGAGTAACTAATATGGAGGCATCGTGCTGAAAGGGCTCAGCTACGGTTGTCAGTGCCTCCATATATAGACATTTGGTACCTAGGCTTCTATCTACTTGATTAGCTGAGGCTTTCTAAGAGCATGACCACACCACAAGTTGTCAGATGTCTTACAGTCTTGCTGGCTTTCTTCCTAAGAAATGTCCTAAGAAATCTAAAGTAGAAGCTCCCAGCTGGACTTTAGGAACCAGTTGGAAGTGAGTGAGTTTGGCTATATGCTATTTGCTAGTTAAGTAAATCACAGGACAGCTCAGAGTGCAGAGCATGGAGGAATAGCATGGAGAGAGGCTACCATATTGGAAGTTCTCATAAAATGTTAGCTATTTTCCTGTATGGTGTAATTAGTCGCTGCTTCCATTTGCTGGCAGCCAGGTTGCCAAAGATCCTTGTTTGCTTACATCCAGTGAAATTTACTGAGGAATTGTTGGACAGTGAGTAGTATTTGGTAGCGCATGACAGTTTTGAGATCATATAGTACATATGAAAACATCCAAGAAAGAGGTCATGGGAAATTAATCTACAGTTTTTGAATCACTTGTGTCCCAGGGACTCACAGTGCTTTGGGTACGTGAATATGCTTAGCCATCACCAGAGACTGGGAACATTCAGCCATATGTACCTAAACAACAGCCCTGTAATTTTTTTTTTTTTTTTTTTTTTTTTTTTTTTTTTTTTTTTTTTTTTTTGCTTTACTGGGTCTATTATTCTTTCTTTCCACTGTAATTTCTTCATTTATTTTTCATGTTTTAATTTATTATTTGAAAATCTCAATACATTATGTTTTTATTATATTTAATCCTATTCTTTCTCCTACCCCACCTGCTCCCAGATCCCTCACTCCCTTTCTCTCTCTTTAAAAAAATTAAAAAGAAAGAAAACCCAAAACAAAACAATAAAAAGAAAATGAAGTCTGATTTGTGTTTGTAGAGGAATTTTAATTCAGAATATGTCTGCTCTGGCAAGAGATCATATCCAAAGACCTTTTACGTCTGTGTGATCTGGCTGGAATACAAAGACCCCTTTAATCTCAGGAGACAGAGGCAAGCAGATCTCTGAGTTCAAGGCCAGCCTAATATAGAGCAAGTTTCAGGTAAAGAAACGCTTAGGTCCAGATGTGGTGGACCTATGCTTTAAAGGACCACTCCTTTAATCTTAACACTCAGGTGACAGGCATGCAGATCTTTGAAGCTAGTTCTGTGCAGGCAGTTCAGTTGAGTCAGTGAGTTGAGAGACAGTGCAGTGGAGTTGAATTCATGGCACTTTTACTGGGAGAGTTTTATAGAGAGAGGTTGAAGAGAGAGCATTCTAGACACGGGTGAAGACAAAACAAGCCAGAGAATGACAAGGAGCCAGAAGATTAGAACAGATTCCTGGAGTTAGTATGAGACCAAGCAGAGCAATTCAGCCAGAAACCAAGAGAGAAGCTAGTTTGCATCAGTTTGCTTAGAAAGAAGATTGAGCCCGAACAGTTGAGTTGAACCAGCCAGCCAGCGTTCAGAACGAGCAAGAAAAGGTGAGCTTATTCAGGAGTAAGTCTCTGAGGCTGAAAACATTTGAGGCTTAGATTAGATTGTAAAGAGGCTAGAAACTTCCAGGATAGACCTAGGTTAGCAGACCGAGGCAGTAAGCCTCTGAGACAATTAAGTCAGGAGAATAAAAGTTACTTTAACATGAATTGACCCAACTACTTCTGAGCAAGGGACTTGCCCTGGAGTTTGATTGCTACAACCAGGGTCACTTCATCAAAGAAAACTGATTTTCCCTCTCCTAGCAGCTTTCAGGTGTGAGTAGCTTCTTCTTGTTTAGGGGTGGAATGTGACCATTTCACCTCTTTCATGCTGGGATTTTGTCTGGCTTAGGCTTGTGCATACCTTCACAGTCTGTGAGTTTATATGTGCACCTGCCCTGTCATGCCTGGAAAAACACAGCTTCCTTGAAGTCGCCTACCATCTCTGACTCGTAAATCTTTCCTCCCCCTCTTTTACATAGATCCTTGATCCTTGGAAGGGGGGCAATGATAATTGCATGTTGCTCTACTGGAAGAAGAACCCTCTCTGATGAAGGCTGAGCAATATAGCACTAGATGCTTTTTAATTGCTGTTTATTTAGCAGAATGTTAGTAGTAGGCCCATTACCTACATAGTCTCTGTTTCTTGGCCTCCTTAACATTGTCAGGTATGGTTTCAACCTTGTGGGATGAGCCTTAAGTTAATTTTGAAAAGCTTGTTGGTTGCTTCCTCAGCCTCCATGTTACTGTTGCATCCATGGGCATATCTTGCAGAGGTGTCGTCATTGTAGGTGATAAAGTTCATACCCAGATGAGATTGGTGATTGTTTTTCCCTTCTAGTAGCATGTATAGTTCTTTCACCACTAGCCAACTAGGGTTGAAACATCAAGTTGAGTATTGGCTAGGTTTCTTCATGCTCTTTATCATAAATAAGCACATGATATTTCAGCAACATGGTTGTACTAACAAGTTGTGAAGGGTAATCAACAGCATTGGCCATTGCCTGTCATTTGGGTGTGTGTCTAAAGGACACCTTAGGCTAAAGACTCAGGAAGATGTAACCTATTCTTGGACCCATTCTTATTTGATAAAGTAAAAATGTCTAGTTGGGGTATGGTCTTCACCATTCTATGGTAACTCTATTTGAATTCTTGGTTTATTTGTGCATATTGTAGAAGCATCTACAGTAGCAGGTTTTGATTTGGCCTTTCAAAAGGCTTTTAGCACTAGCTATTCCTCCCTGTATTCCTCCCCTACCCTTACCTCCCAATCTCACTTAATCTTCTTTTTCTGATTTTTAAGATCGGCTTAGCTTGTGACACCATACTTATTAACCCTTTCCTTGGAAGCCAAACTTCTTTTTGTTTGTTTTGTTTTTCAAGACAAGGTTTATCTATGCAGCCTTGGCTGTCTTGTTTTATAGACCTGGTTGGCCTCCAACTCACAGAGATCTGCCTGCCTCCACCTGCCACTGTGCCTGGTTCCCATACTTCTTGTAAAAAAAAAAAAAAGAAAGAAAGAAAGAAAGAAAAATATCATGTAATGAGTAAACTCTTTAAACTCTGGGTGGGAGTTTTCATCTAAATAAGAATTTTAGTTTTTGTTTGTTTTGTTTGTTTGTTTTTTTGTTTGAATTTGGAGTTTCTCTATGTAGCCCTGGCTGTCCTGGAACTATGTCAGTAGACCAGGCTGGCCTGAATTCACAGAGATTCCACTGCCTCTGTCTTCCAAGTGCTGGTATTAAAGGTTTTTTGTTTGTTTAAAACAGTACTTTAAGATAAAAGATGTTTCTATTTCTTTAAAATTGCTTTACACGTTCAGTTTAGGGTTGTCATTATTTAGTGGGGGACTTAATGCATACATTTAAATAACTTGTCTATAGAAATGATGGTGTAATTTGTGAGATCATGCAATTTAAAGAAATAATTATTTTTAACCAGTTTTCTTATTTCTTATGCTATAGATTGGAAATTCCTGGGACATCTGTTTTGTAGGAATGGGAAGAAGCTATTCTTGCTGTTATTATTATTATTATTATCATTGTGTTTGTGGGCCTGTGTGGGTCACAGCGCGTGTGTAGGGGTTAGAAAACAACATTGTGGTGTTTTTTCTCTCCTTCCACTATTATTATGTGGGTTCTGAGGACTGTAGCCAGCTTATCGGGCATGCCCTACAAGTGCTCTGCCCACTGAACCATCCTGCCAGCCCACTGCATTATTTTTGAGTTTAGTTTGAAGGCTGAAGCTTAAAGAACAATTCCAAACACGGCTAATTGCTACGTGCTCCTCTTTGTCTATATTCTTAAAGCACAATTATTTCTTGCATAAATTAGTATTATGTTCTTGTTCATAATGAGCCTTATATTAAGAAGGATTTTGTGGCCTGACGTTTGGCTGTAAGCAGCTTTTGCTTGTTCTTGTATTACACTTCTTATAGCACATACTGTCTGGGTAGTATTCTAAGCCCCAAAAAAGATAGAAGAAAAAAATGGTAACAAGTAGCATATTCTGAATTTGACAAAAGAGCCCCTGTGAAACACTTGATGCTAATGTTCTGGGGAATGTTCTGTGTGAACCAAAAATATTGTTTTCTGCTTACTTGTTGAAAGTGTTAAAGATTGTATGCTTGGAACCAGTAAGTTACTTTGGGTTCTTTTATACTGCAACAGTATAAAAGAAAAAAAGCAGTTTTCAGCTTTTCTTCTTCTGCTGTCCACTGTGCATTTATATCACAGAGCTGGTCCTTGGGGAACTCGTTCCCACCCCCAACTTGGAGACAGGGTGTCACTATGCAGCCCTGTCTGGCCTGAAACTCACTCTGCAGACCAGGCTAGCCTCACACTCACAGAGATCGGCTTACCTCTGCCTCCCAAGGTGTGCCACCATGACTGTAAGCGTGTTTCTGTTTTTTCACATTTGAGTTTCAGCTAGGCATGGTGCTGCACCCTTGCTATCTGAGCTCTTGAGAAGTAGAAACGGTGTGGTTGAGAGTTCAATTCCCATAGTCTGTTAGGGGTAACTAGGGCAAAACAACCCTGAAATATAAAATGCAGAGTTCATATAATATACATCTTTCAGCAAACAAAACAACAACACAACAACAACAACAACAAACCTACCTAGTATTTTTGTAGGCAAAGTTTGCATGCATATCCTCAAAGCTAATATGGCAGTGTGGTAAAGTTATGGGGAAGGACTACCTCGGGGCATGGGGAAAACATAACGTCAGTGAAGAGGGGCTGTGCCCTGGCCAAGCACAGATACAGCACCTGGCCTTAGTGAATGGCTATCACTTAGTGGCGTTTTAACTATTCTCCATTCCACTATGGTGATCTGTCCATTGTATTGGACATTGGGTGTATATTTTGCTTTAGGAAAACTCATTTATGTGTCTTGGTATATGCATTATATGTTTTGTTACTTAAGAATTAGTCTTAGTCACCACCTTTCCCTCTGGAACATGGATCTTTAGGTAAGGATCGCAGCTGTTTCACCTCATTAAATATGATGAAGACACAGTAGTTCAGAGAAGTCAGCAAGCTTCCTGAGGCTGTCCTGAACAGTAGTGCTGGGATTTGATTGGGCCTTGGCCCTGGGAAACCAGCTCTCAGGATCTCCACCACTATGCCCACTTGTAAGAATAATTTTACTACCAACTTTTGTAAACTGAAAGTGATGTTTTGAAAACATATACAGCACATGTTTAAGAAGAGTGAAGTGTTTGAATTCTGGCTGATTGATGCTCGTTTTTATAATAAAAGCTCTGCTCTGTTGCTTTTAGTGTTTAGAGGAAGCATTGCCAATCTGGATCCAGGACAACTCATTGATGATAAAGTAGACATTTAGGGAAATCACTTCAGCAACTTGCAGACACCGAGAGGTTATTTATCTCAAACAAGTAGTGATTTCTGCAATCCTTCCTTTTAATAAGTAATTTTATGTAGCCGTAAGCTGTTCCCGTGGTATTTAGTGGTTGGCTGTTCATATAACTGGAGCAAGTTGTATGGGAGAGGAAAAGCAAAACAAATATTTCTTGAGTTTGCTTTGTGTTCCTGTGAACTTTAAGGTGGACTTTCTCTAACCCCTTTAGGATGGAAATGAACACCCTTACCAAATGAGGGAGAGAACCGGCGTTTGTAAAGAAGCTCTGGTTGGAAGATGGTCACATAGCCATAGAATAAGTGACGTTGGCATATTTTGTGTCCAAATGGCATCAGGGCTTCAGTTTGGGGGGAAGACCTTGCCTGTGGCAGGTGCCGTGAAGGTTTGGTTGTCCAGCTGTCCTGAGACATAGATTTGGGGTGGGGGCTGCGGAAGCAGAGGAGGAAGTCGGACTTCCGTAGAGGGAGCAGAGAAGGCAAGCCTGGGCAGGGACCTCTCCCTCGGCAGCCTTTGTGTACTGGAAACCTTTCCAAGGTTGACAGGGACACAGTAATAAAATGCCCTTATGTCACCACTGCTGCCATTGCCACCATCAATAGTTGCATTTTTCTTTAAAGACAGGGAAGCTGACTTTTTTCCTTAAACTTTAATAAAGAAACAGTAAGACTACGGTGGCGCCCATTATCTTCAGGTCATCCCCAACAACCCAGGTTGTTTTAGTGCCATGTTGCTGTGCAAGAGTTTTCTGCTGATGGTTGAGCTGAGGATCTGGAGTTCTCACAGAGGCTCCTTGCAAACCGATTAAGTGTTTGGTGTAGGAGCAGCATGGGGCTGTAAGGACATGAAAACCGTGGCCTACCGCAGACCCAGAGATCTCAAAATAAAACCATCTGCTTGGTGGGTACTTTTGATTACATCACTGAGGAGGTTTAGGAAGGTGGTGAGTGAGGGCTGGCAGGAACACATGGCCTGTGACCAGTCATTCAGCCTCAGGTTGCACAGTATTTAGACTCTGGGTTTTATAAATCATAATAACCGTGTGATGGAAATCTCTTTCAGGGGCAACTGCGTTTTTTAGGTTAAGCAATGTGAAATTTGTCCGCATGCAAGCAAAAGGTAAGTGAACTGGCTTATTCATGGTCCTAAAACTAGACCTGTGTGTAAATAGTTGATTTCCAGGCCAAGGTGTCCCTGCATGACACTCTTCTAAAAACTTCCTGCTGCCACAAATTGCAAACCTTTGCCATAACAAAATTCTGTGTGGGCCCAGGTCATTCCCTCCGTAGGTTGCCATTGCTGTGGAGGGTTCTCTGAGAGATGTCAGCAAGCTTTCAACATTTGACACTGCTGAGACTCCCATTCCTCCATACTTAGGAAAATAGTTTGTTTCGAAAGACAGTAAGAAAAAAGAAAAGAAAACCACACCCTGTAGACCCAGTGTGGCCAGGACAGGAGAACCAGGGAAGAGAATGACCTGTGTGATATGTGGAACCCAAGTTTAGTGGAGTGCTTTTGAAACATTGGTCTGCTCATTTAGGCCTGTTTCCCATGAGAGGGCGTGTCTTTTTGTGGAGAAGAAAGGAATAAGTATGCATTTTGTAAAACATTTCATAATTTAAAAATGAAATTGATGAAATGCCCAGACTGCCAAGTCCTTATTCTTGCCCAGAGATCTCAGTTTAAGAGAAGATGAGATTTCTAGGATTCAGGGTCAAGAATAAGACAGTGGTCAGCGGAGTCGAAGAGGAGAACAACTGTGGAAGGGAGGGAGGTGATATGGTTGGCGCCTTACATTCAAAGGTGCCAACCATAACAGTACTAAGCAAGCCCCAGGTCAGGCCCAGTGGCCATAGAGGGACTGCACCTGACATTCCAGCAGTGGTGGAGGTGGCATGGGCACAGGAGAACTCACCTTGGGCAGACTACGAGGAGGGGCAGAGCAGTTACTAGAAAACATGGCTGCAGCACGGGTTATATGTTGGCCGCAGCAGCCTTCTGGGAACTTGCAGACTGGCTGTGACTGGGAGGATGACTGCACGGAGAAGCATCAGCCAGACCTATCAGATGTTGCCATCATGGGTAGTTTACACTCTGGCCCACTGTGGTTTCTAGATCTATAGCCTGGGAAACAGCTGTTTGGACCTGTTTCTTACACTCTTTATTGTCTTATTTATGAACTTAATTTTTACTTACTATGACTGACATTCAAAGTGGCTCTTCTAAAACCTTTTCTTGTGACTCTTAAGCCATTAAGTTTTAATGCTTGGAGACCGTTGCTTTTCATGTTTCCTCCTGAAAACTGTTGTAACCTGTGCCTTAGAAAATGATTGAAATAGTGAGCTCCATTAAGGAAGCGCAGCTTTGAAAAGGGTCTACAGTAACAGAATTCCTCTAAGGTCGAGATAGGCCTTTCCATGGTCCGAGCAGCAATGCTGGTCTTCTTGATTCAATAGGACCACCATTTCCTAGATCATTAAGTGGAGGTTCCTCAGGCTCCTGAGGGCCCTGTGCTGATAAGAGCTAGGGCCAAAGTCTGCATAGCCTTTTATTAAGGTCCAGGGCAATGGGAAGTATGTTCTGTGTTTACGTTGAAGGTGGCCAATTCTGGATCACTCACTGCCTTCCCTCCTGCACACCCTCCTCATCACCAGAGAAGACAAATGACAATCTAAGCTACTTAGATTGTAAGGTCTACGCACAGTTGAGTAGCATGGGTTGTACTACTAGCTAGAATATCAAAGGGATACCTCAAATGATCCCCATGTATAAACGAGAGGGAGAGGGACAACCATGGTGTTTTTGTGTACAACCAGACTCCTGAAAATAAAATTTAAAAAAAAAAGATAACTTATTTGTGTTGAATAAAATGTCAGTAGTATTGAAGTGACTTTACAATTCCAGAGATTTAAAGAAAACTTCCAAATACTCTGCAAGCATATATAATTTACTTGCTCCTCCATGAATCTTCTAGATTGTGGCATATGTTGTTAGGCTCATGAAATTGTAGTATCACACATAATCACACATTTATCTTCTTCTTGAACGGAATCTGAAATGCCGCAAATCTTTACAATGGTGCGTTTTTTGATGTGTATCCTCTGTGTGTGAATATTTTCAAAGTGAATATTTATACCTCTGGGTATTTGCATTAGGTCTTGGGAAGATGTAAATCAGGAAAAAAAATTATTTGTTTGATGACGAGCCTTTTGTATAGATTCTAAAGCTGTGCTTGTGAGCGACCTGGACAGTGGCCTCTTTGCTGTGCCGATTCCCATGTTCTGTTGCACTGGGACAATCGATCATTTCGCATTTGAAGGATCCACATGTGGTACATATTGCCAGATGACTTGAGGGTAAAATGTCCCACTCCTGTTCCAACCTTATCACTCGCTCAAGTGTTCCTTAGAGTGTAACGTTGTAGGTATCCACGGGATCATCATCATCTATTTAGGTTAGGGTACCAATATTTAGGTATTGATTTTCACGGGTTGAACCTCTTTAGGCTTATGTGAAGATATTAGTGTTATGAATAAATAACTGGAGCATTTTTACAAATTCCGTGCCAACCGTGCATGAGTGTTTACTTGAGCAGGCTATTTATGGTGACTTTGCAATGGCTACAGTATTGGAAACGGTCTAGTTATCTAACGCACCCACATACCTAGTCATTATTGACACTGGACTCAGTTTAATTTGGTGTGACTGGTTAAAACAGGAACAAATCTGCCTCCTTTTAAAATTGGACATGCTATCCTTGTAGTTGTAAGATTCAGGATGAACTCTTAAAGCCAGGATGCCGGGGGCTGGGGTGGTAGAGAAAGAATGTTTTTTGTTTTCCACATCCTTATGAGAAGCACATGGAGGTACTTCTACTGTATCAGGTGTCTACATGTACAAACCTTGCACCCATGAGTCACTTCTGAATTTTAACCAGCAGAACATTTAGTGAGGAGCTGTGATGTGTGCATAGATCTTCATGCCTGTATCCCAAGGGACTACATTACTGATGTTCCTTTAGGCAACATCTTGCTTGTATCTCCATCTTGAAGGAAAGTTCTGTTTCTCCGAGGGTTTTGCCTTTGCACAGGCGGCAGGAGAGGACTCAGACATGATTATTCTTGTTAGCAGCCACTTGTTCCTCCAAGAATTGAAGATTGCCCTCTTTCTTCAGCTTGCTCAATAAATTCCAAAGAAGACGAAGAACATTTGCATATTAACAAATAATCCAGAGGGCTGAGGCGATGACTCAGTGATGTGTAAGCATGAGGACCTAAGTTTGGATTCACACACAAAAAGCGTGACATTGTGCCTATATTCCTGATGCTGAAAGGCAGATTCAGAAGGAGCCCAGAGGGCCAGCAAGAATAGTCCATTGGGTGAGCTCCGGCTTCACTGAAAGATCCTGCCTCAAAACATAAGGTGGAGAATAATTGAGGAAGACGTCTGATGCCAACATTTGTCCTCCACACACGCTCATGTCTCCATCTATTTGTCTATTAGACAGTAGCTGATGGGTTCCTTCTGTCAGTCTCTGAAGTTCTAAAAGAGAGTTGTCTTCACCAGTAGCAGCTTTGTTCAGTTTTCATTGCCCGGGATAGCAGTGGTCAGTGATGAGACTTTCCGTGTAAGTCCTTGGAGCTTGTTGAGTAGGTATGTTGTTCACTGTTCCACGCCAGGCACACAGTGCTTTCCAGAGATAACGCGCTGGAAGGACTCTCACAGTTTCCACCATGAACTGGCTGGCTGCTCTGTGTTTCCTACCAGAAGGTTACAGTCTAGCAGAGACTTGGCTCAAGCATGCTGTGAGTATTTAGAGGTGTAAGACATCTTCTGTTACCTAACGGCAAGAGAAGCTTGTGTGTTCCTGTGTCAGCTTGTCTGGGCACTGCGGAGATTGGGGGCGGGGGGAGGGAATAGGCACATTGTAAGGAGAGGAAGTTCTGGGTGGAATGCCATGAGGCTGTTAACTTAGGGGACAGGACCCTTGGAATAGCAGGAAGGCAAGGCTGCGAAGTTGAGGCCAACTTATTCAAGGTCTGAAAAACTGGGATTTCTCTACATAGTGACCTGCCCACTTAAAAAAAAAATACTAAAGCGCTGTATCACAGACCCTTGAATCCATTGAACTGGGATTTCTGCACTGAATAGCATGGTGATGAAAGGGGAGAACTCTGGATTATGAGGTGGCGTTGTACTGTGACTTTGACCCATCAATTACTGATTACATGACCTTGTCCAAGACTCTATAAATTTCTCTGTACCTTAGAGATTCTGTGAAGACTAAGTGAGGTGAACCGGGGGTGCACAGAAGCCCACTACAAACAAAAAAACCAAAACCCAAAATTCCTTGGTACCTGATGCCACCTGGAAGTCTCCTCTACTGTCCTGTCAGAAACATAGTAGTGAATTCAGAAAGTGTCAGGAGGAGGAAGAGACATGGACAACACAGCTGAATATGCAAATGAAATAGAACAACTTATATTTTTGCTGTTGTTTGGTTTTGTAATGAAGCTAAACTTCCTAGAACAAGAGTGTTCATCGGCTTCCTTTCTTTGCTCTGCTAAGAGAATGAAAGGAGTATTTCTGCCTCAGGCCTGCTGTGGTAGCTCTAAGTGTAAATTAAGGTATCTAGATGTGTTCTGTTTGGTACCTGAGTAGAGGGAAGCTGCTGTTGTTTTCTGCAAACAGCCGCAGATAGACAGGAAACACTTTGAAATATTGATAGCCACTTTTCAGTCACAGGTTCTGTCAACAGGCCCTTAGAGCCATGGCATTTCCAGGGTGAGCAGGTGTGGTTTCTACTATTGGTATTAATGTGGAAGGCTGGGCAGGGGTGATTTACAGTTGCTCTGAGACCTATGAACCAGGGTTAAAAGTCCCGAGGGTGTGGTGGAGAGAAGCTGGTTTTTGGCCTGTAAGTAGAATCCTTTGCTTACCATCTGCAGCTAATTTTTGTGCTCAAATGGTGAGATTATACGTATGAAGAATGGCTTTTTAACGAAGGGTGATGAGGTGGCTTCATTAACTACTGAGAGACAGAAAACTGGAAAAGAGACCAGAATTCTGCACTAATGCTTCTGTGGTTACAAACCTGATGATTCTGGAAGCTGTTGGCCCATAATTCTCCCAAACGTACAGGGAGGTGACTGAACCTTGACGAAATTAGCATCCTCTGGGAGCCAAGGGGATTCTGGGAAAGCATTTAATGGGTACCAGTTTAATTAGGTAGGGAACTTCTGGCCTGGCATTTGACTGGTAGTGTGGTTGGCTGGAAGCTACTGTTGTTTGACAGAGTTGAGGTTGGGGAGGCATTTCTGGGCACCGTTCATGTGGGTGTACACAGGGATTTTGTGTAATGGCTGAGATGAGCAGCTCACTCACACATGAGCGTACAACCAAGGAAGATGGTACCCTGCAGGAGAGCCTCAGTCCTGGTGGGTGTTCGTTCATCCTTGTTATGTAGTGGATGACCCTATTATCCAGCGAGGCAACCTGAGGACACGTTCAGAGCTGGGCTGAGGAAAAGCTAGTTATCATAAGCTCTGTAAATCAGAAAGCAGACACATGTCCCCAGAGCAGACTTTTCCTTACACAATAGGGACAGCTTGCTTCTGGCTTTAAAACATTTTACAGCTCCTCGGGATTGTGAATACAAAAATGTCCTTCCTTTTCTAGGGGGTGAGAAGAATGTGACACGGGGCAAAATGGAGGGGCAAAAAGCAAAAAGCCAGCTGTAACTTCTGGGATACTGCACATTTTGAGGAACTGTAGAATTATCTGTATTAATCTTCATTGGTCAAAGGGGAAACACAGAGGAAGTTGGAGAGGAACAAGTGACCTTGTCTGTGCCGAGTTTGGAAGAACTATCAAATGCACCATCTGTACAGTTAGTTCATGGTCACATCTGGGCGGACTCTTTTAGGAGGCTGTGCTTATTTCACCTTTGATGGAAAATACCAATAACTGATCTGCACTAAGTAGCTTCTCTTTGCCTACTACCGTCTTCTGTGCCTTGCAGTAGTCTGTGTGTGCACACCGGTTGATGCGCGCTTCATAATGCATAAGGGTAGACGTAATCGCAGCTTCCATTTTATGACTTGGGCGATTGGGGCACAAGAGTTAAGAAACCTATTCAAGGCGACAACCTCAGGAGAGTGAAGCTGGATTTCAAACTTTGGTTTCATTGCACATTCTGTCTTGTCACTTAATAACCATGCTATGTCCCCTATCTATAGCCTGAGCTTGAGGAAAGACAGATTCTGTTCTGTATTTCAGTGACCTTGCTCACTAGGTTATGATTTGAATCTGAAGTGGCCTACAGAGGCTCATGTATTTACACACCTTCTCACTAACAGGTAGCACTGTTTTAGGAAGTTTGAGACCCTTTAGGAGGTGGTGAATGTTGCTCTCTGGCCATTAGTCTTTAAGTGTTATATTCAAAACCTTGTTTTTAATTTTAATAATTTTTTTTTCCTGTGGAGGCCAGAGTATTAATTGGATCCCTTGGTTCTGGAGTTATATATGGTTGTTTGCTGTCATGTGAGTGTTTTGACACTCACCAGTGGACTGAAATCTCTCTGAAACCATGATCCCAAATCAACCTCTCTTCCTCTTGAGCTTTTCCTTCATGTATTTTGTCACAGTGATGAAAAAAGCAAGTAACACACCCAGGGTACCTTGTTTCATGTTGATTCAAGAGTTCATTAACTCTTTTGAGTTGGTATAAGGATTGGGCTTAAACTTGTGATCGTTCTGTTTCAGCCCCCCAGGTACCAGGGTCATAATAAGCCCAATGCAAACACATCCAGCTCCCAGCTTACTTGGTGCACAATCCACATTTTTATGACTGTGAGGAGCTATATTTAGTGCTGTAAACATCTTAGTGCTGATAACTTCTGTAATTCGAGAGGGCTTGTCACAGATCACAGGGAAAGCTGCCTTAGCTGCCTTAGGGAAGGGCGGGGTCAAGCTTGGTTAGAACTTGTGTTTTGAGCTCGAGCTTCATTGACCTTTGTGGTTTGGCTCCTGTACAGTCAGTCTGTCTGACATGTGAGTAGTAAGTGAAACTCGTCAAGAGGCAAACCACCATGGTCCTCCATGAGTACCCCAGAGCGCTAAAAGCAGTGAATATCAGTGAACTCATTCTGTGTGTGTGAATGTGTGCATCCATGAAGCTGGTAAACACTCTAATCTCCTCAGCCATGGCATGAGTTAGTATTCTCATTAATGAAAATTTGGAGAAGTTCTGAAGAGGAAACATTGATCATTTACAGCATCACTTCAGAGCTAGCCTTGGTAATTTTACATTCAGCTTTTTTTTGCTTTCTATCATTCTTTCTTTTTTTCTTCCTTCTTTCCTTCCTTCTATTCCTCCTTCCTTCCATCCATCCATGCACACACATTCTTAGACATGCTATCTTAAGACAGAGGTTTGTATAGCTTAGATACTGCTACCCTTGCAGTTAAAATTTAACCTAGCTGCAGAATGTGTCAGCTGGCGTTTTCTGCTGGGGAAACCACAGATATGTCCGTGTGTGTATGTTGCTAAGCCACTGCATACATCATTTCCTTTCCTACTTGCCCTGTCTCTGGCAGCCCTGTTGCTGGCTCTCCACACGTGACAGCTGAGTCATCGCTGACATGGCTCTCAGGCCTGCTCCATGGGGCCGCTACTGAGCTAGGTGTTTTTTTGTTCTCTTTGAGCCTTCCTTTGTTCTCAGGAGCTGCAACTCAACTTGATCCTTATTTCAATCATCGCACGCTGTCGAGGTCTGTTTCTTGGCCCCTGGCTCCTTCTCTCTTTCAGTCCTCACCTTAAAAAAGTAATTTTTCTAGAGCTAGGGGCACAGTCCAGTGGTACAGTGTGTGCTTTGCATGCACGGAGGTCTGGTTTCAATCTTCACCTTTATGGACCAAAAAGTAATTGTTATTCATGTTTTCTCAGTGTTCTTTTCTTTGCGAAAGTCTCCTGTGATAACGCCCTGCACTCCTCATGAGCCTTTCTTCCACCATTTATGCTCTCATTTACCTCACCCACCCTGTGCCAGGCAAAGGTACATCTTACTTCTTCATTACTATGCTGTTAAAGGTAAACTGAGCTGGCTCTAGGGAACGCTGTGACGTAGGAGAGCCTCTGATATTTCCAGCCTCTACCTTTCATGACTTTATGACCCATTAGGGCTTTCTCGCTTCCTACTTATTACCTTGCTCTGTAATTCACACTCCAATAAAAATATAAAATATTGGTTTACACTCTGGTTAATTTGATGACAAATTCTTCTCCTTCCTCTTCTTTCTTCAGACAGGGGCTCGCTTCACAGCCTAGGTGAACCTCACATTTATAGTCTTCCTGCCCCTGACTGTGGAGTGCTGGGATTGTGGTCTATGCTGTAACTCCCAGCACAAATTATTCTATGTGATCAGACATCTTAATGAAATGGGGCTAAAGAAACTAGTGGTTTTTTTTTTTTTTTCTTTAATTCCTTTCAGAAGGGGGCCTTATTTGGCTAATTAAATAGACTTCAATGCTATGGTCGTTACTTACTTTTACCCTACAGTCTAAAGAAAGAATAATTTTCTGTGTGGGGATAGAACTGTAGGGTCTATGTTTTGATGTATGAGGCCTGGGGTTCAATCTCAAACACTATAATAATATTGCTTTCCCCAAAGTATGTAAGTCTGAGAAAACTATTTCAAAGTATAGCATAAAAAGGAAAGAAGAGAGAGAAAGGCGAGAAATAGAGCTGTCAATATGAGATAGTATTATCTAGGTATGTCCCTTGGTGGAAATGCATTCCTATGGGATTGTTGCTATATGATAAAAATACTTTATGTCTATGTAATTTAAAAAGCCAGATTTTCTTTGTGTTCTCAGTCTACTTCTATTCGACTACATATGACTACTAGTCACATGTATTATTAGTATTATAGTATTATATGTATTATAGTCACTAGTTATTATATCTGTTGTAGAAAAATATAAACTCATAAAATCTTTGAGCAGGTTGTTGCCCCTATTACTTTTCTCAGCATCAAGTTTATACCAGCCGTCATGTGTACAGATGATCAGGGTATGCACACGTGTGTGGTGATGCTCTGGAATAATTTTCCTTGTAATTTTAGAGTTTGCGTTGACTGTAAAATTGATTGGTTGACTGGAGAAATTGTCGGTGATCTAGTACATAAAAAAAAATTTCATTTTTCTGATTTTCCATAGTATTTTCAACAAAAGACTTTCCATCTCTCTTCCCACCCTCGAGATTCAGCCCACCCAAAGAAAGAGTAATTCATGTTGATGGCTGTGAATATGAAGGCATCTAACAGGGCCACAAAAAGAGTTTAAATTTGGAATTTGAAATAACCTATACCATTCCATTTTTGCCAAGGTAGGATCCTGACTTGACCACAACCATGCTTGCCTGGCCAGCATCCAGGCTTAGCAGAATCCAGGGGTGTTAAAAAAAAAAAAAAGAAAAAAAGAATCTCAGACCTAAGCAGCAAGCAGTTCCAAAAGGAATGAAAACAAGGCTGGAAATGGACTCTCCTTGCAGATAGCTAGTGTTGTCAAGAGTGCCGAGTGATGGAGACATAGGTTCCCGACACTGAGGGTAGGTGGCAGAATTCATATGGCCTGTTAAAACAAACAAACAAACAAAAATTTCTGTGGTTCTGTAATCAGAGGGTGGTCTGTCTTTGTTTTATTTTTAAAATGTGCATGTGGTGCTTATATTTGTGTTAACATGCATGGGTACATGTGTGTATATGGGTACGTGTGCACACATGTAGAGGACAGAGGCTGGTACTTAATGTCTTCTGTTGCTCTCCACATTGTATCTATCAAAACAGAATTGCTCCCTTGAGCCCAAAACCCACTGATCCAGGTTGTGTAGCTAGCAAGCTCTCTCCCTGGATCCCTTATCCCATCCTCTAAGCACCAGGATTACAGGAAGGTTCTCCACCTCACCTGTCATTTATCTATGTGGATGCTAAGGATCCTAACTCTGGTCCTGCTCACCCTTACGTGGCGACGGCGTCACCTTCAAACTGCTCCTCCATCCCCAACAGTGTGGTCTTTTTGCATGCTAGTAAAATTTAATCCTGCTAAGCTGAAATGAACTCTGGAAAAGGTGTAGCTCTCCACCGGAATGGAAGGACGTTGTGTGGTAAGATACAGCTGAGAGAAGACAATGGACCTTTCATGTAGCTGCTAGCGTGCTTCTATGTCCTGAGGAAAGGCTCTAGAGAAGGAGGAAGACAGTGGTCTTTCCAAGCCCTAGGCTTGCTCATCATCTTTGAGAATTAGGTAGATTTCGATGTTTGATGGCTTTGGACTGCCTCATGGTTACCTGCTTACCCTACATCAGGCAGACTTAAACGAATGTCCAGTGGATTCTGAGTATTTATTTGGAATTTGCCCCTGCATTACTCTTTTTTTTTCTTATTGTGTTTTAAGCCAGCATGAAAGTGAAATAAATTATTTTGCCCATTTACTTTGCTTTTAAAAGTAAAAGGACATAAACGGCCCTGTCAAAATTGAAATTCTTTTGTACTGCAATCTTGCTGTATGTGGTGACAATTGTGTTCTCACTTGAGAAGCTAAGGATTGAAGTGGTGAGTGAGTCAGCAGATCTAGAATGGGAAGAAAGTAGATACTCCTGTATACAAGCAACTGTGGAATTGCCCGCCCTTATATTCCCCTTTTTGGAGACTTTAAGTATTTACACTATTAAATACTTCTGAATAAGACTCTTTCTAATGACCTGCATGTAGTGCAATGTAGCTTAACATTTGAAGGTGAAGTAGCAACTCTCCTGTGTAAGAATTTCAGCAAAGAGTCACACTGCTTTACAGATTCTAAGATGGTAGCATTTCCCTATCCAGGCTGCTGGAGCAGGAGGTAAGTCAGGCTGACATTGGTGCTATTGATACTCTATGGCCAGGAAAGCATGGCTAAGCCTCTACTATAATTTCTCAAGTGTAAATAGCACATTGGCCCCCATCTCTTTCTCTCTCTCTGTGTGTGTTTGTGTTGAATCATGTAAGGCCTTATATTGTCCAGGTCTCAGATGTGCTGTGTAGTTGAGGATGACTTTCTGTCTCCGCCTCCCAAGGTGCTAGGATTATAGACTAATTGACGTGTTCCATGGCCTGTATATTTCAGGATTTGTCTGGAATTTCAAAGTTTATTCATCCTACTCTTATGTATATGTATGATTACGGTCTTGGACTTTATACTCAAGATTTATTTTTGTGATCAGTGGGAAGTGACTGAATACAGTCCCTGAATGAATACCGTGCTCCCCTTCCCGTTCTGGAGACTGGAAGGGACCTAGCTCCAGGGTTCCACTCTGCCAGGCTTTGTGTGCTCCACTTCTCCTCTTTTGTCCTAGGACTCCTAAGAACTTACACTTGCTTGGGCTTTGTGCGGTGGTGGTTGAGTTTCTTCTCTCAGTGCTTGTCAGTCGAGGCAGTAGGCTAGAGTAAGAAACAGATGAGTAAGGGCCATAGGCACTGTTTCCCAATGAAATTTGAGGTTGTAGCTGAGGAGAAAGAAGAGGAAACAAGAAGGTAATATCAGTTTTAATTGTGTAGTGCTTTCCAGTCTCATTTAATTAAATTCTCCACATATCTTATGAACAAACAGAGGAGTAAATATTTGGGATCTTTCAGAGGTAGATGAACTCTTCAAATATATTTTGAGCAGAACTGTAAATGCCCTCTTTAGTCAACTTGGATTTTCCACCTATTACCCTTTTTATGCCTTTGCAGGTTTGGTGGCAAATTAGATAATGGTGTTTTAAAAGTTTCATTTCCAACTAATAGGTTGTTTGGAAAAGTGGTGTCTTTGTAGATGTAATTAAGGCTCTTTTGAGGTGGGATCATTATGGGTTATCCATTTGTACTCTAAGTGGAATTACCCAGGTCCTTGTGTGAAGCACAGGGACTCTTGACTCCCATGGAGGAGGAGACAGAGGCTGGTAGCAAGATGGAAGACACGTGGACATAAAGAAATGCCAGCACCATCAGATACCATGAGAGACAAAGAAGCTCTTGGGAGAATGGAGGAAGCCAGGCTCTGCTCACATTTTAATCTCATCCCAGGGATCTTGTTTTGGATTTCATATCTCCAGACTGAGATGACAGTTTCCATTGCCTTCAGCTGCCATGTTTGCGATCACTTATTTCAGTACCATGTGCAGCTAGGGTGGGAAGAAAAGTGAAATTGAAACAGAGAGGAATTTGGTCAGGATGGCTGTGGCACCAACCTTTGATAGAAGACTCCTCTTTTAATTACTTGTGTTATGTATTCTGAAGGAAAGGGGAGCCTAGTTCAGTGTCATTCTGACTATCAGATTAACTTTCCGAAAACAGCTCTCTAACTGGGTCATGAGTGATTGCCAGAAGTCCCAATTTGACGGTAAATTTGAGATTCTGTTTAGCCTCTTATAATTATATCCACAGTTTCTGGCACACAGTAGGTTCTCAGTAAATATTTTCTGAATGAGCACATTTCAAAGTATGAGTACTTTCCTAATTGGGGCTCCAATCTGCCATTCCAGCTATTTTTCCCTCACATTTTTTCCTCCATATTCTTGCCAGGAGGGAATCAAGTTGGTAAGATATAAATAATGAATAACAACTACAATTTCTCTTTTGAATAATAACTGTCCAGATGACAGATGGCACCAGAATAGACTGATTGGGTAATAAATATTAATTGAAACAGTTTTGTCGCATCCCTTACAAAATAGAGGCAAATTAGGACAAATCAAATGTGTATTAAAGATTTAGTAGAAAAATGTACTTTAGTAGTATTTTTAGGGTCAGTACAGATAAAACTCAAGTGCATCCTACACCTGCAGAATTCTATGTGATTGTGCTATTCACGCTGTCAGTTAGGCTCCGAACCACAGGCTTTCCAAAACATACTAGAAAATATTGAAATCAAAATTGTTTTAGTGGAGGAAAGCTGAGCCATCTGGTGAGTTCTTAGCAGTTCTTACCACACGACAAGAAGATGCTGATCTTTGGGTGAGGGCCATTATCTTGTCTAGGACAGTTAGTGGAGAAGTACATTTCCTGAACTTTCTCGTGCAAAGCTGAAACACTTGAAAATGTTTTCACAGCAGCTTAATGAATACCTAATTTTACATCCAACTTCAAAGTTTTCAGTCAAGGAAAATTAAAAACTCTAAAGCTCAAGCCACATTCAAGACAAATAAAACCTCAGTTCCTGGGTGTCAGCTTTTTTTGCGCCTGTGTTTTGGTGACGCCCAGAGTGGTATGGTAGGGAATGCAGACAAATTGAGAGCCATGATTTTGTTCTACTAGTCAGTCTATATCAGGGTGCCCAACCCCTCCCCTTTTTTTGTGACAGGGTCTCATGTATACTAGCTGGGCTGGAACTCAGATTTGATACAATAACAGAGAATGACCTTGAACTCTTGATTTTTCTGCCTCTGCCTCTTGATCCCTGGGCTAGCAGATGTGATGCTGAGGATCAGACCCTAGGCTTCTTGCATGGCAAGAAAGCGCTGTACTAACTGACCCAGGTCCACAAGCTGGCCGGCCTCCTGGATGGCTTTCACAGCTTATTTTTGTTAGAAACCACAATATCTTGGATCCTCGGTGTGTAATCAGGAGACTGGCACAGAGTGATGGGTAACTGTGACTTTGTGAATTTCTTCAGTGGTGTCGGCATTTTGTCAGACATCTGTTAAGTAATCTTCCGCTGACCAACTGCAGGAGACGTAACGAGCAGCCATACAGCTTTTCTTGCGCCAGTAGTAGTTATCACTTGTGGATTTAAAAAAGGAGATCAATGGAGAATGCAGCTCTATGATCAATAATGCATTTGGGTTCAAATAGATATGCGGCGATGTAAGGTGAATTTTATTTCATGTTTTGTGTAAACACTGCTCGAAGGCTTGAGGAAGCCCTTGGTATTTGGGTCCCCAGGGCTCAGTGGGGCTCGGATAGAAAGAAACCCAGCTAGAAGTTTGTTCCTCCTGAGAGGGCTTGGTAGCCCTCTCACATAGGCATCCTTCATCTTGCAACATCAGCTGGTGCTATACCTTGGCAGGAATGGAATGGGAGGCTTAGCTCTTTTGTTTATGATACTCATCCATCTTATCTTTCTGAACTGATTTTAATAATTTTTGAGATACGTATCTGTAGCCCAGGCTATCCTATAACTCAATAGTGCAACTCCTTGCGGTCCTCCTGCCTCCGCCTCTCAAGTGCTGGAATTATGAGGGAGCTGCTGTGTTAGGTATATGTCACTTTTTAGTTGTTGCTACCTTGCACGTTCTTTCCACTTTATACATTAAACTTACAGATTCACTACCAGTATTGTGTTCCGTACAGAAATTCAGATGCCAGCTGCTGATGGGATGGAAATCAATGGATTAATGATGATATATAAAGAGGTGGCTTTGAGAATAGTGCCAAACCACAGGACTGGAGGGGTGTGTCCAGGGAAAGGTGAAGAGCCTTTCAAAGCACTCTTATTGATGACAAAATTCTGAGAATTGACTCATCGTTAATGTATCTATGGTTGAATATTCTGCGAGCATCAACATTCCATTTTCGAAGAGCCTTGTGATTTTCCAACAGCACACTCAAATCTGACCAAGAGATGGAGTCTTTTAGATCTAAGCTGAGTGTTTTAGAAATGGAATTGTTAAGGTGGCCTGCTTAGCAAAAAACCAAGCACTCACCACATTAGTTAACAAGGTGCCCATCACCATAAACACGTGTGATCTTCATGGAGATTAAATGAGTCAGGGAAGGCAACTTAGTCTTTAAACTTGATCTTCCATACAGGACTCTGACAAGCCCTTAATTTAAATCTGACTTTGTGGTTTATTTTAATCTAGGTTTAGTGATGCAAAAATTCAGTGTTGCTGCATATTAATTGCTATGCTGTTTCTCTTCCCTTTCAAAATGCTGTTTGCATTCCCAGAGTTTTAAAGAGTGTGGTCTCAATAATTTACAGAGCAGGGTATTTGCATTCAGCTTCCAGGTTAAGGACGAAAGGGAATGCTTTCTGAGCACACGTTGGGGACATGCTGAGGTTCTAATGGCTGAGAAACCAGCCACAGTGTCATGGGACACAGGACACGTGGCCATCTTGGGGTCCATATTTGAATTTGGATAGTTTGGTGCCTTATTGAAAATGTTTATGAGCATCCAATGGCTAAGCCCCTGAATGGCTATTCTTGGATCACCTCATGATGTGGGTCTGAGTGGGGTCTGCCCTGTTGCCCCTCTACAGTTTATGGGGTCACTAGTCTCTATGACATGAAGACAGTAGTGTAATCATATTCACTGCTAATGGACGGTGATGACTCTGACACAGGAGCCCTGAGCACATGTGTAAGCAGAGCTCCCAGTCTGCTTTCTTTTTGGGCAACCGACCGTTTCTGGAACATAGGAGCAATGAGTCAGAGTCTAACAGTAGATATGATCAATCGAGTACCTGAGCAGTGATGCCTGCCATGGAGAAGAAGGGACAGTACTGCAAATTTGAGACCAGCTTGGTCTGCACAGTGAGGTTAGGCTGGCCAAGGCTATGGGAGGGACATTGTCTTAACATACTCCTCCCTTCTAACCTCGCCATATAATGGTCCCTGGCTACTTATTGGACAGTTTTTACATATGGCTCAGTGCTTCTTCAGTTTGGAAGAGTGATGGTGCGAGAGCGCTGTTTGCTAAACTTGGGTGGAAGGTGATTTGGAATTATTTGATGGGCAGCACAGTAGGCAGTACAGGTAGGTTCCGAGGAGTAGATGAAGAAAATCAAGCCTTCAGTTCTTCGTTTACATCAATTTAAATGTTGTTTTATGATTTAGAGGGGGCAGCTTATTACAGTGCCCATTCATCAGAATAATAGTACTAGATTCCCCTCTAACACAGTGGTTCTCAAGCTTCCTAATGCTGTGACCCTTTAATACAGTTCCTTGGGTTGTGGTGTCCCCAACCATAAAATTATTTTTATTGCTACTTTACAACTGTAACTTTGCTATTGGTATGAATGATAATATAAATGTCTTCAATACAGTCGATCTGGTATGTTACCACTGAGAAAGGGTCTTTTGACCTTCAAATGGGTCTCTACCCACAGGTCGAGAACTGCCACCATAGGGCCTATGCCCTAGCCATCTAGGCAGTTTTGGTTCAGTTAACGCCTAAGGAATGAGTTTTTTCCTGTGGCGTGGGCTTTAATTTCAACCAAAGAGTGGCTGGTTACTTGTATTAACATCCATGTCACAACTGTACCTGTGGGTATTATCATGCAATGCCAGCTACTGTAGCTCAAAGGATTCACATCTGGGCAGCACTGTTTACTTTTCTCCCATAGTCGTATGTAGAACCTTCCAGCACGATGAAAGCGAAACAATAATGTTGCAGCCTCAAGGGTTGGTAACAGCTTGATTTCTCCATGCTCTGTGACTCCACTAAAGTGGTACCTTCAGCAATAGGCTTTTACCGTCAAGTTGCGGGGAATAATGGAGAGCAGCAGCAATAGCCGACTGTGTCAATTTTTATTTTTACAAGGAGCAATGACAATGGCTTGTTACCAAGCCTGATGACCCGAGTTTGGTCCCTGGAACCCACATGGTAGGAGGAGAAAACTAACTTTTTCAAGTTGTCCTCTAATTTCCACACACACACCGTAGCACTAGTTCCTGCCCTATAGCCCTACACACAAAATGAATAAATGCAAAACAAAATTCCATGAGTCGTGAAAATGAAACTTGTGAATTACAGACAGAATCAGCTACACTTAACACATATAATGAGTTGAAGTTACAAGCATCAGGGATTTGTAATTAATTTAAGAAAGTTGTTTGTCAAGGAACCTCGGTCACTTTATGGAAAAATAGTTCAGTGCATTTATTGTCATTTCCTAGAAGCACAGATCACTGATGCTTTAGCAGATAACCATGGTCACATTCTCTACGCTTGATTTGTAAAGGAGGAAGTAGGCCAGGGAAGTTAAGTGACATTTCCAAAATTAAGCAGCTAATGATAGAGCCAGGCAAACAGCCCAGGGCCTCTTTCTTTACCTTGTAGACTCGTGTTATAAATCTTTGTGTGAATCTCCTGTCTGGCTAGCATCATAGAGTAGTTTGCTTCAATTCTAATAGAGATTGTAATAATGAGAATTTCAGCAAATAGTTTTCATGTGGATAAAATATTGAAAATTTTAGACAGGTTATAAACCACTGCTATGAAATATGCTTTCTTAATGATAGAGAGATTAAACGCCAGCACAACTGGGAAAAAAGCTCAAAACAGTGGCAACTATCATCGCTGCAGAGTGAAGGGTGTGGGTGTGAGGACAGAAGAGAAGGAGGGGGAAAAAGGGGATTGAGGAGAGGGGGAGAGGGGGGAGGAGAAGGGGAGAGAGTGGTTAATTTTGTGTTTCAATTACAAAAATGAAACATTAACCAGTTTTTTTGAAGCATTTTCTCATTTTCTTAAATAGAATAGAGGTTTAAATCCTATATACCCCCCCCTTTTTTACATTTGGATGAATTTTATTTATCTTATTTTTTTTTCTTGGTGGGGGGTTGTTTCAAGACAGGGTTTCTATGTGTTTCTATAGCCTTGGCTGTCCTGGACTCACTTTGTAGACCAGGCTGGCCTCGAACTCACAGAGATCTACCTGCCTTTGCCTCCTGAATGCTGGGATGTTTTAAATAGGATTTAGAATAACTTGCAGTATCACATGGTCAAGGCTGGTGCTGTCCATTATGTGCAGAAGGTGACCCACAGTGGCATTCTGGGATTTTGGATTATGACCTTTTCTCACTAAAAATGGTTAGCTGAATGGTTAAAAAGAAGCAAAAGTTGAAACTAAGCATATAAAAACATAAAAATAATGCAGTTTGATCATAGTTAAGAGCTGAGTGTTGAAAGGATATGGAGATTATGAGCTTAAAGACTATAGATTCATTGTTTACAAATTAACAATAATGAAAGTATATAAAATATACGCTTTAGAAGGTATGTGAGAAGTGATTTCCGGATAAATGGTGAGATTTTCTTTATTCCATTTTCCCCACGTAATAAAGAGAAAAGCATTGCAACCTGATTTGGAAACAAAAATACTGTAAGATGTGGAGCTGGAGAGATTGCTCAGTGGTTAAGAGCATTGTAGTTCAGATCCCAACAGCCTAGGGACAAGACAAGCATCGCACATCCACTGTATTTCCAGCTCTGAGGATCCTTGTGCCCTCATGTGGCCTCAATGTGTATACATGTGTGTGTGTATATGTACATGCGCTGATAGCATGTGCACACACACACTATACATATGTACACATAAATCTTTTTTTTTAAGGTTTTTATTTTATGTGTGAGTGCTCTATCTGCATGTATGCCAGTATAGGTGATTGTGAGCCACCATGTGGGTTGCTGGGAATTGAACTCAGGACCTCTGGAAGAGCAGACAGTGCTCTTACCAGCTGAGCCATCTCTCCAGCCCAACACATAAATCTTTTTTAAAAGCCCCACATATATTATTAAACACCTTCATTTAGGATATTAATTTCGTACCTCATTTAAGATTTTTTAAAGAGGGGCTGGAGATATGTCTTAGCAGTTAAGAGCAAGGACTGCTTTCCCAGATGACCCACACACAGCTCCCAGTACCCAAGTCAGATGGTTCACAACCACCTGTTAAGTCTAGCCTAGGGAATGTAATGCCTCCTCCTCATGTCTGCAAGGAGGTGCACAGAAATGACAACCTTAAAAAGAAAAAAAGAGATTTTCCTCTCTCTCTCTCCCTTCCTTCTCTCTCTCCCCTCTTTTTTTTCTTTCTCTCTTCTTCTCTCTCTTCTTTTCTTCTCTTCTCCTCTCCCCTCCTCTCCTTTTCTTTTCTTTTATGAGCTGAGTTTGGTGTCATGTGCCTGTAGTACCAGTACTTGGCAGGCTACAGCAAGAATGAGTGTTGCTTGAGTTCATGCATTCAAGATAGACTTTGGCAAAGTAGTAAGACTTCATCTAAGAAGTTGTAAAATAATAAAGACTTCTTTTGAGAGGATAGAACTATTTTGACCAGAGGTAACCTGGAGATGGTTTTGAGTTGGGAGGGGAAAAAAAACACACATTAGACTTAACAAGGAAAATAGGAATGACATATTTGCATAAAATTTCCATGTAGTATGAAAATAATGTAACAAAAGAAAACCATTTCCATTTTAAAGTACTCATGAATGTTAATTTTGAAGCATAGTAATATGAGCTTTCTAAAATTTATGGAAAAGCATAGTTTTTAAAGAAGAGTGTTCTGATATTTTCCAAGGTTTATAAACATTATGAAGAATGACTCACCTGTGTGTTTGAAAGGAACCGGCCAGGGAAAGAAGAGATCCAACTTACAGCCTCTATGCAGTCAGCCAGTCATGTCACTGATGCTGCCTTCTTGCCTCTCAGAGTCCGAGGACCACCCTTGTTCTGTAAAATAAAATGATGTGACTGGGGTGGTCTGAAGGTCCCTCTTATCTCTGCAAGTCTACTGTTATTAATGATTTGAGAAATCGGGGATCAGTTTGGGCCAGAACCCTGAAGGATGTTAAGAGGAGGCAGATTTCGAACGAAGTGTAAAGCTTCATATCTTAGAAATAGCACATTCCGCTTGGAGAGAGCACGAACAATGCAGGTCTAAAGGGCGCATCTCACTAGTTACTGTCCCGTTGTTTCATTATTATGAAAAGCACAATTGTTTATTGTTGGAGACTGAACCAGGCATTGGCCCAGCAGGATTTGAACAGCCCTTGAAAGGAACTGGGGTGATACGTTTTGTAGCTCACTCTAGGAAGCAGCCCAAATCAAGCAAGGACTAAGGAAAAGCTGACAGCGGGGCACTAGCCAAGGTTCAGGTTGCATACCACGCGCAGTAATTGATGTGAGGAGGAACTGACAGACCGGGCTCTTTGGAAACTGGATGAGGAGAAAGAGAGAAGGAAGGTCAGTCATTGAGAAGGGAGAGATGGACTTGGACCGCTTCACGAGCGTGAGTGCACGCATGCGTACCACGTGCAGTCATGCGCACCGCGCGTGTGCAGGTCAGCAGACAACGCTTGGAACTTGGTTCTTTCCTTCCTCTGCGTATATGGGTTCACGTGATCAAGTCTGAGCCATCTCACCAGCCCCCGAGTTAGACATCATTGTGATCTGAGTTTAAAAGCGCTGCTTGTCTGTTAGTGAGACTTGCAGAGAACCCAGTTAACAGATATGCTCAGGAAAGACATACATTTTCTGATTTTTTTTTTCAAATCTAAGATTATCATCAGATATGAAAAGTTTGCCAGTCTGTTATGTCTTTTGACATCCAAGTATTCGCAGAATATATATTTATTTTGTATTATTTCCCTTTACTTCTATGTAATATGAGAAAGGTACTGTCTTCAGTACTCACACAAGTACACGTAGACAAATTGTTTTGAGTTTTCCTTTTGAATGGTAAAAGTGAAGAGGGCTGAGTGTTTTGCTATGGGTAAGTGAGTATGGTAAGGCTGAGAGTCTGTTCCTTAGTGGTTCCAAGCTTCCACTCAGTGCCAGGCATCTCGAAACAGCACAGCTCTATCAACATTATGATGCTAAAAGGTTGGCTTTACATCTCAAGGGTTTTAAAAACCTGACCATATCAACCTGGGAAATGTGTGGGAACCAGCAATTACCGGCTACTAGGACCTAAAGAGTTTAAGACCCATCTGTTGGAGAAGGGGTGACTGTGATGGATAGGTTGCTATGGTGATAAGAGAGAGGGGTTTTCTTGTTCCTAGCTTATTAACGTGTGGTAGGGTTTGGAAACGATTTGGCAACACTAAAGGAGTTTTTGACTACACTATGGATGAATATTCCGAATCAAACCTGTATCCACTGCCAGCAGGTCCTGACAGTGCTTGCTGGTGTGGCTTCACTGCAGCCTCGGTTCTAGGCATGCACCACACACACTTGCTCTGTGTATGTCATCAGGTTGTGCAACACCAGCCAACACTGCCTGACCACTTCAGCCTGGATCTGAGATGGTTCATTATGGAACATAGAGTCCATACTGCATGCACAAAGTTTTCAGCACTTACAGAAACATCCAGTTTGATTAGAGGGGGGAAATACTTTTATGTTTTCCTGCTGTCATTTTCAGCATGTAACTATCAAAATTAATATAACTTTTGGCTGTGTTCTATTAAATGTTTACTTTAAAAACCAATAGCCAGGCAATGTGCTATACACCTTTAATCCCAGCACTTGGAAGGCAGAGACAGGTGGATGTCTGCGAGTTCAAGGTTAGTCTGGTTTACATAGTGAGTTCCAGGACAGCCGTACCTACACAGTGAGACTCTGTCTCACAAAACAAAACAAAATGAAACAGTAGACACGACAGCAACGAGCATGCCAAACGGATCAGGAAAAGCCCACAAGTCCTCAACCCTACACAAAGGACAATAAGCAGTGGAGGAAAGTGGAGTCTGGGAGAGGGCAGTGTTTCCAGAGAAAGAGCTCACCAATGGGTGCCCCAGAGGACCTAAAATCATATATGTAACATTATACATACTTAACAGATTATACTTAGAAATATACATATATGTATACACACACAGAGCACACACATATGCACATGCAATAACAATTAGTGAAGAAAGAGTCTTCAAATTGTGTGGTGGTCAGGGGAGTCTGAGAGGGTTTGGAGGTTAGGATATAATTTTCAACAACTTTGGAAATAGTCCTAAGCATACTTGTGTTTTCTCCTATGTGTGTGAAGTGACTATCTCAATAATGACTCTAGAATCAAACTCTCACGCCCGGCATTCCTCAGGATCAAACGTTCAGCCAACATTTAATTTAATTCTTTCTCTAACAGTGGACAAGCACTTTATCCCACTGGTGTGCACATTCTATTACTTTAATAAATGCCAAGGATTGTTTCAAAATAAACTTAATTTATTATTACCTGTTGATTTTCATACCTATGTAGGTACCTATATATAGCGTAGCATAAAATATCTCAGATATAAAGGGGCTGCCAGGAGAAAGAGTTTAGAAGCTTTGTCTAGTTTGACAACCTACTTGAAAGAAGAGAGGAGACCTGACAGGGAGCTCAGTGGGATGAGCTCTCTGAAAGGGGACATGCTCATTTTATGACTTTACACATTTCTTTAGCTAAATTTGGTTGATTTTTTTTAAAGGTAAGGCAGACAGTATATAAAGATTTTTTAGATAACTGAGCCACCCATAAACACATCTCTTGTGCAGTCGATTTTATGCAGAATGCAAAGAAGCCATACTTTAGCTCTTAACTATAAAATCTTGCTGCCTTCAAATAAAGGAAAACAGGCTCAAAATGTATTCCAGCTTTGAGGGTCAATGTGAAAAGGTTTTATGGGTTTGGGAAGAGTTGCAGAGATCTTATAAGTTGATTGTCACTAATATAGAATGTTCCCAGGGTGAAGGTTTGGGAGCACGTGTGTTTCAGATTTTGGATATTTGATTTAGATGTGTTCAACCTGTTATTTGGCCATTTTTGTAAATTATTTCTAATGTTCTTAAGATGCCACTTCAACTTTAAGTCAGAGGATTTGCTTTCCATCTGTAAGCTCACATGATATTTTAAAACTTTTTTATACTAAGAACGTGAGCAACTGTCACGTTCCTAGCACCTGCCCAGAGAAAATAGAAATGTCAAAATAATGAGACATTCATAAAGCCATGATGAAGCTAGGTTGATATCAAACCCAGAAAAAACAAAACAAAACAAAACAAAAAACAACTTTAAACCTGATGTCCAGATTAAAGCTCACTATGATCCCAAGCAAAATCCTTAGGATATGGTTTTGACTCAGATTTGAGGTAAATTTCCATTCAAATTCTTCTTTAGTTCAGTCTAGAAAAAGTTGAGAGCAAAAATCTGAGGAGAAAATTGAAGCAAATTACCAAAGAAATAAATTGATATAAAGAAAGAGGAAACAAAACAAAACAAAAACAAAAAAATGTAGTTTCATTTGTAGGGTGTGGCAGGTACCCAAAATTATTGACTACTTTTAGCCTAACTTTGATAATAATTGTCTACTGTAGAAAACTGAGACATTAAGAAGTACAATTGCTCACAAAACCATCACCTTTAAAACTGGATTCGTGAACATCTCCATGCAAATTTTAGTTTTTTTTTTTTTTTTTTTTTCTGTTTGCTTTGTAAGGCACTTGTTCAGTGTTAAGTATAAAGGTTCAAACAACAAATCCTCAGAGGAGAATAAGGAAGTATCCTGCTTGACCACAGCATGTGGCTCATTTCTTTTCTCTGGCCTTGAAGCAATCACGTTGTTTTTGTTTTTCTTTAATTTTCAATTCATGAGCCTTTATTATATTTTCTAGTTACATTTTTAATTTATTTTTATTTTTATTAATTATACTTTATTCACTTTGTATCCTCCCATAAGCCCCTCCCTCCTCCCCTCCCGACCCCACCCTTCCTCCCCCTTCTTCACACATGCCCCTCCCCAAGTCCACTGATAGGGGAGGTCCTCCTCTCCTTCCTTCTGATCTTAGTCTATCAGATCTCATCAGGAGTGGCTGCATTGTCCTCTTCTGTGGCCTGGTAAGGCTGCTCCCCCCTCAGGGGGAGGTGATCAAAGAGCAGGGCAATCAGATTATGTCAGAGGCAGTCCCTCTTCCCATTACTATGTAACCTACTTGGACACTAAACTGCCATGGACTACATCTGTGCAGGGGTTCTAGGTTATCTCCATGCCTGGTACTTGGTTGGAGTATGAGTCTCTGGGAAGACCCCAATGTTCAAATTTTCTGGTTCTGTTGCTCTCCTTGTGGAGTTCCTGTCCTCTCCAGATCTTACTATTTCCCACTTCTTACATAAGATTCCATGCACATTGTCCAACAGTTGGCCATAAGTCTCAGCATCTGCTTTGATAGTCTGCAGGGCAGAGCCTTTCAGAGGCCCTCTGTGGTGGGTTTCTAGCTTTTTTTCTGTTTTCTTCTTCTTCTGATGTTCATCCTCTTTGCCTTTCAGGATGGGGATTGAGCGTTTTAGTTAGGGTCCTCTCTCTTGCTTAGTTTCTTTAGATGCACAGATTTTAGTGGGTTTGTCCTATGTTGTATGTCTATATGAGTGAGTATATACCGTGTGTGTCTTTCTGCTTCTGGGACAACTCACTCAGGATGATCCTTTCCAGGTCCCACCATTTACCTCCAAATTTCATGATTTCCTTATTTTTCATTGCCGAGTAATATTCCATTGTGTAGATGTACCACAATTTCTGCATCCATTCTTCAGGTGAGGGCCATCTGGGCTGTTTCCAGCTTCTGGCTATTACAAATAAAGCTGCTACAAACATGGTTAAGCAAATGTCCTTATTGTGTACTTGAGCCTCTTTTGTATATATGCCTAGGAGTGGTATGGCTGGATCTTGAGGAAGCACTATTCCTAGTTGTCTGAGAAAGCGCCAGATTGATTTCCAGAGTGGCTGTACAAGTTTATATTCCCACCAGTAGTTCTATTTACATTAAATTTTTTTTCCTTTTATGTTTTGGGTTTTTTTGAGACAGGGTTCTACTACGTAGTTTTGTTTATCTTGGAACTCCCTGTGTAGACCAGACTGGATTCAAATTCACAGAGATACACCTGCCTCTGCCTCCCAAGTACTGGAATTAAAGGTGTGTGATACTAGGCCTGGGTTAATTAATTTAGTATCATAAGATAATCCAGGTTGCTATCCCATATCTGAGATTCTTTTTTTTAAAGATTTATTTATTTATTATGTATATACAAGATCTCATTATGCACCAAGATCTCCTTATAGGTGGCTGTGAGTTACCATGTGGTTGCTGGGAATTGAACTCAGGACTTTTGGAAGAACAGACAATGCTCTTAACCTCTGAGCCATCTCTCCAGCCCCCTGAGATTCTTTAGACAAAATGTATTCCAGCTTTGAGGGTCAAGGTAAGAAGATTTTTTGGGTTTGGGAATAATTGCATAGATCTTATAAGTAGACCATCACTATTCTAGACTATAGAATACTCCCAACATGAGGCTTTGGGATCAGGTGTTTCAGATTTTGGATATTGGAGTTAGGTGTGTTCAATCTGTTATTTGGCCAGTTATGTAAATAATTTCTAATACTGTTTGCAGCATGCAAGATAGAAACTGTTGCTTCATTTTACAAATAAGGGAATGGTGGCTATTCAAAGAATTGAGATGGGTTGTTCTGAGCTCTACATCTAGTAAACTGTGGGGTCACTGTGTAGCTTTCTATCCATTCACTAAAAGAAACTCATTCCCCTCTTGGGGTGGTTCAGCGAGTGAGCTTAGACAGAAGTAGTGGCAATGGCAAAAGTCTGGAGGTTGGGTGGAGGGACAGTCATATGATGCAGGGGTTAGAGAGAGAGAGAGAGAGAGAGAGAGAGAGAAGAGAGAGAGAGAGGGGCTTTGTCAGTCTGGGTGAGAATGGTGCAGACAGGGCTCTTGAGGTAGGAGAACTTCATGGGCCACACAGTTCTCCTGCACTGGAGCTGGTACTTAAGGGAGGGCAATAAACCTGAGCCAGTGGGTAAAGGAAACGGGCCCAGAGCTCATGGCGTTTCGAATGTCAGGCTGAGGAGCCCTCGGAACCGAGGAATATGGCTGCTCCTGTGTTTACCGTGTTTGTGGTGTAGAGCCTTAAAAAGGATTGTGAAGACGATGAAATGTGCAGAGCACAGGGCATGTTTTATGTGTTCTATGCTGACTAATAGGGATAAGCTGACGTTTGGGAACTGAGGGTTGGATGTAAATATAATTTGCAGCCTTTTCTTAGTCATCAGCTCTTGCTCCCAAATAATGAGACAGAGAAATTTAGATTTATTCATCAAGCTTAAAAGTACTAGAGTTGGGCCGGCAGTCATGTATTCTAACCCTCTATGCTAGTCTGGCTACTTTCAAGCTACATGCCCTGAATTACTTGCCATATTGCTCTGCTCCATCAGGTCAGTCCCCAGGGAGAGCTCCTCATGGCTACACCTTTTCTCTCCCTCTGTTTTCTTCTGCTCTTCGCTTCTGTCCACTACCTGAGACACCTCACTGGATTGTAAGTTCAGCCCTTTTTATCGCCTCTGTACAGTCATTGGCTGTTTAGCTTCTTTATTAACCCATCAGAGATAATTGGGGAGCAATGTTTACATAACTTTGATCAATGTTCATGACCATGCCCACAGCTGGGCTGCAACCAGATCTTGGGACATAGAAATCAGCATCTGAATACACAGCACACCAGAGCAACCCCCAACAGTTGAGCAGATGGCATTTATACCGCATGTTGTTGTTTATGTAGTGGCAACCTTATTCAGTACAAAGATCACTCCAAAGTGGAGGAAAGCGAAAGAAGGAAGTGGCTTTTGCAACAAGGCTTGGCTTGGGAAATACGTCTTTCTGTGTCTTTAGAATGGGGGCAATGACTATAAATACAAACCAATTAGCCTGATGCCCGATAATTTCAAGAAGTACAGGCTGTGTCTTTTTATTGGAGAATTAAGTCCATTGATGTTGAGAGAGATTAATGACCAGTGGCTGTTAGGTCCTTTGAATTTGATGTTGGCTGTGGTCATATGGTTGTGTGCTTGGTTGCTTTTTGTTTTCCTGTAGTGAGGTTATTTATTTCCTGTGTTTTCTTGAATGTAGCTAGTTTTCTTGGGTTGTGTTTTCCCTTCTAGTGTCTTCTGTAATACTGGATTTGTTTGTAGGTATTGTTGAAATTTGTTTTTGTCATTGAATATCTTGTTTTCTCCGTCTGTGAGGACTGAGAGTTCTGCTGGGTATAGTAGCCTGGGCTGACATCTGTGTTCTCTTAGGGTCTGCAGACAAGGCTGCCCACTCTCTCCATATCTCCTCAACATAGTTCTGGAAGTCCTTGCTAGAGCAATAAGACAATTGAAGGAGATCAAGGGGATACAATTTGGAAAGGAAGAAGTCAAAGTATCACTATTTGCAGATGATATGATAGTATACGTGAGTGACCCCAAAAACTCTACCAGGGAACTCCTACAGCTGATAAACACCTTCAGCAAAGTGGCCGGATACAAAATTAACTCAAAAAAAATCAGTAGCCCTCCTTTATACAAAAGACAAAAGGGCTGAGAAAGAAATTAGGGAAACAACACCCTTCACAATAGCCACAAATGACATAAGGTACCTTGGAGTAATCCTAACCAAGGAAGTCAAAGACTTGAATGAAAAAAAAAATAATTTCAAGTCTCTGATGAAAGAATTAGAAGATATCAGAAGATGGAAAGATCTCCCATGCTCATGGCTTGGCAGGATTAACAGTAAAAATGGCCATTTTACCAAAAGCAATCTACAGATTCAATGCAATTCCCATCAAATTACCAACACAATTCTTTACAGACCTTGAAAGAAAAAGTTTCAACTTCATATGGAATAACAAGAAACCTAGAACTGCTAAAACAATCCTCTACAATAAAAGATCTTCTGGAGTTATCTCCATCCCTGATCTTAAGTTGTATTATAGAACAACAGTTTTAAAAACTGCATGATAATGGCATAGAAACAAAATGGTGGATCAATGGAACCTAACAGAAGACCCAGAAATAAACCCACACACTTATGAACACCTGATCTTTGACAAAGACGCCAAAACCATACAATGGAAAAAAGATAGCATCTTCAACAAATGGTGCTGATACAACTGGATGTGTACATGTAGAAAAATGAAAATAGCTCCATACTTATCACCCTGCACAAAACTGAAGTCCAAGTGGATCAAAGACCTCAACATGAAACCAGACACATTACATTGGTTAGAAAAAAAAGTGGGGAATACCCTAGAACTCATTGGTACAGGAGAAAGCCTCCTGAACAGATACCAACACTACAGGCTCTAAGAGCAACAATCAATAAATGGGACCTCATGAAACTGAAAAGCTTCTGTAAAACAAAGGACACCGTCATCAAAACAAAGCGGCTGCCTACAGATTGGGAAAGAATCTTCACCAACCCTTTATCTGACAGAGTACTCATATCCAGTATATATAAAGAACTAAAGAAGCTGAAAAGCAGCAAACCAAGTAATCCACTTAAAAAATGGGGAACAGAGCTAAACAGAGAATTCTCAATAGAGGAATATTGAAAGGCAGAGAAGCACTTAAAGAAATGATCAACTTCATTAGCCATTAGGGAAATGCAAATCAAAGCAACCCTGAGATTTTACCTTATACCCATCAGAATGGCCAAGATCAAAAATTCAAGTGACAACACTTGACAACACTTGCTGGAGAGGTTGTGGAGAAAGGGTAACCCTTCTCCACTGCTGGTGGGAATGTAAACTTGTACAACCACTTTGGAAATCAATCTGGCACTTCCTCAGACAACTAGGAATAGTGCTTCCTCAAGATCCAGCCATACCACTCCTAGGCATATATACAAAAGAGGCTCAAGTACACAAAAAGGACATTTGCTCAACCATGTTTGTAGCAGCTTTATTTGTAATAGCCAGAAGCTGGAAACAGCCCAGATGGCCTTCACCTGAAGAATGGATGCAGAAATTGTGGTACATCTATTCAGCAATGAAAAATAAAGAAATCATGAAATTTGCAGGTAAATGGTGGGACCTGGAAAGGATCATCCTGAGTGAGTTGTCCCAGAAGCAAAAAGACACACACAGTATATACTCACTCATATAGACATACAACATAGGACAAACCCACTAAAATCTGTGCATCTAAAGAAACTAAGCAAGAGAGAGGACCCTAACTAAAACGCTCAATCCCCATCCTGAAAGGCAAAGAGGATGGACATCAGAAGAAGAAGAAAACAGGAAACAACCTAGGAACCTGCTACAGAGGGCCTCTGAAAGCCACAAGAAGAAAACAGGAAACAAACTAGGAACCTGCCACAAAAGGCCTCTGAAAGCCTCTGCCCTGCAGACTATCAAAGCAGATGCTGAGCCTGATGGCCAACTGTCGGGCAGAGTGAATGGAATTTTATGTAAGAAGTGGGAAATAGTAAGAGCTGGAGAGGACAGGAACTCCACAAGGAGAGCAGCAGAACAAGAAAATTTGAACACAGGGGTCTTCTCAGAGACTCATGCTCCAACCAAGTACCATGCATTAAGATAACCTAGAACCCCTGCACAGATGTAGCCCATGGCAGTTTAGTGTCCAAGTGGATTACATAGTAATGGGAAGAGGGATTGCCTCTGACATAATCTGATTGGCCTGCTCTTTGATCACCTCCCCCTGAGGGGGGAGCAGCCTTACCAGGCCACAGAAGAGTACAGTGCAGCCACTTTTGATGAGAACTGATAGACTAAGATCAGAAAGAAGGAGAGGAGGACCTCCCCTATCAGTGGACTTGGGGAGGGGCATGCATGCAGAAAGGGGATGGAGGGTGGGATCGGCAGGGGAGGAGGGAGGGGCTTATGGGGAGATACATAATGAATAAAGTGTAATTAATAAAAAATTTTAAAAAAAGTACAGGCAGTAGCCAGGGGACCTTAAATGGTATCCGTAATTTGTACACTGACTTGTATTATCAAGAATGTTTGTGGTAATAGAGGGAGAACATAATTGAGGACTGTTGTCAGCCTTTCTTCACTCTGATTTTACCATGTAAGTATGTATGTATGTAGGTATGTATCATGTTGTTGATTGTTAATATTTAATATTGATTTAACTTAATTAAACAGTTGTTATTTCTAAACCAGCTGTATATACAAATCGCCACACAGAGACTAGGATTTGTTTAATTAACCTAGAGCATAATGCTGGGCAAGAGTTACTCCACCCTAAACCTCCAAGAGCACAGTTGCCTCCCATTCAGATTTCCCACATTATACTTGCGTTTAGTCAAATCTTAGGTCCAGTTCATCTCTCCTTGTAGTACCAAGTCCACTCCTGCCAATCCCTGACTCCTCCCACTTGCTTCCTTCTCCTCCCTTCCAGACCAGGATGTTCCACCCTATTCTCTCCATTGCTCAGTACGGGCTGGTTGTTGAATTGACAATTACAGAGAACAAATGGTGGCATGTTTACACAAACTTGAGACAAGTAATGCTTAGAATAAATGTCATACTGCAATGTCCAGATTGAAACCAGATAGTGGAGTAGAGAAATCAGCATTTGAATGAACAAGGGTAAATTGTATATATTCCACAATAACATTATACCAACTATTTCATTTATCTACCTATCATCTACCTGGGGACAGGGCCTCTAGGTAATACAAACTGGCCTCCCTCAACTGCCTAGCCCAGTCTCAAACTCACTGTGTTGCTTTTTCTTTAGCCTCCCCAATGCTGAGATTGCAGCCAGTTTTACTCTTTCTGGTAAGTGATGAAGCAGGTACCGCTGCTGCTGCCTCCTCTGGCTTTCCCATTGCCCCGCTGCTTCATCACTGCCTTCTTCTTCTTTCCTCTTCAGTTCTTCTGTGCAGGCATGTGTTTGAATGCCCAGTACCCTTCCATGTCTTGGCTAAAAGCCCAGAAGACACTACTAGACTCTTACTCTGCCAGGAGCCTGCTGGGAGCCCCTGAGGTTCTTGTCAGTTTCTTTTGCCCTTCATGTACCTATTCCCATTGCTTGGCAGATCCTGATCTGAGAATAGCCAGTACCTCACAAGACAACTGGCCTTTTGATGACCGTTCCCTGAAGGAGCTCGTTATTCAAGAGGAAGGGAACCCTTTCATAAAGTATTTCCCTGTTGGGTATCTGCAAATCAAAAGTATTATTTTTTTTCATTCTTTTAATCTGGTTAATACCTGCCTAAATATTATCTTAATTTATTTTTAAAAAGCCAAGCATTTTGTGCAGAAAGCGTTTGTTAAAGATTCAGCCATGGGAGGCCATGCGCTTCTGTAATCTTAGCACTTGGGAAGGTAAGGCTGGAGGCTGGACTGTGCTGCGTAAGGAAGACCAGGCCAGTCAGGGATACAGCAAAGCCACATCCCAGGAAACGCCTGACTTACGGGACAAACACTGACTATAATACAATTCTGTCAGCTTGGGAAAAAATGCAAAGACACGCTGCTGCTACAATTCATCACTAGTTTTTGAAAACATTGAGTGACTTTGCCTGTCTACAGAATTGGGTCTTCCTCTTTTATTTTAAGAAAGGGTAGAGTTACCAAATTTTCAAGTGGGAAGAGGGTGCACTTTCTTTTTTTTTTTTTTTTTTTTAATGGAGAAAATGAGGAACGAATAGATTTATGGCTGGTGAGCTTGTTTGGAGAGTAAGTACTTGCTGCTAATCCTGACAGAGTTCTCTCCCTAGAACCCATGAGGCTGAAAAGAATGACAGGACACAGCAAGTTGTCCTCCGACTTCCATACATGGAATGGCATCCGTGTCCTCTCACACAAAATAAATTACAAAAAAATAAATAACATTTATAGTAACTTGTATATGCCTTTATACTGGGGAAGTTTATATACTGTTTAGTTTCCCAATTCTATGCAAGAGTTTGGATTCATTTCTCGTTAATAAAGGAGTTTTTGTTCAATGACTATTTGATATCCAGTATACCTTCATTTTGGACTTAAAAAGAGGAAGATTAAACACTGGCGAAGAGCAGGAGATGAGCTTCTGAGAGGTACAGGGGCAAGGAATTGTGTTCCCTGTCAGCAAGACTTAGGATCTCATTCTGAGGATGAGGTCCACACTCATGAAATTGAGTATGGTAGTGTTGTTTGGAACTGCATTATTTGCTTTCCGTTTCTGTATTCTCCAATGAGCTGGTGTGGGGGTGTATATAGGCTGGGTGTAAATCATTTATAATCGGGGGCCTTGTTCGAGGATTCCCTAGGAAAGTGGGGAAGGAGGCCCTGGAGTTGGTGTGGAACGACTTCACCAGTACAGTTGCTCCAGGGTGGTACTGAGCAGCAAAGGGGGAGGGCCAAGGGCATTCTTGGGAAGGGACTGGTTGATGATCCATAGTGGATGCGTGCGTGTGTGAGTGCGTGCGTGTGTGCGTTTGTCTACAGAGGAACTTTCTTTATTGTCATAGTGGTGTGCCCTGACACTTACCATTGTTTTGTCATCACCATCTGGGTTAGAAAATCGCTGCCTTCTAAGCTGTGCCGAGAGGGACCGCCCTTCTTTCTCTGAAAAAGAAATGGATGGCGAGTGCGGCAGCTATCTGAGGCATGCGCAGAGCCATCTCCATCCTTTTCTCCATCTCCAGCCATCTCCATCCTTTCATCCTTATCTCTGGGCACCTGGACCATCCTTGAGCGTGACTTGGAGTATGCAATCCGCGAGCCAGTGAATAAGCGAGACTTCTGTTTGGACAGAATTAAGTTTCTGTAATTTCCTCAAAACCTGACAGAAATAGCCAGAGAGTGTTGTATGTGCACTATTTTCTGTGCCCAGTAGCAGAATGGCTTTTGTCTACACGATCTCATCTGAACTCCAATTCATCTCTGAAAGAGAGGTGCAGATTGTTGGTTCCAGTTCACAGAGGGAGTGCACCACTTGGTCAAGGCCGCATAGATAACAGATAGCTAGGAAGTGGCCCAGGCTTTTCTGTCACCAAGACTGATCTAAGTCTCACAGGTGCCGCCTTTCCTGCTAAGGAGACTGGGTCAGAATGTTGGCACCCAGCATGTATGTTGCTGTGTGGTATTATGCAAGGGTTCCTCTGAATTTATGAGCTGATGTAAGGTTTGGCTCTGACAAGTGTAGCTTGTTATTGTGTAGAAGGTGACATTGAAGAACAGGCTTTCTGACCCTTGGTTAATGTTGCTTCGGTGCCTTTGGTGTTGGCCGGGAAGCAAAGAAGATAGACTGGGTTCCAAAGCCAGATGAGGGAACAAGGATGTACAGAAGTGGAAAATTATGAACTTCCCTTCCAAAAGCATGCCGACCGCCCTGTTGGGAGTTCTGCGTGTCATACCATCATTTCATGATGCTGGGCCTTTGCTGAACGTGTCTGCATAGCTAACCTCACCCCTCCTTCCTCCGTTCAAATTTGTTTGTGCATCATCTTGCCTGCTCAAGAGGCCTTCTGCTCTGTCCCAACTCCACCCCATTCTCTTATCCACATCTTTTATTTTTTAGAGCACTTCTCTCCACCTGGCAAATCCCTTTGCTTTCTGTCTCCTTGCCATTCCATTCCCCCAGACTGGACACTTTGATTCTTGGTTTTTCCAAGCATTTTGGATAGAGTTGTTCCTTGGCAAATGGATGGATAATCACTTTGAATAGATGGAGGAATGTGAGGAAACTCAGGAATAGGGTTTTTATATAATTTGCCTGTGACCTCACAAAAAATGTTATAATCAGGGTTTGGATTCTTTTTTTAATAGTTTGTATCATTACGTTCTGCCTCTACCATTTTCCCCTTCACAAATGTCCCTCTGAGAAAAGTCTGTTTTCCATACTTGTTGTAAGATCTGTATCTGTGGATTTGGGGAATAAAGGGAAAAAAATCTAAAGTAACCAGTCCAACATGTTTCTTTTACAAATGAGAGTCTCATCATGATCCATTGAGTATAGATAACTTAAATCAAAGTTGTTCCATCATTTTTGATGGAGGAAGGGTCAGAATTGAGTCTTGCACCATCCTCTCTGCTGCATTTGGTTTGTTCTTGTCGCAGCAAGAACTTCACTCATTGGGGATGGGGATGGAAGAGAAGAGCTGTACTTTAATGTCACAGTAGGAGTCTACTTGACCATAGGCTGCCCTTCAACTACCCAGAGGGCTTGGTGGGAGCACGGAATAAATGGGACTGGTAGGGACTGAGGCAAGCTGGGATGTGTATTTCTTGTGTAAAGAGACACTGGCCCACTCATACCTGCTATTGCTCCAAGAATCATGTTACAAGAGAAAAAGATGATATGCCAATTTAAAAAAAGACCTGATGTTTACTTTAGACAAATAAAACCCCCATCCTGCCGTATCTCCCTTGCAGGATCCTAGGTCTGTGGTTTTCCTGTGCCTTCCAGGCTCCTTTCTTTTTCAAATGCAGAGAGGACTAAACAGATGGGACTTGGTTGCAGAGTAAGGCAGTATCTCTGGTTAATTGTTCTTTGGACTAGCCCAAGCATCAGTGGGCTGGGTTGTCAAAGTTCACAAAGGGAAAATAATGATCAATAAAGGAGTATTTATTGCCTACCTTTATGGCTCTGGTGATAAGGGTGAAGAGCAATGTGTTTTCTCTGCTCTGATGCCGTCTCTCGTAATGGAGGGTACTTGGTCGTGCCATTTTCTCCCTGGGAGTCAGAAGAGCATCAGAGAGGTTTTGCCTGGATACAAGATGCCTGCGTCTTCCTGGGAGCATTACCCAAGTTTTCTGCCCTGCCAGCTACATGATGGAATATGGGTCCAGAGTCCAGGATTGGACTCTTGAGGCAAAGGCAAGAAAAGAAGGCTGCAGAGGATTTGATGAAAGATTTTAACTTGGTTTGCTACCTTCATCTCTTAAAAAAAAAAAAAAAGCTTGTCAGAAATGAGTAGCCAAGTTGTATTTACATATCTTGGATGCACTGGTAATGAAAGCGTGTTTGCTGTACTTTCTCTCAAGCTGGTTATGAAGTTGTGCATACGGGTAGGCTAGTGATCTCTAAGGTCATTTTGGCTCTAATTTCCATCATAACTTGAGTTGCTGTTCCTGAAGACTGGTGTCAGAGCTTTATTCTACAGAGGTGAAGACTGTGTGTCTGAGGCCACTTGGCCTGGGTTGTGGCCTGCTTATCCTAGTCCAGGGCATTTATTTCTCCAAATTTCACTCTCTCATCTTTAAAACATAGGTCAAAATGGGACCCACATCTTAGCATTGTTATAGCCATTGTCTTTGGCAAACCAGATCCAGTGCTCCTTTCCTGATAACAGAACTACTGGGTGGTGGAAATAATAAAAATGGAATTAATTTACATTTCAGATGCAGAATGTCAGAAGGTTCTCTCTTTCCCAGAACATTTTCGTCCATTAAATTTCTTATTAATAGCAGAGATGTGTTGAAATTAAAAGCTGATAGACTTAAATTATTGCCTACGTATTTGGTTCAGCCTACTGTGCCTCTGTATGTGATTTGTTTACTTGTCTTTTGAGGTAGGGTCTGACTGTATAGCACATGTTGGATTCAAACTCAACATCTGAAGTCTTGGTGACAGGAGTCATTCCTGGCTCCTTGATGGTACAATTGCAATTCCCTAAGTCACAGAGCCTCATGAAACTTATATTCTGATGCTAATGAATGGTTTAACCATATATGCCAAAAAGTTTCATGCAGTCTTGGAAAGTAGGCAAGCATACGGATGTTTGAGGTCACCTAAAAGAGACTATCTGATAGCAACTTTGCTGTATGAGGAAGTGTTACTACATGGGAAGACACTCTGCTAGCTTTCATGGGCTAATGGGAAGGACGCCTGCCCAGGAAGAGCACAAACATCTCTTCAGATCCATGCTGGACGTTATTTAAGGCAAGAGGCTGAATGGACAAATTGCATCCACTTCAGAAGGAGAGTGTGGGAGCACACTGGGTTTTTGTTCCAAAGGGCTCATAAGTAGGCACAGTGCCCTAATGGGCCTCTCACACTGGGCCCCGTCATTGCTGAAAGAGCAGCCTGTCCTTGTCTGCTCATTTTCATCTTCTGCAACATCTCTATTCATGTGCGTCAGTCCCCACACAAAAGGGCAGCTTGCTGTTCCTGTCTTTGCCTCTGTGACCTGCAGTAAAACCATTAAAAAAATATTTTAAGGTTTTACGTGGAAAAGTAATTTATGCGTGGTGATTTGGCCTCCAGCAAGAAGCATTCAGAAGCTCTTATGCCTCAGGGAGCAACAGCTTGCAGGGAACTTGGGAGGGGCAGGGTTTCCAGGGCATTCGTGCATTGCACTGTGTGTGTGTGTGTATGTGTGTGTGTGTGTGTGTGTGTGTGTTAGCAACACCAGGCAACTATGGCAGTATCACCTGGGAAACACAGGACATAGACAACGGCTTGGTGGACTTGAAACCTGCTCCAGACAGCTACTGCTTTCTGAGGGGGACTGCAGGAACATTCTTCACCGTGGTGAGCCGGTGGGCTGAGGAGTTTGGGATGGGCTGATAGTGGAGGGTGCGACAGTTGCTACACACATTCTCCTTGTTATTCTCGAAGGACCGTTTCAAGTAAAACTGAATATCACCTTGTCAGCTGGGAGCTCGGGTAGTCACAGTGGAGAACCTTCTTAGAAGAGAATGTTGTGTTCCCAAGGTCTTCATTTTCTAGCTGAGGGGACCCTGCATGTAGGGTGGTGAAGGCCTGCCTGAGGCCAGACAGCACCTGGGAAGCCAGCCTGAAATCCAGACTTCTGACTCTGATTGTCTACTTGCTTTGGCAATGGCCTTTTAAAACTGTTTTATTTAAAGATGATATAATATAGATATTAAAAAAATTGGGAGATGGGTGTGGGGGGGAACCAGCAAAGTAGAAGACTAAGCAATGTCCTGCATAAGTATATAATCTCACCAAAGAACCATTATTATTTAATTTTATATTCATCACCTTGGATTTGTTTTTGTTGTCTAGCACCCTTGAATATTAAATAAGTTTAACTTTTATCATAAGTAAGGGTATTTTGTTTTTTTTTTTTTTTTGTTTTGTTTTGTTTTTTGTTCTAGTATGGGAGATTAAACCCATGGCCTCCTCCATGCTAAGCTCTAGCTCTGACCTACAATCCCAGTTTCCCAAACTTCCTTCACCCCACTTCTGTGTTTCTCTGTGTAGCCCTGCCATCTTAGAGCTCATACTATAGACCAGGCTGGCTTTGAAATGGGAGATTTGCCTGCCTCTGCTTCCTCAGCACTGGAATTAAATGGTGTGCCTCTACCATCTTGCTCCCACTTTTTAACTTAAAAATGATGGCCTAGGTTAGCCTTAAAATTTATTCTCTAGTACAAGCTGAACTCAAACATGCAATTCTTCTGCCTTAGCCTTCTGACAAGCAGGCTTCATAGGCCTTTGCCACCCTGCTTGGTTCATAGACAGTCTTTATAGTGTTAAGATGGATTCATCGTCTTTCCTTGCTTTCCCTCCTGTTTGTATCTATTTAGTGTACTTAGCAAGTGAGCTGGTGTTTAACTTGATGATGATGTTTTATTTCCATTCCACACAGGCAGCCTCTTCCACACCACACAAATTCTTTTATCCTGTATAAATTTGTTTTCTGTGTCTAAGCTTTTATTTTCCAGTCTTATAGTTTTAACTCTCATGTATATGCTAATGATTCTAAAACTATCCTCTTTCCTGAGCTCCTGTGCTCCCTTTGCTAATGCCTGGAGCAAATGTTGTTTGGTTGTTTGGACTTGGGAGGGACCTGAGGATTTTAATTTGCAGACCAGATTGAGCAAGTGTGGGGTGTAGTCTGAGAGTCTGGTGACTTGTGCCTGGTGCAGCTGAACTGGAGAGATGAAGGGAGCTCTGCTCTCTTGTAGGTTCATTAATTCAGCTGAAAGGATCCACAGTGGATGGATTAACCGAAGAAAAGGCCTAAAGATCTATTCATGTACACAGGGCACTATAGGAAAGTGAGCACCAACAGCCTAATGAGATTTAAAAGTTCCAAGGCACCGAGCATGGTGGCACATGTCTGTAATCTCAGAACTGAGAAGCCTGAGGCAGGAAGCTTGAATTGGGGACCACTCAGTTACATGGCAAGAATGTACCTCAACACAAAAACAGAACAAGAAATATTTAAAAAAAAAAAAAAAGCCCAACAAAACCACACAAGAGATATTAAAACACAAAACGACAAAAGCCTGCCTCATATGCACTGTTCTTAGGTTAGAGGGAGGAGAGGTCATTCATAGACATTTTACAGAACAGGGGGTGAGAAGGATTAGGCAGGCAAGCAAATGGTTCTAATGAGAATAAGACAGTAGCTTGGGGAAAAAATAACTTTTATTAGTTACTTTTCTTGTTGTTGTGATCAAACAGCTGGCAAGAAGAAATTTCCTGGAGAAGGGGTTTATTTTGGCTCACAGTTTCAGAGCCTACAGTCCATCATGGTAGGGAAAGCTTGGTGGCAAAGAGCATGAAGTAGCTGGCTAGCTTACATTTGTAGTTGGGTAGCTGAGGGAGAGAGAATAGGAAATGGGGCCAAGCTACAAAGCACCAGTGTCCATCCCGAGTGACCTATTTAGGGCCCCCACCTCAAGGTCTGCCCCCAGCTGGGGGACCAAGTGTTCCAACGCAAGTGTCATTTCTCATTCAAACTACAACCCCTGTGCTCTGTATATAGCATGAGTTCTAGTACTGCCTGCAAGTTGCCAATCTTTGGAATCTTCTCAGGGAACTGACTTGTAAGTGAACAGTAGAGCTTTAGAAAAAGTTTCCTTTGGGGCTTGAGAGATGGCTCAGTGGTAAAGAGCATTGCTTGTTCTTTCAAAGGACCAGAGTTCAAATCCCAGCACCGACATGGTAGCTTACAACTTTCTGTAACTTCAGTTCCAGGGGATCTGTCGCCCTCACACACACATATAAGCAGGTAGAAAACCAATGTACATAAAATAAAAATAAAGTTCTCTTGTGCTTCAGGAAGGAAAGAGAGGAAAGGGATGGAAGAAATGGCCAATCAAAGTGGATGTGGTTCCTCTTTACTTTCAAACATTCACTAAAACAGTAGCTCTTTGGTGTTGTTTACTGCGCTTCAATACAACCATGAAAAAGACATGAATGGCAATGGTCCCAAGCAAGTCTCAAACCCAGACTGATGTCATGTTTTTCTCCATCATAATGTACCTGTTGATGAGCAATACTGCTTCAGAATGCTGACTGAGCAGCCCGGAGAGTTCTTCCTTACTTTTTCTCGGTGAAGCTAGTATCTTGTCTGCTAACACAAGAACTTCAGGATAAGCCACTGTGAAGCTGAGTTGGGGTTTATTAAGTAAAGTATGGAGCTTGTCACAAGAACCATAGTGTGTGCTTAGATTTAAACATATTAAAGCATGGTGTCATGGCGTCGGATGCATGGTAGGCACTAGAAATTTTGCAAGGCTTACAGTACACTATTCTAGAATGTCTCCAAAACTGCTAGTAGTCTTCTTCCTTCCTGTGTGTGTGTGTTGGCACCTGTGTGCCACAGCAGTTAGGGGGAAGCTTACAGTTTGCCAAGATTAAGGACAATTTTCATCAGAGGTTAAAAGAAAAACAAAACAAAAAAAAAACACCTCAGAGCAGGCAAGCTGTAAACCTCAGTGGCTTCCCAGGGAAGGAAAATTGAAGGGGGAAGGGAAAAAGCCATGCTAGCTTGGCAGATAAGCAACCACATGGCAGGGAAAGAACACTTTAGAGAAAAGGTTAGGAGGCCTAAAATGTCAGGGAAACCCAAAGTATAAAGACATAGAAATAAGAAAATGGAAGTTTCAGAAAAAAATAGGCAAATATACAGTGCTGCATGTTATGGTCCAGGATTCTGTATTAGCGATTTTGGAAAGGGAAAGTATGCTACCTCATTACAGGACTAATTTTTCCACCCATCTCTGTAGCATGGCTTTCCGTGAGAAGTTTTCTATTGACAGCCCTTGACCAAGTCACCCAGCTGGTTTCCACATCAGCTGAGGAATTTTTAAAATTTTCTGCCTTAACCTTATCACTCTCTGCCTCAGTATCTTGAGCAAGATCTCTTACAGAACATGAAGCTTGCCTTTTGGCTAGGCTTTGCAGGCTCACTAACAGACTCCCAGGACCCACCTATCCACCTCCCCCAGTGCTTGTTTTGGTTATAGGGATGAGTGTCTGAACCTGCCGATTTCTTCCATGGTTTCTGGAAACACCAGCTCATGCCCTTGTTTCGGCAGAGCAAGTGCTTTTTACCCACTGAACCATCTTTCAGCCATAGTGATGTCTTTAACAAGTGTCCTTGCTAGAATGAGTGACTCCTATGGTCTGTTTCCATAGCAACCACTGCTTAGCATATTATGTTGGAGTTGTACATGTCTTGCTTACTGAATATTCGACCTATTTTATCTAAAATCTGTCTTTGTTTCATTGTTTCGGATAATGTAGAGAAGTAGGTTTTCAGTAAATCTCGCCTCAATTGAAGGCCAAACATTCTGTGGACAAACAGCAGTGGGTTTCATATGTTGGAAGCAGAAGGTAATCAATCTAGCAATTGCATGCAATGGGCTGCTGGAGGAGACCTGGTTTCCTGCCTCATTCACTGTGTAGCTGCTCTTGTCAGTATGGAAGTTTCCAGCCATCTCTGCTGCCTGAGAATGTTCGGAAAGAGTTACAAAAGAAATTCTAAGGTCTTAGAGTGAAGTGAAGGATTTCTTTAGTTTGCATATTTGCATATTAATTATGTCTTGCCATGATAACACGGGGTGGATGGGGTTAAATGATATGGCATTTAACATGAATTTCACCTGTTTTATTCATCCGCTGAGAACAAGTTGTGCTTCCTGAGGTTTGCTAGAGCATTTGCTTCTTAGCTGTTTGCAATCTTAGGAGTTATTGATTAAAAAAGAAAAATATATATATATGTAAGATAGTACACTTGGGTCAAGTTCTTCACATTGGTCTTTGAGACGGTTTTTGTAATTACTCTGTGTTAGAAGTTGATATCTCTTGGAATCATGGTACTCAGTGCCTAGTTATTTACTATGACCTAAGGAATAAGAATAGGAAAGTGCAGCTGGAGGTTGGTATTGTCCAAGGATTCCTAGCACCTTGGCGGCTGATGTAGGGGGATAATGAACCAGTCTAGGCTGCAGAGTGAAACACTGTCTAGAAATACGTAAGTAAAGACAAAGTAGAAAATGTTATTTAAATTTAAAACTTCATTTTATTTTTACGTGTATATATACGTGTGTGTATATGATAAACAGGTTTGTGTGTGCCCACACTTGGGTTTTTGGAGGTTGGAAGAGGACTTCCACTGTCTTTTTCTCTTTCTTTTAACCTTCCAGCTTTAACATGGGATCTCCCATTGAACTTGTAGCTACATATTTTGACTAGCCAGGCTGGCCAGCAAGCTCCTAGACTCTGCTTGTCTCTGTCCCACAATGCTGGCTTACAGACACATGAGACCATGCCTGGCTTATTTGCATGGATGCTGGGATTTTAACTCAGGTCCTTATGATTATAGAGGAAGTGCTCATAAATACTGAGATATTTCTTCAGCCTGAGAAATTTTAGCGTAAGTCAACCATATTGTCTTATACAGTGTCTTGTTTGTTTAAAACTAACTTCAAAGCCTAGTATATGGATATCATAGATATTTTCTGCTTCATTGGTTTTTCAGTGTTAAAAACTTAAGGATGGAGATCTAAAGTGATCTAACTCACTTAAGGCAGGGCTGCTCTGTTTTGTTTTTTAAAATTTCTGTAGTCATGTAGTCTTTTCCTTATCCTAAGATAGTCTCTAAATAGCAAGCTGATTAAAATGAAGCTGCTGAGGTTGAGAGTTAGTTGGGGATGGGTGTGGACAGCTGGAGGTGACATGGTAGGCTGAATTAAGGTGTGACAGTGAAAGGCCGTGTTGACAGATAAGGAGGGATACCACTTTCAGAACTGGATGTGACTTGAGATACTGTCCTTCCTTTTATGGGATGAACATGTCTGCCATGCCCACACAAAGAACAGTAAAGCTGGAAGCAGGCCAAGTTCTTTTCCTTCTTCCAGGAGAATCTTTGTTCCCAAACTACCCTGTGATAATAACATAAAAAATAGAGTGTCTTGGGCTATTAGCGTGGGCTAAAAAAGATGAGGACACTTGAGGTGTGAGAATGCGCTAGAGATAAGGTGTGGGTGCAGCCACTGTGATTCATCGAGCAGCAGCCCAGTCGAGTGAGAATGAGGAGGATGTTCAGGAGGTAGCTAATAATTCTCTTCTCTCCAGTGCGCTCTGTCGCTTACTGCAATGCACTGATTAGGGCTGAAAACGGCCCAATGAATTATGCAAAAACTGCATCTGCAGAAGAGGCTGCCTTGCAACCTAATGCAGCACAGATGGAAAGACCCTCTTTTAATCATTGTTCCCACAGCATTTTTTTTTTTTTTTTTTTTTTTTTTGAGGAACAAGCACTCAGAAGTAGAAGCGAATAGCCTTCAACAGCAAATGAATTCCTTCTGCAGGGAGGAACTGAGAGGTATTTGTGATGCAGATGGCTGCTCTGGGTTGGAGTGTGCATCCTTATCATTTGAGATTTATAGAAGCAGAATGGAAATACTTGCTTTTTAAGATGGTTCCACTAGAAAAATTACGCCTGCTCGCCTGGCCCAACATGCATTATTATTATTATTTTCAAAAATGGTGACAATGAACGTTTAAATGCCAATTCACTCCAATCAAGAAAACATGCAAATTACCTCTCTCTGATCCTTAGTTACTACTGAAGAGATGGAATTAGTTAGCATGCCCTCACTTTTATTAGCATAATATTAATGCAAATGATCAGTAAGGGTTTTTTCTTTTTTCTTGAAAAAGAAAGAGCAATAAAAAACAATTAATAACAGCTTATTTCCTCAGTAAGGAAGAAAAAAACCATTTATGATTAGACCTTTAACTCTGTTATCTGTTATCCTCCTACTTGGACCTAAAGGGGTACCCAGTTCTAAAATAAGCATCAGTTTAGCTCTTGCCCTCATGGGCTGCAGACAATTCAACGGAAGCATTTCAGAACCAACATGGTCTGCTGTTACCTGTAGGCAGGTATTTGAAAACCATGACAATGCATGCCATGTCCAAGTGTTTGGGAGGCTGCGTCAGGAGGATGGAGCCATTCAAGGCCAGCTGGGATTCCTCACAAGACCCAGTCTCAAAACAGTAGTGGCAACAGCAGTAAACTCAAAACTGTGGTATAGGTTGCGTTTTGAAGACACCGCTTCTTAAAGGAGGGGGGAAAAAAAGAAGTGATACTTAGCAGCAGCTCCAGGTGCAATAAAGGACCGAGTCCCAGCAAAGAGGTTACTGTGAAGAGGACAGTGATTCTTTATTTGCTGAGAGGAAATGGGCTTAAACTAAAGGGAAGTGAGGTTGGATTAAACAACAGGAAGACAATGTTGGCTTCAGAGAGTTTTATAAAATTAGAACAAGGTGTAGGAAGAGGCTGGAATTTCCCTCTTACCTCCTCACTGTAGTGCAATTGTTCGCCACCCCCCATGCGTTCTGGCCCAGCTCCAGCGCCTACTGTATCTATCCACCGTCAACCTGAACACAGTACGGCTCCTCCCCCACCCTGCCCCACATTGTTCTTTTCAAGACCTTTTTAAACAATGGGGAGCCTGATCAAAGGTGGAATCCAGTCCCTCTTTAGACTCTGGACATCAACATGCACAGTACTTTGCGCCTAACATGGAGTCAGTATTTGCTGAATGAATGTCTGAATCACTGCTTACAAGTCTATGCATTATTAACAAGAGCCCTGGTTCTGTAGCTTCACTGTACCTGGAGGCGGTGCCACTGTATGAACCCCAGTGCATTTTGTGTCATATTCATTACTTAAAGTTCAAATCCTAGGGGCTGGGAATGTAGCTCAGTGGCATAGCTTGTGCTTAGCAGACACAAGATCAGTGGTTCTCAACCTTCCTAATGCTGAGACCCTCTAATACAGCTCCTCATGTTATGGTGACCCCCCAAGCATAAAATTATTTTGTTGCTACTTCATGACTCTTAATTTTGCTGCTTGTTATGAATTGTAGTATAAACATCTGATATGCAGTATATTTAATAGGCAAGTCCAAAGGGGTTGAGACCCAAAGGTTGAGAAGCACTGCTCTGAATTCAATTACCAGCAAACACCCATACCCACATGTATGCCCACGCATACATACGCACATGAAATAAATGAATATTCACCTCCCTTTAAATCATAATTATTTTTAAAATAAGCTTAAATGCTGCATTCAAATTAATATTTATAAAGGAGGGGTAATGAATAAATGTAGTCATAGTTGTTTAATGGAACTGTATTGATGAAGTGATTAGATTAAAAAAAAAAAGATCTTTCCTGGGCTGGTGCAAAGAGCTCCATGAACAAAGTGCTTTCCACACAAGCATGAGGACCTAGTTCAGCTCCCAAAGCCCAAGAAAAAAAGCAGAGGAGGCAGAGCTAGGTAGATTTCCTGGGCTTCCTGTCCACTGTCCAGCTGTCTAACCTAGCCTAACCTATGTGGTGGGTTTAAGGCCGACGAGAGACATCCAGTTTTACCCTCTGCCTTCTACACATACTTGAGTGTGCTTGTGTCACCCATGTGAACACCCTCCCTCCACCCCACATACGTAACACGTGTGCACTGACTTTCCTTTATTAGAAGAGTTTGCATATGCAAATATGTTTAGGAGCTTGAAGGAAAAGGAGATCATGGCTGCTTGCAGGTAGGGTGGAGGAGAGAGTTTACCGTAGATTTGAGGGCGAGCATAGCCAGAGGCATCTGGAAGGATCCGGAGTGAACATGGCCCTGAGCCAACCATGTGAGGAGAGGAGTGAGGGGAGAGCAGAGACCGAAAGGCCAGGAGATCAAAAGGGAAAACAGGGTGGGCATAGCCCAAATGGCAGGATTAGATATAGAAGGGCAGGTTGGGGGTGAGCAATCCCACCTCTGGGCTGAAGTTGGAGGTAGAGGGCAGGGTATTTAGGCACTTCAACCATTTGTCCTGGGTTTGAGACTTAACAGGGCTCACACCAGTTTTCATATGAAAGTCGTACCTCTTAGTGTACAGAAACTGCTTCGGGAAACAACTAGCTTCTCTGATGACAGGGAACCCTAAACAGCCTACATTCAAACATGGGATGAAAAAAAAAAATAAATGAAGACATCTAAGTATTGGGGCCTGTACCTCAGCACAGGGGTTCTCAACCTGTTGACTGCGACCCGTTTGGGGTTGAATGACCCTTTTACAGCAGTTGCATATCAGATATTTATATTATGATTAACAACAGTAGCAGAATTACAGTTATGAAGTAGCAATGACATAATTTTGCGGTTGGGGGTCACTACAGCATGAAGAACTATTTATTCAAGGGTCACAGCGTTAGGAAGGCTGAGAACTACTGGCTTAGCATATCAACGTAGATCTTTTCGTAAGACGCATCCTCGTAACCGCAAAGGAAGTTTGTTCTTTGATGACATCGTCTCCATTGGCATCTATGCATGGTTCCTTCTGCATGAGGGTGTTGACTGCTCTAATGGGCACATCATACTTCATGGGAACCTACTCAGTCTGTTCCGGGGTTTAGAGTTCTCTGCTTGCTATTCAACAGCATACTCATTAGTGTCTTATAGGGTGATGGTTTTCTGAGACAACAAATTTTTATTTTCTTTTATGTCTTTCTTGGTGAACTTGGGACATATACGAGTCCTAAGAACTGTGACTAGTGTCAGATTTGGGTCTCAGGAAGCTTGGCCTTGGAGTTGTCATTTTGTGCAGCAATAAATATCAGTCATTCTGGATTATTTCTTTATGGGGACTTAACAAGAAAGCAATCTGGGCCCGCGGCAATTACAGAGCAGAGTGACAAATACATAAGACTGGAGATGGAAATTCTTCAGTGGGAAATTATGTCCCAAGCCACAGTTCATTTAATGGATTTTGTAAATGAAGCTCAAGCCAGTAACTCAAAAATCAAAACATTCCAGCCCAGTCTATTCCAGAGATACACTAATTGGGTATTTGTATGCTGAGGAATGGTGGTACAAAGATAATACAGATCCTTGCTTCCCATGTTTACTTATTAAACCGTCATGTTTAATAAGAGCCAAAGTTTTTTCTGCACAATGAAAACACTACAATTCTTCCTTACGTAGCCCTTTATTGTGCCAAATGTGTTCATACACACACAACACACACACACTCACTAACACACTCGTATTCACACTCACACACACACACCGTTTACTGTAGGAGCTCACCTCCTGTTACCCACAGGTTCAGCAGCTGTGAGGCAGATTGCATACTCCTAGCGAGGAATAGCATCAGTTATGCTGGAGATTTCTATATCTTCTACTTTCAACATTTCCTCTTTTCTCACCTAATGCATTTATGTCTCCCTCAGAGAGGAATGCGTCTCACTGCTAGATACCCTGACTATCCTCTAAACAAAGTTTATTGTCTTTTATTATTATTATTATTATTATTATTATTATTATTATTATTATTAAAATAGTAATCCCACACTTCTCCATTTCTACACTGTAGTTTTGAGTTGGAGATTGTGCTTCATTCCGTATGCAGTTTTATCCTTCATAGGCTTTTTAGGCTGCCTGTCTTCTAATCTGTTGGATCAGCTCAGAATCTAACACATGCTAAGAAAATAAAAATGGACCTTTGTAATATTATTAAACCAAACAACTCTCTAGATGGAAGGAACCTTGGAATAAAAGGATCTATTGAACAGTTATAGATAGTACTCCGAGAAAGGACCAGGTCCTTGGGTAAGAGAGTTTACCTTCAAGTAACAAGGCTGTGTGTCAAATGGAAAACAACAACAACAACAACAAAACATTCACTGGACCTAAAGCTAGGAATATGTGTATAAGGCAAAACTGGAGATAGAAAGCGTGAGTTGGTTTTGTTGAACCTACATTGGCTGAAGAGGAGGGACAAGATAAGGAAGTGCAGAAGCCTTGAGGCAGGAAGACAGCTCCTGAGCAAGTGTACCCATCACTTCTGCATTGGTTGAAGGTGCAGGCAAACTGTGATGGTACGTGGGAGGCCTTGGTACATGTTGGACCTGCATAGGAGTTTAAGCCTGGATTTGCAACCGTGTCAGGCTCTTGCTTTCAAGGCTTTAGCTGTTCTAATATTTTCCCCAATTTTCCTTTTCATCCTCTAGTTTTGTTATTAAATTCAGAATATCTGATTTTTTTTATCAACCTCAATGTAAAAGGAATAATTATCTTGAAGTAGTCATAACATGTGCTTTTTGACTGATGGCTGAACATACTTTGAAGGAAACACAGGTTAAGGTGTCTCCTTTTTCTAAGCTGGACATTATTTCTCCATCCTCTCTACTTCCAGGTCGAGCTGACCGCAGCACTTGACCTATAGAAAGAAATGCTTCCTGACCTCCTGCCTCTTATGATGTTTGAAGGTCACTTGGAACTACCAGTGAAATTATGGTTTGCAGCCTCCTGGCTGCAGACTTTTTTTCCTTATGTTGCATTTGCCACAGTGTGGCTGACTTTCTGAAGTGTCCTGTTTTACCACTGGGTAACATTACTCTCTATGTACGTTCTTTCCCTTTTTATAGTCTAACACAAACACAGATATCCTTTCAGTTTTAATGTTTCTTTCCAGTGTTTATCTGCCTATTGGAAGCTTGGCTGTATATTCGTATAGCTTTCCTGACATACAAGGTGACTTTCCTAATTTACTGGCATAATTAGAAAAAACTAAGAAGGGTGAACAGTTCCTTTGTCTTGTCCATAACATGCCTGTGTGCTTAACTTTATTATCCAGAAATGATGCTTTTTTAAAATTTTTATTTTTTTCTTTACAATTTATTCATTATATATCCCAATTGAAGACCCCTCCCTCAACTCCCCCAGTCCCACCCTCCCTCCCTCTTCTCCTTATCCCCTTACCCTAGTCCACTGAAAGGGGGAGTTCTCCACTATTGCCATCTGCCCATAGCTTGCTAAGTCTCATCAGGACTGCCTGGATCCTCTTCCTCCGTGGCCTGGCAAGGCTTCATCATCAAGGATCAGTAATCAGAGAGGAGTCAACTGAGCTCATGAAAGAGGCAGCTTTATTCATAATAGCCAGAATCTGGAAACAACCTAGATGTCCCTCAACCGAGGAATGGATACAGAAATTGTGATACATCTACACAATGGAATACTACTAGGCTATTAAAAACAAGGAAATCATGAAATTTGCAGGCATGTGGATGAAACTGGAAGAGATCATCCTGATTGAGGTATCCCAGAAACAGAAACAGAAAAACAGGCATGGTATACACTCACTAATAAGCAGATATTAGCCATTTAATACAGGATAGCCATCTACAGACCTAAAGAAGTTAAACACTAAGGAGGACCTGAGGGAGGTTGCTTAAATCTCCTTCAGAATGGCAAACAGGAGAGACACCAGAAGCAGTGGAAAAGAGGAAGCCGTAAGGGAGTCTATTATAGAGGGTCCTCTGAAAGGATTCATCCAACAGGGGATCGAAGCAGATGCTGAGATTTTGCTTTTTATATATTTATATTTTAGAAAAGCATGTGAAAGTTTATGTCAGTGCACATGAAAGTGCCCCTGCAGGGCAAGACTTTGTCCACAATTTAGTGTTATTGTCTTTAGTATTATTTTAATTTTGAAGACATTGTTTGCAATTTTGTGTTTTGCCTTATAGACACTTTGTTACTCTTTATTTAAGTTGTTGTAAGTCAAGAGCAAATGTCTTTATAAATCAGTGAGATATCAGAACAGTATACTTTAGGGCGTGGAGTATGCGTAGTCAATGATGGAGGGCTGGCCTAGGCTAGCATGCATGAGGCTAGAATTTAATCCTTGGTAGAAAGAGCAGGGAGGGGAAGAGGTAAGAGATACACAAGAGATTCCCTGAAAAAAAAGGACAGAGAGAGAGGAGAGGGAGGTGAAAGGAGAGAGAGGCTATTTGAGGGGAGAGGGTGAGAAGAGAATATGAATGAGAATGGATATGAGACTATGAATGAGAATGTGAAGGAATTTACAGATCTGCTGTCACTCAGCACACAGAAGTTCCTGGCCAGCATCCAATGTATATTTTCTAGATCTCAAATCTTGAAATTAATAATTAAGTTTTTATCTATCTATCTATCTATCTATCTATCTATCTATCTATCTATTTATTAAAGATATGATCTCAATGTGCCATAGACTGGCCTCAAACTCAACACAGCAGAGGGTGATCTTAAACTTCTCTGACCCCCCTGTTTTTACTTCCAGAGTGCTGGGATCACAGGTGTATACCATCAGACATGCCTGGTTTATGCAGTATTGAGGACCAAACCCTAGGCTTTCTGTGTTCTTGGCAAGCACTCTCGCAACCAGACTTCACTCTCTGCCCCTGTTGCTAAGTCTTGTGGGAAACTTTTACCTTGGTGTTTTTGTACCTGTTTGTGTTAATCCCTCTTTAAAGGGTGCTGCCAAATTGAACTTTCAAGATTTTGAGAACTAATAAAAGTGGTGAGAGGGGATTTAGATGTTGAGTCTGGGAATGTCAGCAGGTGGAATGGCCTTTGGTGTTTGTTAGTAAGTCTTTGAGTTGAGTCACCTCTGAAAGTGTTTTGATAACTTAATAGTCTCCCCAGAAGGAAAGCCGGAGAAGAACTTTGAAAAGTAAAGAGGGGAAAAATGCAATTTCTAAGTGCAGTGAAAATAAATGGAGGAAAGGTTGATTAAAGCTTTGAACACTGATCACTATCTTTAAAAGCATTGAATGGGCATGAAAAAGAACACTACGTACTTGATAATTATTCGGAAGCCAGGTTCCATCTCAGAAAAGGAAAGCTTTAAGAGTGGGTTTCAGGCACACCCATGAAGGCTGGGAAAAAGAAAACTCGGGGAGCAAGGCATTCCAAGGAGGTTTTCTTAAAACATCAGTATGGCTAAAACAAAATGCCCCAAACTGAGTAGATTATTAAAAAAAAAAACGAAAACAAAGAAACTAACAAAACCCAGAATTTTCTTATAGTCCTGAATATTGAAAAAAAAAAAAAACAAAACCTTAAGATCTTGAAGATACTGTCTGGGCCAGGCATGTTGGCCTATACTATGATCCCAGCTGAGGCAGGAAGGTCCTGAGTTCCAGGCCTGTCTAGACTATCCAGCAGAACAAGGTCATAAAAAAGGGGAGGGGGGAAAAGATGCTGCCTTCTCTCTGTGTCTTCAGATGGTAGAAGAGACAACGCAGTTTCCTTGGGCTTCTTTATAAGGACATTTGTCCATTTTCCTGAGGCCCCAGTTTCTGTTACCATTGCATTGAGTATAAGGATGTTGATGGTAGTATTTGGGGGTAAAGCCTCTATTTAGACCATAGCAAGGAGCTATGTAGGCAACCTCAAATAACTGATCTGAACCTGGGAGTATGGCATCAGTTGAGGATGAGTGCTTAACAGTGACAGTACCATGAGAGAGGAAGTGAAAATTCTCACTGTAGAAGGTGTGGTAGCTACCACAGGGCCTGAGTCTGTGTTAGGAAATGAGTATCACAGAGGTCACGATGGGTGCGCACACTAAGGCGTTTGTCTGATGACTGTCATTCAGGAATTGCTGGAATATTCTACTTAGATCTGGTGTGGGTGTCATTCATCGTATGCCTAAAGTATTGGAGAGCTTGACTGAACGTCCATCTATGATAAGGTGCTTGCCTCAGAAGAGTGCATTCAATGAATAGTTTGTTATTACAGAGCTTGAAGTACCAGAATAGAACATTGGCATGCATGTTTTATAAACCACAGGTCTTTTTTTGTTCTTGCTCTTTAATGTTAGCTCCAGTCTGGCTCCATCTTTCCCTCCTTGTGTACTCTTCTGTCCCTTTAGGAAGCCTACTTTCAGTTGGACGTTTGAGAGAAGTGTCACTGAGACATAAGACAATGCTTTTGTCAATGTCAGGGTTTCTCACATCTCCCACTTCTGTGCTGGCTGCTTTTCATGTCCCCACTCTCAGTGTAGTTTTATGTAACTAAAAACAAAACAAAACAAAAAACAAACAAAAAAAAAACAAACTTTGGAAATCAAATGGGGGCTGTTCTTTCAGAAACAAGTTGAATTTCATAATTAATAATTGGAAAGCTCATAAGTATCTGTGATGGCAAATAATGCTTGAACCTAAGGAGAATAAGATGAAGAGAATCATGAGAGCTGGAGCCCTGAGTATGAGCAGCCATCGGAGTGCAGGATGCGGTCAGGGCTGTGGGAAGTCTGCATGGGCAAGATGATGCCAGCTCCCATGGGGGTAGGGAGGAAGCACCAAGAGATTAGTTGAGTCATGGCAGCTGGAGAACGGATTATGCTGTGGAGTTTTGCACAGAATGCAAAGTAGCTGCTGGTGTTTATTTCCCAGGTGTCTGTACAGCTGCCAGGACCAATAGAGGAAGGGATCCTGAAGACATGACTGTAGGTCCTGGTCTCTGTGGATTGGAGTCCTGGAGACATAATAAGTGGGGTAGATGTACAAACCGCACTTGGTATTCTTTGAACCAACATCTCACAATCCTGGGATTTTTATATCCAGCTGCAATATTCTTATCTTCAACCTTGGAAGATACTTTTGGAAATTAAGAGCTTTGTTCCCATTTAGCTAGTTGTATAGTTATATCTATAAGTTAGGAGGAAGTACTACTCCCCAGGACAGTTTGGGGGAACTGAGAAATAAACAGAAACCACATCTACCAGGAACCAGTGCTCTAAACAGGACCTGCGTCTGTGATCAGTTTCATGGTTCCTGAGTCTGTACTTTAGAGGGGAATGGATAACAGCAACCTGCCCCCTAGCCATATCTCCCAAGTCCTCTTCGTGACTTCCCTAACTTCTTAATAGATCTCATGGCAGTTTCTTTCTGCTTGTCTGCTTATTCTTGTAGTAATGTTGACATAGAATAGAAAAATTTTAAGGCAAAACAAAAGGAACAACAATTACAAAATTCCAAACATGCATGAGTTTATCTTAGTCATATTTTTTGGTGAAAGCGATACAGCCAAGTATTCAAAGCTACTTCTGATCTTTGCCAATATGCTTTTTTTCCCTAGCTTTGTTCAGGTAAATTCTTGGTAAATAGAAGATAATCCATTCATTTGCTCAGTGTTTTTCTGTGTAAAGCCAGGTGTGGTTGAGCACATCTATAGTCCCAGTCAGCACCCAGAAGGATGATGTGGAGTGAATGATTCTGAGTTCTAGGATAGCCTGGGATACATGCCAACACTCCTCCTTTGCTCTTCCATTCCCATAAAACCTTCATTTCCTGTAGCTTTGCTGTATGCCACAATTAGATGGATACTGTGAACAATCATAAAACAATACATAAGATGTCCAGTACTTACCTTTAAAGGAAAATCTGAAAGAAATGAATCAATTTTATTTTTCCTCTATGCAAATCGTAAAAGATAGCAGTTTACTTGAAAAGTGAAAATTAACTTAGTAGTCCTTAAGTGGATGGCAATTAGACTGAAGAGAGAGAGAAACAGAGAGTGTATGAGTGAGCACTTATGGCTTTTCCCCTGGCGTGTTGTCCTCTGGGTGGTGGGAGGGGCACTGTGGTATAGTTTGCTAACCAGTTTCCTTCTGCCTTTAGCCATTGCCAGGCTTCTTTGTTCCTTGATGTCGAGCTATACCTAATAATTACTACTTTCAGCTAACCCATAGCCACCATTCACTTTCAAAGGAAAGTAAATAACTTGGGTCATTCATAGGCTGCAGCTCTTCACAGCCATTGTAACTGAGCAGCTTCTGATGGCCTGATACACAATATTAATAGCTTTGTCACTCATTGTAGTACTGATAACTTCCTTAATATCTTTGCTGCAATGAAAGGAAACCATTGATTAGAAGCCCATGTAACACAGAGGTAATGCAGATGAAGAAGAAAAAAAATTATGAACTTAGAAAAAATGTTTGTAAAACAAAGTTTTATTTTATTTATTTTTTCCTCCTGGAGTTTCTCTGTGTACCCTTGCCTGTCCAGGACATGCTTTGTAGACCACACAGGCCTCTAACTGAAAGAGGGCTGCTACCTCTGGAGTACAGCATGCCTGACTTTGTTTGGTTTTTAATGGGTTATATTTGAAGTCATGGTCTAAGAGGACATTAATTATGTTTTAGAACAGGCACTAGAAAATGCATTAGTCATGCCAAAAGGTATCTGGAAGGCCAGTGGCACAAGTGGATAAAAAGAAGTTACCAATGGCTTAAAAATCTAAAGGGAGAAAGTTTACTGAAGCAAGCTGCAAGAAAGGCAGAGGGTGAGACCTGGAAAGGTAATCACACCCTTGAAAAAGAAAGTCCTGTTCAAGTCATATATTTTACTGCAAATACAGATGCAGGTCATCTGGATAAGGTGTCACAGGATCTTTAGAATATACATTCCAGATAATAGTATTTGACACTTTAAGTCATTGGGGTCTGCCCCATGTGTGGGCATTTAGCTTTTGTTTTAGACTTTTTGCCTCTATATCCCATTTCCTGACAGATCAGCATTAACCAAGTGTAAATACTTTTCTTCTGGAGTTACTTCGGAACTGAGCAGGTATGTGGGAGTGTGTGTGTGTGAGTTGGGGGGTACGAACTGGATGGTGATACTGACCTGCCAAAGGGCCTTGGAAGAATAAGGCATGAAAGGTTTAAGCAGCATGTTGAGAAGCTCAGGGACAAGGGAGGGCAGTGGCTGGGTTGGTGTTGTCCGTTCGACTGGGAGTTAAGGGTAGGCCAAGGCAGCAGTCTTTTGTGAAGATTGGGTTGTATTGTTTGCAGTTGTGGAAAAGGTAATCTGGAAAGTGGCAGCTATATGGTCTGGGAATAGGAGAGGGAGGATAATGAAAGTCACAAAAAAAGGGATAACACAAGGTGACCTCAGGAAGACAGATGAAAAGTAGGAGGATAGTGATCATGAAAATGAGAAGAAACCCTAGGCCAGCATAGAAGCCCAGGGATGCTATGATAAGGAGGAGAAAGCAGTACTTAACAAGGTAAGTGGTGATGCTGGTTGAGCAGTGGCTTCAGAATTCTCCCAGAAGGAAAACATTTACAATGACTTCTGAGTTGGGTCTTTTAGGATGGCAAAGGAGGAGAGGAGAAAAGAATTAACTAAGCTTGTAAAATTTAGAAAGGTGAAAAAAAGACTCTTTGATCTTCATTGAGGTTTAAAGGTGTTTAAGCATGGGTTTTACCAGACCCTTACCAAAAAAGGAAAAAGGAGAACTCCAAGAGGATCAGAGGACATAGTCCTTGTAGCTTGACTGACAGCAGTTGGAGCCATTAGTAGGACTTTGTTAAGGACCAGTCCCATCAGATTCAAGTGGCCTTTTATCCTGGGGGGAGGAAAGTCCTTGTATTGTCTCCTACAATTTTTTATAAGCTAATAGGTCTGATTACAGCCTTTTGTAAAAAATATTTTTCTTTTAATTTTTATTAATTACACTTTATTCACTTTGTATCCCCCCATAAACCCCTCCCAAGCCCACCCTCCCTCCCTGATTACAAGCCTTTCTTATTCCTCCTAAGAGACAAGTAATCATGTAGTTCTAGCAGATTCTTGCCCTACCATCTTCTTTACCACCAGCTGCTATGTAGCATGGTTCTGAATTGGCTGCTAACTATAGTCGAGTCTGGCCTGGCAGTGCCTGGACTTGGGAAAGGCCTAATTCTACTTAAAGAGTACAGCAGATGATTAGAATGATAAAAATGCCTTTGCCAAGTTAGGTCAAAGATCACAGACCTTTGCATTCCTTGATGAAGGTAGATAACTTGTCTAGTTAAAATTAGTTTGAATTAGATTTGAGACAAGTCAAACACATAGAAAGGTAGGCGACTCCAGATGGGCCCTTGGCCCCAACAAGCTGTGTGTATCAGAGGCCCTCAAGATGTGTAACTCAGAGAGGACCAGGCGAATGAAGCATAAGATTCTCTTAGAGTGGAGAAAGAAATAGAGCCAGGGAGCTGGTGATATCTTCCAGGGGTAGTAAATGACTTTCAGGAGAAATGAATGGGCCCCAAAGAACAGACCACAGATTGGGACCAGCTTGCTCTCAGCCCTGGGATGGCGGCTACCAGTTAAGGAAGCAGGATGTTGGTATAAATCTTCTGCAGACAGATTTTTCTCTAGAAATCCTGCAAATCATGTCATCATGAAAATTGATGGAGATTCCATCTGAGTACAGTGGGAGTTGGTACCTTTTCCTCTCTAGCGGTTGATATTTTCTGGTTACTTGGTGAGGTTCCTAGGGAAAGTGCTTAAGAAGGATATATTTTGTTGAGAAGCAGTTTACTCTGTCAGACAAGAGGATATGAAAGAGTCCTTGTGTGCTTTGGGGCAGAAGATGGAAGAAAAAATTAGATAGCCCTTGCTTTAGAGGACAGCCCCAAAGCCTTCCACTTTCTCTTAATTCAAAAGCACACCATAACCAAACTGTGAAGTATTAAGCCTTAAGGATGGATGGTACAAAAAATAAAAATTTGACCAGAATTGCTAAATATACATTCCAGTTCACATATCCAATAGTTACAAATACATCTGCCTTGTGATGACATTAGAATGAGATCATAGATGACAGAGGGAAGTACGTATTATCAAACACCGTGCCAAAGGAGAAAGTTGGTCTCCCCCTTTTTAGGACTGGATATGTGTGAATGATTAAGGACATTAGCAAGGTGGGGCTTTTGCAATGATATTTTTATTCTTTGTCATCATACTATAAATTAAATATGAAGATACTATTGGAATTGGTCCCAGTAGTTTTTTTTTTTTTATGAAAGTCTGCAAAACTGAGCAAAAGCAAACAAAGAAGTAGGTCAAGAGGCACGAGGAAAGCATTCCCGCTTCTCTCAGTAGAGATTTCTGGAACACCGCCCACAGACAAAGATGCACTTTTTTCAGATCCAGTGGAAGTGTTTTTGAGAAGTGGGAGAGTGGTGGTTTTCAAAGTGTGTTCAGGGACATGGGGGAATAAAAGAATCGTTTCAGGGAACTTGAGATCTAAGCTGTCTTCACAGTGTCACTAGGACCCTATGCTTCTTTGTTTATCATTCTATCGTGAGAATATAGTAGGGGATCTCAGGACACATGGGATGTAGCCAGAGACTGACTGCAGGAGCAGATGCTAGCATCCAGATGACATCCGAGAAGCTGGACATTAAGGCAGTTCCACAAAGAACAGCGCTGCTTGCTCATCTCACTTTTTGTTCATTTGTTTTTGGTTTGCTTGGAAAGGTGTAGCCACTTTCTTCTTCTTCTTCTTCTTCTTCTTCTTCTTCTTCTTCTTCTTCTT